>NC_090268.1:329625111-329936711 GCF_040414725.1 Anabrus simplex
ATTAAGTTTCTACACAGGAAAAAATCTTTACTTAACACAAAGTTATATGAAGCACATCTGTTTGCTTCGTCCTCCCTAACCCCTCTAGAATGGGATTCTTTTCAGAAATTCGCTCTTACGAAAATAGAGAATGTAACAGGCCACTTTAGACAACAAATTCAACTCACTTTTGCGTAATAATAGTCACAATAAAAACTTCCTTCCATACAATAGGCACATCAACGATTCCGACTCGGAAGACGTAAAGTTCCATGATCCGGTTATAAATCTTTCTGATGCCCAACTTAGCGCTTCGGATATCGAAATTTTAGAGAAGGGCCCTAAATTAAATTGGCCTACTGCTTTTAAGTTGAAAGATGCCATTACTATCACTGCCGAAACTGAAAACGCCATACAAAAACTACCAATTGACAGCCAAACAGAAATCAGACTTAATATTCGCAAAAAAATTTCTAATTTAATTAAAGTCAGCAAATCTACAGCTCCTTTATTTCCCAAAAAAGCCATAGACTCGTTAAAAAAGAAGATTAACGAAAATGATCTAATAGTTACGAAAGCGGACAAAGGCAATGCCACAGTTATTATGAACAAAGAAACTTACGTGCAAAAAACTGAAACCTTCTTTTCTGATAACTCTTTTAAACTGATAAAAAAAGATCCTACTAACAATATCCAAAAAAACTTAAAACAATTATTGAAACAAACGTCCTTTATTCTTACTGAACATGATTCTCAAAAACTCATTAATATGAATCCCAGTATCCCCACAGCTAAAGCATTGCCTAAAGTCCACAAAATAGATATTCCCATAAGACCCATAGTTAACTACAGGAACAGCCCGACTTACAAAACTTCCAAATTTATTCATAATTTCTTGAAGAAATACTACAAATTTGAAAATCCCAACTCCATCAAGAATTCTATAGAATTTTGTAATTTGACAAAAAACCTAGAATTACAGCCGCAACAAAAAATGTACTCATTTGACATTAAAAACATGTATTCCAATATACCAGCCAAGAAAACTTTAAAGATCATCAAGGATAATTTTCTAAAACACACAAAATTAAGCATACAAGAAATAGAAGAATTTTTAAATATTTTAGAATTTGTAACTTCCAACAATTATTTCACTTTTAATGGGAAAATTTATAAGCAGGATAGTCTTCCTATGGGCTCCCCGGCTTCAGGAATAATGGCAGAAATTTATTTAGACCACTTGGAAAATTCCAAAATTCTTAACAAAATTAAAGGTATCGTATTCTGGACACGCTTTGTTGATGATACATTTACTTTAATAGATCACAACGTCTCCAACGGTGATATCGTTCTTGAACAGTTGAATGCAGTTGATCCATGGATCAAGTTTACTTCCGAAGCGGAAGTCAATAATTCATTAAACTTCTTAGATGTCACTATTAACAATAGCTCCAACAAATTCTCTTATACCATATTTAGGAAGCCCACCCAAACTATTAATACTATTCGACAAGACTCAACGCATCCGGAATCTCAAAAAAGAGCAACATTTTATAGTTTAATCCACAGAGCTTTTCACGTCCCTTTATCCAATGAAAAAAAAGCTCAGTCAACCACAGGCTTCCACACTGAACTAGTCGCTGCCAGACAGGCGAGAACGGCCCTCTACTGCACATTCCACATTACGTCATCACGTTCAAATTTTCCACCTAACTTCTCAACAGGAAATGCCAATACTACACCAATAAGACGGCTTTAACATATGCTCGCTGGATTTCTTATACATCGTTATTATCCTATTGGAATGAACATTGTGCAATTCATTATCAAGCCTCCACGACATAACAGAATATTATATATTAACACATCACACACAAAAAAAAAAAAAAAAAGGAAGAATTTTAACGCAAGTTTATACTGTATCATCCCATGTGGACAATTTTAATTTTAATGTCAACTGTATTTTTAAGTGCTGTGCTCAAAACAGTTCTGAATTCTTCACCATTTTAAATGACATATTCGGTTATCCGAATTATTTTAATGTGTTACTTTGTCCTTGTCCTTGTAGCTTTTTCTCAAAAGTTTTTATGGCTGATGATGTCTACAAGGTAGACGAAACATGTCCCGATATAATTAAAAATCATGTAAATATTTAGTTAATAAAGAATCTTAGTATTGTAAAGGTGGAACATTTGACCTAACCTTCAACGTTGCCTGTAAATGGCGCCGCTATGTGTGAAACACCATAGGTCTGTATTACATGTGTGAATTTCATTACCTGTGAGTAGTACCATACTGTGTGGAATACCGCGAGTCTACGATACTTTTGATTAGTACTGCACCATGTCAAATACCATGGTTCTACTCTCCAAGTGATAAGTACCATTAATGAGAGGCCGATGACCTGTATTTTGGACCCCTTTAGCTTGCAAGCATCATCGATTCAGTATTGAGCTATACAAGCAGTCTCTTGGTCAGTATTACTATTGTTTTCCGTTTGTTTCTGAGACTGAGGCATTGTGGGTTGGCTCCACTGATTGTTTTAACTTCATATACATCCGTTCATTTTTCGTCCTCACGCTTTTAATTCTGGTCAGTGGAGGATTTTGGATTTTTATTTTGTAATTGCATTTCGTACCATCAGGGGCCGATGGCCTAGATGTTAGGCCCGTTAAAACACCAAGCATCATCATCATCATCTTGGTATTCGACACTAACTTATCCATGTGAGGATACAAACTTTTTCTCTCTTCAGCAATTCTGTGCAGTCCATGGGCTAGACATGTGAGGTGGAGGATTTTAGGAAAGAGAACTTTCAAGGCTGTAGCTGCGTTTTTCATGTAAGGTGCCGCATCTGTGACAAAAAGTAGGACATCATGCCGTATTCCATCCGGCCAGAGTAACATTAATGAATTTGTGCACAACTGTGACACTGTGGAAACATTTGCTCTCTCTATCTCTTCTGTCATCAAAAGAAATACTGATGATACATCATCAGTTTGCTTTGCTTTCATAGTTCCAATGATGCGTTGGCCATGAAAGGTCCCATTTCATCCGTAGTTTCATCAGTGGAGATCCAGATCTTCTTTTCTGCAACTCTGCTTCGAATCCTCTGCAGGGTCTCTTCAAAGGAGATATTCAAATACGTTTTTCTTAATGTGGATTCTGACGGAACTTCTTCTTTAGTGTACTTCTGCAGAAACGTCCTGAGGGATTGATTTTCCAGTTTCCAGAACGGAATTCCGGAGTCCAAGAAAGCTTTACATAGATCCAGGGAAAACTGAGATTGCCTGCAGGATGTTGTAACTGCTGTTGATATTAAATTGATCTTGAGCCAACAATATTTAACCTAGACTTATGTTTCATTGTTGCGAAATGTTGAGTTATAAAGTACTTTTTCGTGATTAATAGATTTTTCACAGATTTTGCAAATGAGTATATCTCCATCAGTAGAAAGTGTATCCGAACCGAATTCGCGAACATAGCCATGTAATTTACCATGCAACGATGAAAATTTCGGCATGATAAATAAGTCAGGGCGAACACCCAAGTTGTCTTTAACAAGTTCAACAGTAGACTAACAACTTCTTTTATGTTTGGCCTGTTACACAGAAGTGATTTCCTCCCTTCCTCTGCATTATTTTATCATTTCAAAATCGGGAATACCAGGTAATTACGCATTGTCATAGCAAAAGGGGTGTGAGGAAGGAGAAGAGACATACTTCCCTCATCCTCTCTCTTTCCTGGTATTCATTATGTTTGTGCATTCCTTTCACTAATGAAGGTTCTGCTATTTACAGAGGTTAAATGAATGGGTTGAGAAAATAGGCTTTCGAATGCCTGAAAACAAATAAATGATTTACAGGAAACAATATTTTAAATAGATATTTGTGACGGCAATATGTAATTTAATTTGTGCAACATTTTTTTTCTTCAATGTATGGAAATTCATTATGTGCTTTTTAAAATGTGTAAATCGCAGAAAAAAATTGCGTAACGATAAAAAAAAAGCAAAATAAAAATTGTCTCTACACTTCCTAAATGCACGAAAACATATTTATCTCTATTTGAATCTTCAATATATCCAGTCAGATAAAAACTTCCAAGCTCTAGTGATTACAATTGAGGAGCTATCTGACAGTGAGATGGCGACCCTGGTCTAGAAAACCAAGAATAACGGGCTAGAGGATTAGAATTGACTATTTTCACCATTTTGGTCCGTATTGACTTATATACAAATTTCTATAAAATAATTTTCCGCCTTGTCAATACTTTATACACTTTATTCTATTTAATTACCGTACATGTACATGTTTTGAGAGCCTCAGCGGTGCCAAATACTAATTATCTTAGGACTTTGGTTCATTGGTATCATATTTCAATTATATATTAAAATATATGAATTTTAAATTAGTTACAATATTACTCTAAGTTTTTCTTTTGCCCATTTACATTGTCATTTGTCACATATTTTACCAGAAATTTACCAATCATAAATGATAAAATCTAATTAAATTATTCTCTCTATGTTAATTTATGTCGTTATTAATATCTGAAAATAGTAACTCTTTCTTCATCTTCTATAAAATCTATAAAATTAGTCTCTATCCTGAATTATAAAATAACAAATAATAAATAGCCACTTTGTAAATTAAATTAATAAACTACATTTATGAAGTTAGTCATTTTTTTTAAAAAAATATTTCTTCTCTCTTCTTTCTTAACGTCTGCTTTAATTTTCTAGACTTCTTATGAATCAGAATTTGCTCCCCTTACTCTCTTCCAATTCTTCATTCCTTTAATTTATCCGCAAATTGAAATGATGTGATGTTTGTCTGAACCCAAACAATATGTCCTCCTTCCCTCCTTGTTGCTACTTTGCTATTGGTTGCGCGATGATCTGCTTGTTGTTTCTAACCGTCAAATTCCTTAAATAAACAAATTCAGTTCGTCTTGATGTCAAATTTTAACGTGTTCTACTCTCTGCTGTCAATGACCTTTCAAACTACCACAAGTATATATTGAGAGCAAGGTTAAAATTTGACATCAAAACGAACGAAGTAAGGTTAAGCCCCTCCAAGAGAGCGTCTGTGAGGTTAAGCATGCAGTCTTAGCCAGCATAGCAATGATCTTGCCAGAGGTCAATGCGCTGTAGGCCTCTCCCGAGAGCGTGTGGTGGCGGTGGCCGCCGAACCCGTGAAAAACGTCTACCACGATGGAACGGTGAGTTCAAGGGTTTAAAATGAACTTTTTACAGGACATTCGACAATAACTTCAATGATATTCATATTTGAACTTTTAATGTTTTTATTGTACTGTTGTTCTAAACCAGTTTTTTGTTAGGACATATAAACTTGTAAATGCGGTCTTTTACATGCATGTGATTTCAATCTGCAAGCTGAAGAAGAGAATATTAATTCTCGAAACATGTACAGTACTTTTATATATTTATGTATTTGATTTATTAGTAAATATACTAGATATTGAATTGTATTGACAAGGTGTACCTTGAAATAATTAATAACAGAGTTTGTAGTGTACTGCAATATGGATATCAACATAATTCACTTGTATCAGTGTCCTTATAAGCACACCCATGCATGCGCACACCACACACGCCCAAGCACATTCATTATGTTCTATCAACATTTTGTAACTACTGTATAACCAAATACAGTAGAGACAATAAGCGACACTCGGCGAGATATCGAGGGACAGCTAGAGCTCTCTAGCGGGTAGACCTGAGAACTGCTGATTCTGTCATGAGAGCACGTGTATTTGTGTGTGAAGTTTTTGGTGTTATTTATGCGTTTTCAGTGAGTTGACATAATTAAATAGTAGCGTGTGTCATTCCTTGATATCTCCTCTCAACATGACGGAAAGGTATGTGGTGTGTTTGGCTGCAGTAACTACGAAGTAGAGAAGAATGCGCGGTCGTTCTTTCGCTACCCTCGTGACAAGAAAATGTAAGTAATATTGGGTTTGCATATATATATTCTTCCAGTGACAAAAAGATTTTTATAGTACCGGTACTTCATAATCTTCTGACCGGCTCGACCCATATCTTAACTGGCTTAAAATATAATACGCATATTTTAATGTATAGTGCAGCACTTAACCTTCAATACCGATGTGTTGTAGGTGTGATCTGTGGGTTTTGAAATGTCACAGAAGTGATTTGGATAAGGTGTACAAGAAAGGAAGGACGTTACGCTTATATAAGAATTATAAGATCTGTTCAGATCATTTCCAGGCCAGCGACTTTAAAAATCCTCGACTATACAGCCAAGAGTATGTTACAGTTTTACTCTAATTGTACGTAAATATTCCCCAAAGCATCGCCATCGACAACATTTTCATACGTTTCTTTTATCCCCTCTTCTCAAATTAAAGCCGGGATTTTATAGATTTTCTTTCTGTTAGTAGGCTTCATGTTAAGAGGAAAATTGTCCAGCTTTTAAATGTTAATTCATTGCATCATGTGTGTAAGGAATGTGCCGATATTTTTATTGACAAGTGTCTTAATGTGATGATGCAATGTTTTTTAAACGAGAAAAAAGACAAATCTAACCGTAAAAGTTCAGGCAGGAATGCTAAAGCAAAAAAAAAAAAAAAGTAATGCATAAATGAAAGATCAATCCACTGCACAGCAGTCCATTTCACATTTTGTTTATATGTCTAATGGCGACGATGGAATAGGAAAGGGATAAGGGTGTGAAGGAAGCAGCCGTGGCCTTAATTAAGGTACAGCCTCAGCATTTGCCCAGTGTGAAAAAGGGAAGCCGTCCGCCTCTGTGGTGTAGTGGTTACCATGATTAGCTGCCACCCCCGGAGGCCCGGGTTCGATTCCCGGCTCTGCCACGAAATTCGAAAAGTGGTACGAGGGCTGGAACGGGGTCCACTCAGCCTCGGGAAGTCAACTGAATAGTGGTGGGTTCTATTTCCACCTCAGCCATCCTGGAAGTGGTTTTCCGTGGTTTCCCACTTCTCCTCCCGGCAAATGCCGGGATGATACCTAACTTAAGGCCACGGCCGCTTCCTTCCCTCTTCCTTGTCTATTCCTTCCAATCTTCCCATCCCCTCGCAAAGCCCCTGTTCAGCATAGCAGGTGAGGCCGCCTGGGCGAGGTGCTGAGTTCGAGTCTTCGCCCGCACTCCGCGGAATGTTCCAGACACCAAGTCTCCAACTCCAACACTCGTAAGCAGATCTTCTCGTATTCTGAGTGAGTAATCACAACTGACAGACTTTTTACAAAGCACTTAGTCCAGTACAGTGCTATTACAAGTGCTTCGTGTTGATATTAATTCATAATTTTATCGTCATTTAAAAGAAGTTCACATTTTGCTATAAATTCATTTTCAAAGTTATTAATTAATTGAATTCACATTACCTAGATGAACTTTAGGATTTTCAAGTGCTTTATTAATTTCATTTTTCCAATTCAAACGAACTGAAAGACATTCAGCAAGAGATTAAATATTTTATTAATTTACCAAACTTTCCATGACAAGTGTGTGTTCATTTTGTGGTTTAAAAATTAGAAAGATTGTAGGTCAGCACCATAAATAATGAACTGATCCCTGGTGCAAAGTGATATTTTGTGTTTACATTTAAATTAGAAAGACTGTAGGTTGTTCATGATTTATGGAAGAGCAATAATAATTATTTTGATATTCTCAAGCAAACAGACGTCAAGATCACAACTTAAATATTTTATTTTACATTTTAGCAAATATTAAATACAAATTTGAGCTTTCAATTCAGATTGCAGGGTGATATATCTGTGGATATTGTTAATAAATTTTACCCAAAAAAAAGTACCATCTATTATTCGCCCTGCGATACTATCCGTCTCTGTACCTGCATCAAAATTTACCGAACACTACCTGAGACCCTTCCCATGCTCAAACCCCACAATCATTTCCCGGTACAATATATATATATATATATATATACTAGCAAGATACCCGTGCTTTGCTACGGTATTATACTGAAATTTTTAATTGAATGCTTATTGTTTTAGATATATAATCCGCCGAAATTCGCGGTCTGACTCGTTTTCTGCGAGAACCCACCAAAATTCCCGATCTGACTCGTTTTCTATTAGATTACGGCACGTTTCCTCCCATCGTTTCCAGCAATCGATTTCGTACTTCCCGGGCTAGGCTCAGGTATTCCTCCCGGTCAGTTGGGTCCGTAAATCTTTGCCATCTTTTCCTATAATCATTTTTAATATGGATAAAATCCTTCAGGAGATCCGGCGTGGTGTCATATTGGGTGCCTAGAAGGCACTGAACCCGCGGCCGGACTGCATTCTTAGTCATTACCCGTCCAGGAGCCGTTACCAGCGCGGTCCGCACATTTGACGACGGTCCGGAACATTATTATTATTATTATTATTATTATTATTATTATTATTATTATTATTATTATTATTATGTGTTGCTGGAATGGATGATAACAGGAAAACCGGAGTATCCGGAGAAAAACCTGTCCCACCTCCGTTTTGTCCAGCACGAATGTCACATGCAGTGAACGGGATTTGAACCGCGGAACCCAGCTGTGAGAGACCGGCGCGCTGCCGAGGATCCTTATAAGTACATTAAGAACAGTAAAATCAATTGGTCTCACCTCCTTCTACACCCCACCGCCGTTAAGTTTATTTACCGGCTCACCCCCCCCCCCCCAAAAAAAAAAAAAAAATTAAAAGAAGGCTTGTTTCTTATGTTTAAAGAAGATTTCAAACATCAATGTTCACGTCTATTACCTTCAGTTTTGAGATATAAGTATCCCCATAAAAATAATTTTCTTTTTTCACTTCATTTCACACTACTCCCCCCCCCCCCCCCTAAGTGAATTTTCCCGCAAAAAGTACTTGTTTCTTTAATAGTAAAGGATCTTCTAAATACCAATTATCACGACTCTAACTTCTTCAGTTTTTGATTTATGTGTCCTCATGAAAGGAATTCAACTCCTTTACACTCCCGCCCTCCAAGATGGTTTCCGCCCAAAACGCGTTTTTCTTTGTTTTTAAAGGAGATCCAAATACGAATTTTGACGTCTGTAACAACTTTAGTTTTTATTAGATGTATGTATTCTCATTCAATTAATTCAATTAATTTTTCAATTCTTTCACCCCCCCCCCCCTTCATTGGATTTTCCGAGAATACGTGTTTCTTTATTTTTAAAGCAGATTGCAAATATCAAATTTCACGTCTGTAACATCTTCATTTTTGAGATATCAGTAGCCTAATTAAAAGAATTCAACACCTTTTTCAGTCACTTTTACCCCCCCCCCTCCACCAAAGTGGTATTTCCGAAAGCTAAAAATACACGTTTCTTTATGTTTAATAGAGATAAAAAAATACCATTTTTCACTTCTGTAACATGTTAAGTTTTTTGAGATAAATTGTAAACATTCTCATTTTAAAATTTCACCCCTTTTGAGTTTCCCTTAAGTGGAGTTTCCAAACACAAATCACCTATGTTTCTTTAGATTTACAGGAGATTACAAACACCCACTTTTTACGTCTGTAACATTTTACTTTTCCAAGATATTCTGTAGATATAGTCTTTCAAAAATTCACCCAATTTGTCACTCCTGTTTAACCTCCATTAATTGGATTTTCCAAAACTAAAAAAATACGTGTTTCTTTATTTTTAAAAGAGATCCCATATACAAATTTTCAGTTCTGTAATATCTTTCGTTTCTGAGATATATGTATCCTCATTAAAGGCATTCAACCCATTTTTCACCCTTTTACACCCCTCCTATTGGGATTTACAGGAAACAAAAAATACGTTTTCCTTTATTTTTAGAGGTGATTCTAACTACCAATTTTTACATATGTAAATTTTAAAGTTTTAAGATGTATACACACTCATTTTAAAAAATTTACCCTCCCTCCTTTTTACCCCCCAATATTTGGATTTTCCAAAAACGAAAAAACACGTGTGCTTGTTTATTTTTAAAGGAGATTCTAAATACCAATTTTCACATATATAACCTTTAAAAATTTTGAGATAGATACACTCATTTTAAAATATTACTCCCTTTTCACCCCCCCCCCTAAATTGGATTTTCCAGAAACAAAAAAAATACGTGTTTCTTTATTTTTAACGGAGATCCCAAACACCAATTTTCAGGTCTGTAATATCTTCAGTTTCTGATATATAAGTAGCCTCATTAAAGGCATTCAACCACTTTTTAGCCCCTTTTCACTCCTCCTATTGCGATTTTCCGAAAACAAAAAAAATACGTGTTCCTTTATTTTTAATGAAGGTTCTAAACACCAATTTTTACATCTGCAAACTTTAAAAGTTTGGAGATATAGATTCACTCATTTTAAAAATTCACCCCCTTTTCACCCTCCCATTAATTGGATTTTCCAAAAACAAAAAAATACGTGTTTCTTTATTTTTAATAGAGATCAAAAGTACCAATTTTCAGGTCTGTAATATCGTCAGCTTCTGAGATATAGGTACCGGTATCCTGATTCAAGGCATTCAACCCATTTTTCCCCATTTTCACCCTTTTTCACCCCTCCTATTGGGATTGTCTGAAAACAAAAAAATACGTGTTTCCTTATTTTTAAAGAAGATTCTAAATACCAATTTTCACATCTGTAAACTTTTAAAGTTTTGAGATATAGGCACACTCATTTTAAAATTTCACCCCCCTTTTCACCCCCTTAGCGACGGAATATCCAAAAATCCTCTCTTAGCGAGCACCTACATCTTAACATGAATCTATGCCCAAAATTTCATTTCTTTATGTCCAGTAGTTTTGGCTCGGCGATGATGAATCAGTCAGTCAGTCAGTCAGTCAGTCAGGACAAGCTACTTTATATATATAGACTAGCAAGATACCCGTGCTTCGCTACGGTATTATACTGAAATTTATAATTGAATGCTTATTGTTTTAGATATATAATCCGCCGAAATTCGCGGTCTGACTCGTTTTCTGCGAGAACCCACCAAAATTCCCGATCTGACTCGTTTTCTATTAGATTACGGCACGTTTCCTCCCATCGTTTCCAGCAATCGATTTCGTACTTCCCGGGCTAGGCTCAGGTATTCCTCCCGGTCAGTTGGGTCCGTAAATCTTTGCCATCTTTTCCTATAATCATTTTTAATATGGATAAAATCCTTCAGGAGATCCGGCGTGGTGTCATATTGGGTGCCTAGAAGGCACTGAACCCGCGGCCGGACTGCATTCTTAGTCATTACCCGTCCAGGAGCCGTTACCAGCGCGGTCCGCACATTTGACGACGGTCCGGAACATTATTATTATTATTATTATTATTATTATTATTATTATTATTATTATTATTATGTGTTGCTGGAATGGATGATAACAGGAAAACCGGAGTATCCGGAGAAAAACCTGTCCCACCTCCGTTTTGTCCAGCACGAATGTCACATGCAGTGAACGGGATTTGAACCGCGGAACCCAGCTGTGAGAGACCGGCGCGCTGCCGAGGATCCTTATAAGTACATTAAGAACAGTAAAATCAATTGGTCTCACCTCCTTCTACACCCCACCGCCGTTAAGTTTATTTACCGGCTCACCCCCCCCCCCCCCAAAAAAAAATAAATTAAAAGAAGGCTTGTTTCTTATGTTTAAAGAAGATTTCAAACATCAATGTTCACGTCTATTACCTTCAGTTTTGAGATATAAGTATCCCCATAAAAATAATTTTCTTTTTTCACTTCATTTCACACTACTCCCCCCCCCCCTAAGTGAATTTTCCCGCAAAAAGTACTTGTTTCTTTAATAGTAAAGGATCTTCTAAATACCAATTATCACGACTCTAACTTCTTCAGTTTTTGATTTATGTGTCCTCATGAAAGGAATTCAACTCCTTTACACCCCCGCCCTCCAAGATGGTTTCCGCCCAAAACGCGTTTTTCTTTGTTTTTAAAGGAGATCCAAATACGAATTTTGACGTCTGTAACAACTTTAGTTTTTATTAGATGTATGTATTCTCATTCAATTAATTCAATTAATTTTTCAATTCTTTCACCCCCCCCCCCCCTCCTTCATTGGATTTTCCGAGAATACGTGTTTCTTTATTTTTAAAGCAGATTGCAAATATCAAATTTCACGTCTGTAACATCTTCATTTTTGAGATATCAGTAGCCTAATTAAAAGAATTCAACACCTTTTTCAGTCACTTTTACCCCCCCCCTCCACCAAAGTGGTATTTCCGAAAGCTAAAAATACACGTTTCTTTATGTTTAATAGAGATAAAAAAATACCATTTTTCACTTCTGTAACATGTTAAGTTTTTTGAGATAAATTGTAAACATTCTCATTTTAAAATTTCACCCCTTTTGAGTTTCCCTTAAGTGGAGTTTCCAAACACAAATCACCTATGTTTCTTTAGATTTACAGGAGATTACAAACACCCACTTTTTACGTCTGTAACATTTTACTTTTCCAAGATATTCTGTAGATATAGTCTTTCAAAAATTCACCCAATTTGTCACTCCTGTTTAACCTCCATTAATTGGATTTTCCAAAACTAAAAAAATACGTGTTTCTTTATTTTTAAAAGAGATCCCATATACAAATTTTCAGTTCTGTAATATCTTTCGTTTCTGAGATATATGTATCCTCATTAAAGGCATTCAACCCATTTTTCACCCTTTTACACCCCTCCTATTGGGATTTACAGGAAACAAAAAATACGTTTTCCTTTATTTTTAGAGGTGATTCTAACTACCAATTTTTACATATGTAAATTTTAAAGTTTTAAGATGTATACACACTCATTTTAAAAAATTTACCCTCCCTCCTTTTTACCCCCCAATATTTGGATTTTCCAAAAACGAAAAAACACGTGTGCTTGTTTATTTTTAAAGGAGATTCTAAATACCAATTTTCACATATATAACCTTTAAAAATTTTGAGATAGATACACTCATTTTAAAATATTACTCCCTTTTCACCCCCCCCCCCCTAAATTGGATTTTCCAGAAACAAAAAAAATACGTGTTTCTTTATTTTTAACGGAGATCCCAAACACCAATTTTCAGGTCTGTAATATCTTCAGTTTCTGATATATAAGTAGCCTCATTAAAGGCATTCAACCACTTTTTAGCCCCTTTTCACTCCTCCTATTGCGATTTTCCGAAAACAAAAAAAATACGTGTTCCTTTATTTTTAATGAAGGTTCTAAACACCAATTTTTACATCTGCAAACTTTAAAAGTTTGGAGATATAGATTCACTCATTTTAAAAATTCACCCCCTTTTCACCCTCCCATTAATTGGATTTTCCAAAAACAAAAAAATACGTGTTTCTTTATTTTTAATAGAGATCAAAAGTACCAATTTTCAGGTCTGTAATATCGTCAGCTTCTGAGATATAGGTACCGGTATCCTGATTCAAGGCATTCAACCCATTTTTCCCCATTTTCACCCTTTTTCACCCCTCCTATTGGGATTGTCTGAAAACAAAAAAATACGTGTTTCCTTATTTTTAAAGAAGATTCTAAATACCAATTTTTCACATCTGTAAACTTTTAAAGTTTTGAGATATAGGCACACTCATTTTAAAATTTCACCCCCCTTTTCACCCCCTTAGCGACGGAATATCCAAAAATCCTCTCTTAGCGAGCACCTACATCTTAACATGAATCTATGCCCAAAATTTCATTTCTTTATGTCCAGTAGTTTTGGCTCGGCGATGATGAATCAGTCAGTCAGTCAGTCAGTCAGTCAGGACAAGCTACTTTATATATATAGATATATATTGTGACAGTGAATAAATATTCTTTATTTGCAGAGAATTTTATAAGGATTCTGATTAAAGACACAGTAAACACAACACTGTTCTGAATAAACATATTTGATGGTATATTCCTTATCTTTCAGGCAAAGTGATACTTAATATCAAATTTATTGTGAGAATTTATTAGTCAGAAGTTCCGAACAGTGGACAGTAAGCAGGTTCAGGACGCAGAAAGAGAATGGGTGGCATACAGGGATGCTGTTGAAGCAACAGCAAGGGAATGTCTAGGAACAACTGTGTGTAAAGATGGGAAAAGCGAACATCTTGGTGGAATGATAAAGTGAGAGCAGCTTATAAACGTTAAAAGAAGGCGTATCAAAAATGGCTTTAAACAAGGGCTGATGCAGACAGGGAAATGTACGTAGATGAAAGAAACAGGGCGAAACAAATAGCAGTTGAATCCAAAGAGAAGTCGTGGGAAGATTTCGGTAATAACCTGGAAAGGCTAGGTCAAGCAGCAGGGAAACCTTTCTGGACAGTAATAAAGAATCCTAGGAAGGGAGAAAAAAAGAAATGAACAGTGTTTTCAGTAATTCAGGTGAACTCATAATAGATCCCAGGGAAACACTGGAGAGGTTGTAACCGTCCAGGCTTCTCCAACCCTACTAATTTAATATAATATCATTTTACGCGATATCATTTGATATCAAGTTTATCCGCCATCGGCAATTATTCGTAATAACATATTTATTCAACGTCAATCATTTGTAATCAAGGCCTTTTGGAATCATATTGTATATATGATAACATCGTTTTATTATTTAAATTATTATATTATGTAGGATAGGAATTCATTATGTCGTAAATACGGTCAATATGTTGAGACATAGTTGTTTTCATTTCATCTCATATTTGTGTATACGGAGGGTTATTCTTGAAGCTGGGGATTTTGCGTGACTCATGGGTTTGGTGAAGGCAGTAAACAGCGACCCGCGCGCGAGGCTTGCATACCAGCAGAGTACATCATCGCCACGCCTGCTGGACTCGACAAGGAAGAAGAGAAGGGGAGATGATAATGCGATCTACGAATCAGATGTTTCATTATATCGAGATCTGTGATTAAACTGTTACCAAGAGTGGGGGAGCCCGGTGATATTATCAAGTGCGGAGCGAGATACTTACGGATACTCCATCACTACTACTTCTACTGTGAACATCTACTTTGAAAGACGTGATTTGATTTTTGAAACAGTGTGTGGTCGCTCCGCGACATAGTTATTTTTTGTACAATGTGTAGTCGTTTCGATACAGTACTTAGGTGCGGTAATGTTATCGGATCTGCGTGAGACGAAACAAGCTTATGGCTTGTGTTATTTTCAGTACATATTCTGGACGAAGAACTATGTTTAGTTCAAGTCTACGGATTTTGGTACAAGTCTGTACCGTATAAATAGTATAGCTCAGTTGGAGTGAGATTTCTACTAATATGGAAAAATTCATATCTCTGAATTTTATCTTCATACGATCAACGCTGATCAGTTATTACAAGTATAGGGCCAATGTCTAATTTAAAGACTAGGCAATTAGGGAGTGTTAGTCCAGATAGCCCATACTACATCAGAGAAGGAAGGAAGGATGCCCATGGAGCAAATTCTACATCGAGAAGAAGAGAACGAGTAACCACGGAAACCAGATGACTTCAACGGAAGCTGCAATTGGTGAGCTTCAATTAGATAAAGCAAGCAATAGTAAATTCAGTAAAAATAAATTCTAAATTCCTCCACGCTTTAAGGAAACTTTTCCGATTCATCTCATTTTTTTGTATAATAAATTCATTTGTATTTTATATTGCGTTAATTTTCTTTCTTAAGCGATACTTAATGGTTAATTATTTAAAATCCTACCCCTGTGATTTAAGTATAAGTCTCTATGCTAGTAAATATAAATTTTGGTTTACAGTTTTGTTTAAAACTGTAACCCTGGCGCCCAAACATCACATAGAGAAATGGGGAACCATGGAATGTTAATTGTTTCTATTTGCGTGGCAATTTGCGGTCAAGCCACAAATAGTTTATTTGATATTCATGTGTCCCAAGATAATAACTTTCATCTCCCCAAGTGTTTTGATGAGGGGTAGAACAGTTACATTTGGAGCCCAACGTGGGGCTCGAAAACCATTCAGTATTCGTGGAAGGAAAGCAGTAAAGTAGAGTCTGTGTTTGTGGGGGTTAAGTGAGTGTCCATATAATTTGTATGTGTGATTTTGGGGAATCGTGGCTGCACAAGGTGAAAAGGACATGAAATTACGTAGCGGAAACTTAGTAAAGGGAGGCGAGACGCTGAATTCTAGGAATGTTGTTGATGAAAGCATTGAAGTAGATAAATCGGTAGAGAGTGGTGGGAGCATGGAAAATAGCATAGAATCTGATGTAGCTAGGATGGAGGGCGAGAAAGAAAGTAATACGAATAGTGATAAGAATATTCAACAACTGTTTGTGATGATGCAAGGGATATTAGAGCAAACGAGAGGGATAGAAAAAATTAGTAAAGAAACTAATGAAATTAGGAAGGAAACGAATGAAATCAGGAAGGAAGTAGAGAGAACGAAAACCGAAATTAGCAAAGAAGTAGAGAAAACACAGACAGAGATTAAAGAAAATAGGAAGGAGATAGAACAGGCGAAAACCGAAATTAGCAGAGAAGTGAATGCTAGGATGGATGCTTTAGATCATAGATTAGATGAAGCACTAGAACAGCAGAAACTTTTTGAGAATCAGTTAGCGGAACAGGAGATGAGACGTAGCCAGCATGAGAAAGTGGTAGAAAGAAAGTTAACTGAACATAGGAGCGAAGTAGACCAGCAGATCACAGCAATTAATTGTAAAATGCAGGAACAAGTAGGAGAAGTTAGTAAAGTTAGAGAAGAAGTACAACAACAATACGATGATCTGTGTGGTAAGGTAGAGATTAATGCTAAAATATGTAATGAAAAGTTTAAGAAAGCAGAGGAATATGCGGTTGAAATTAAAGCCACGAAGGAAAGACAGGAACACATTGCGAATGACGTGAAAAGAATTAATGAACGTATTGATAGGTCGGAGGCACAAATACGTAAAGAAATCAGAGAAAAGCAAGGTAATATAGGAAGCCAGTGCCATGGTACAAATTTCATATATGAACAGAACTACCTAAATTTAATGGGAGGCAGACAAACCCTTTAGATTTTTTAAACACTGTTAAGAAACGGTTTGAAAGGCGAATAGAAGAAGGAATCATTGAATGGGAAGAAGCGTTAAAAATAATTGATAAAGCTTGTATTGGGGAAACGAAATCATGGTTTGCGGTGTATAAGAGCAGCATGACCAGTATGGTGGAATTCCAGAAATATTTCACGGAAAAATGTTCGCGTGAAGCTATACAAAGCAGGGAAAGAGAACGCATTGTCTTTGGGAAATTTAGGCCACATGAAGGAGTTTCTATGACCGAATATTTTCTGGCCCAGGTTATGATTTGTAAAAACGTAGATGGGATGTCAGCGGAGAGAGATATTGTGAAGTTATTACTCAGACATTTTCCCAACAAAATCCGTGAAGCTAGCTGTATGCAACAGATAGAGTCTATTCAGGGAATGGAAAGATTGCTAGCAAGTTTCGATGCGTTAGGAAATAGTAGTAGTACACGAGAGCATACAAACTATCAACCACCACCCAGAAGACAAGAACACAATCACCGTGGTCAGTTTCAACCGAGACAACAACCTGTAGGTAATCAGTCACACCAGCAAAATAGGAATGTTCAGAGGAAACGTAATGTATAGGAAGGTACAAGCCGAAATCAGGATACAAGGAGACAAAGTAATTTAAACTGATAGTAGACGGTAATGAGAGATCAGATTATCAGTCTTCAGTACATGTTGCGAGAAATTGTGTAATGACGCACATGGATTATGATCTCGATGTTAGAGATGAGTTATTAAGGGAGGTGGAAGTGAATCAAGTCGAAGTTGGTAGTAAAAGTGATAACCCCGTTGTTACGATCGTTATATGGAGGGCGCAGTATCAGGCTTTATTGGATTCAGGCAGTCAAAGATCATGTGTAAGTTCGAAGTGGTATGAGGACAGAAAGAAGGAGAATATTGAGATTGAAGAAATGCCTGTGAAATCCACATATATCGTCACTGATGTAGGTAAAGGATCCAAGCAAATATGTAAACAAGTTGCCATACCTATTTGTATTAACGGGAAGTCGAAAATTCAGATCTGTCTTGTTATTCCGAATCTTATATTTGATGTTATCTTGGGATCTGACTGGCTAAGTTTATACTCAGCTCGGTTAAATTACAATGAGGCGATAGTATATTTAAGGTGGGATAATGTGGATGTTAAAGTCACGTGGGATGCCGAAGTTCAGACGAAAGTGGAGGTTTGTAACATGTGGTGTGTTAATGAGGTTTCAAAAGATGAAGAAGAGAGAGAGGATTTTAAGTTATGTGAAGTGTGGTTAGAGGAGAACCACGATGATGCTTTGAGAGAAGCGGTAGATAGTAGCAATTTGGAAGAAGGTCAGAGGGACCGATTGTTGTATGTGTTGAGAGAACACAGGGAAGTATTTTAATCGAAACCTGGCAAAACACATGTGTGTGAACACTCATTTTCAGTGCTGGATAAAAGTATATTCGATGGACCGAGATATTCGATACCACATAAGTATGCTAAAGCAGTAGACAATCAAATTGAAGCTATGTTAGAGGATGGTATTATTGAAGTTTCGACTAGTCAGTGTGTCAATCTTTTATTGATCGTGAGTAAAGCGACATGTCTTAGTTGCAGTAAGATTATTAGTGACAAGTATGTTCAGGAATTAGGTACGCCTAGTAGGTTATTATCTGGTAGCGGATCTCAATTTACATCGAAGAAGTGGGAGGCTGTGATGACAGAGTTAGGTATCACACATGTTTTTTTTAATTAGGAACCCACAAGGGAATATGTGTGAACGCACGATGAAGGAATTAGGTAGGATGTTTCGATCTTTAGTTCATGACAAGCACACTGCGTGGGTTGGTTCTTTAGCGTTGATTGAGAAATGGATTAACATGGTTCAGCATGATAGTACGAAATTCACCCCATTAGAGGTTCATTTTGGCAGCAATCCAAGGAATGAGCTGACAAAAGTACTAGGTATTACACAGGAACCTCAGCGGGACTCTCAGATATATGTCAGATTAGCGAGAGAGAATTTGATTAAAGCGGCTGAGAAGCGTAGCAGACAGCAGAAACGTCAGGTGTTAGATGAATTTCAGGTAGGAGATTCTGTTCTGTTACGTGTTCCCATGCTCTCGTCCAGTGAAGAGAAGGTGACGAAGAAATTCTTTTTGTTGTATCAGGGTCCATTCCAGATTCATTGTCGGGTTGGTCCTTGTGCATACAGATTGAAAGATGGTAATCGTGTCATGTTGGGCACTTATAATATTCGGTCTCTGAGACGATATATTTCTGCGAATTAAGTGTAATGTCTCCCCGATGTTGTTTTGACAACATTAAATGTACTTGTGGTAGAAAACGTGAATTCATGTATAGGTTGTGAACCTAGACCTGACACCATTGTAGAAGCCATGAGTAACTTGGGATTTTTTTGAAACTGCAGAAGGAAATTAATGCAATAAATTTCTAAGTACTAATATTTTTGCAATGAAAACAAGAAATTGCTTGCGGCCATCTAAGAGAGGTAAGCCACGTGTGATTACGTGTGTGTGTGGTGTATATATTATGATAACCTGGAACTGCCGAACACTTTGATGGTGAAGTGCTAAGATAGTATTATTTACCTGTTGTTATGTTGTAAATATTATGAGTATTGCTGACAAACTTTCGCAAGAAAATCGGCAGGAATTATTACTAATGTTATCTGGTATCGTTGAAACAGACACTCTACAGTGAGATACAAGATTTGATTATGTATGTTTTTATTAAGTGTTCGTAAGATGTAATGATGTATATATCAGCCGTTTTGTTGTAGTGTGTCATTTTCATATATGTTATATCTGTAAATAACAGGAGGGCGTATGTAACCGTCCAGGCTTCTCCAGCCCTACTAATTTAATATAATATCATTTTACGCGATATCATTTGATATCAAGTTTATCCGCCATCGGCAATTATTCGTAATAACATATTTATTCAACGTCAATCATTTGTAATCAAGGCCTTTTGGAATCATATTGTATATATGATAACATCGTTTTATTATTTAAATTATTATATTATGTAGGATAGGAATTCATTATGTTGTAAATACGGTCAATATGTTGAGACATAGTTGTTTTCATTTCATCCCATATTTGTGTATATGGAGGGTTATTATTGAAGCTGGGGATTTTGCGTGACTCATGGGTTTGGTGAAGGCAGTAAACAGCGACCCGCGCGCGAGGTTTGCATACCAGCAGAGTACATCATCGCCACGCCTGCTGGACTCGACAAGGAAGAAGAGAAGGGGAGATGATAATGCGATCTACGAATCAGATGTTTCATTATATCGAGATCTGTGATTAAACTGTTACCAAGAGTGGGGGAGCCCGGTGATATTATCAAGTGCGGAGCGAGATACTTACGGATACTCCATCACTACTACTTCTACTGTGAACATCTACTTTGAAAGACGTGATTTGATTTTTGAAACAGTGTGTGGTCGCTCCGCGACATAGTTATTTTTTGTACAATGTGTAGTCGCTTCGATACAGTACTTAGGTGCGGTAATGTTATCGGATCTGCGTGAGACGAAACAAGCTTATGGCTTGTGTTATTTTCAGTACATATTCTGGACGAAGAACTATGTTTAGTTCAAGTCTACGGATTTTGGTACAAGTCTGTACCGTATAAATAGTATAGCTCAGTTGGAGTGAGATTTCTACTAATATGGAAAAATTCATATCTCTGATGTTTATCCTCATACGATCAACGCTGATCAGTTATTACAAGTATAGGGCCAATGTCTAATTTAAAGACTAGGCAATTAGGGAGTGTTAGTCCAGATAGCCCATACTACATCAGAGAAGGAAGGAAGGATGCCCATGGAGCAAATTCTACATCGAGAAGAAGAGAACGAGTAACCACGGAAACCAGATGACTTCAACGGAAGCTGCAATTGGTGAGCTTCAATTAGATAAAGCAAGCAATAGTAAATTCAGTAAAAGTAAATTCTAAATTCCTCCACGCTTTAAGGAAACTTTTCCGATTCATCTCATTTTTTTTGTATAATAAATTCATTTGTATTTTATATTGCGTTAATTTTCTTTCTTAAGCGATACTTAATGGTTAATTATTTAAAATCCTACCCCTGTGATTTAAGTATAAGTCTCTATGCTAGTAAATATAAATTTTGGTTTACAGTTTTGTTTAAAACTGTAACCCTGGCGCCCAAACATCACATAGAGAAATGGGGAACCATGGAATGTTAATTGTTTCTATTTGCGTGGCAATTTGCGGTCAAGCCACAAATAGTTTATTTGATATTCATGTGTCCCAAGA
Organism: Anabrus simplex; assembly: GCF_040414725.1. Lineage (NCBI taxonomy): Eukaryota > Metazoa > Arthropoda > Insecta > Orthoptera > Tettigoniidae > Anabrus > Anabrus simplex. The sequence goes on from NC_090268.1 coordinate 329,646,352, forward strand.
TAATAAATTTCATCTTCCCAAGTGTTTTGATGAGGGGTAGAACAGTTACAAGGTGGTGGGGAAAATCTTCTCAACGTAAAAGGAAATCTTCATGGTGGTGTCGTGAACAACGGAGTACATGGCGAGGAGAAAAATGATGTTGGTGAAATTACGTGTGAGGAAGTGGAAAGGATGGTAAATGAACTCCATTGTCATAAAGCAGCAGGGATATATGAAATGGTGAAGTATAGTGGGAAGGCAGGGATGAAATGGTTTCATAGAGTAATAAGATTAGCATGGAGTGTTGGTATGGTACCTTCAGATTGGACAAAAGCAGTAATTGCACCTGTCTATAAGCAAGGGAACAGGAAGGATTGCAAGAATTATCAAGTTAGCCCATTGATTAGTATACCAGGCAAAGTAATCACTGGCATCTTGGAAGGGAGGGTGCGATCAGTGGTTGAGAGGAAGTTCGATGAAAACCAGTGTGGTTTCAGAACACAGAGGGGCTGTCAGGATCAGATTTTCAGTATGCGCCAGGTAATTGAAAAATGCTACGAGAGGAAGAGACAGTAGTTTTTGCGTTTCGTAGATTTAGAGAAAGCATATCACAGAAAACCGAGGGTAAAGATGTTCACCATACTGGGGGACTATGGGATCAAGGGTAGATTATTAAAATCAATCAAAGGCTTTTATGTTGACAATTGGGCTGCAGTGAGAATTGATGATAGAATGAGTTCTTGGTTCAGGGCACTTACAGCGGTTAGACAAGGATGTCATCATTCACCTTTGTTGCTCGTAGTTTACATGGATCTTCTGCTGAAAGGTATAAAGTGGCAGGGAGTGATTCAGTTAGGTGGAAATGTTCTAAGCATCCTGGCCTAAGCTGATGACTTGGTCTTAATGGCAGATTGTGTCGAAAGCCTGAAGTCTAGTATCTTTCAACTTGAAAATAGGTGCAATGAGTATGGTATGAAAATTAGCCTTTCGAAGACTAAATTGATGTCAGTAGGTAAGAAATCCAACAGAACTGAATGTCAGATTGGTGATACAAAGCTGGAACAAGTAGATAATTTCAAATATTTGGGTTGTGTGTTCTTCCAGGATGGTAATATAGCAAGTAGAATTGAGTCAAGGTGCAGTAAAGGTAATGCAGTGAGCTCACAGTTGCGAACAACAGTATTCTGCAAGAAGGAAGTCAGCTCCCAGACGAAACTATCTTTACATCGATCTGTTTTCAGACCAACTTTGCTTACGGGAGCTAAAGCTGGCTGGACTCAGGATATCTTATTCGTAAGTTAGAAGTAACAGACATGAAAGTAGCAAGAATTATTGCTGGTATAAGCAGGTGGGGACAATGGCAGGAGGGTAAAGTAAACTCATGTCCTCATTCTGAGGTGGTGCAGTTCTTTCCAGGCACACACCCAATGGAGGTGAGCTGCATGTACCATTTTAACCACATACCAGCCCTGCTGCCATTCTTAAATTTCCGGCAGTAACCGGAATCGAACCCGGGCCCCCGAGGACGGCAGCTAATAAAACTAATCGTTACACTACGGAGGCGGACGGCAGGAGGGTACTCGGAATGAGGAGATAAAAAGGCTAAGTTAGGAACGAACTCGATGGATGAAGCTATACGCATAAACCAGCTTTGGTCGTAGGGTAATGTGAGGAGAATGGAGGAGGATAGGTTACCTAGGTGAATAATGGACTCTGTTATGGAGGGTAAGAGAAGTAGAGGGAGACCAAGACGACGATGGTTAGACTCGGTTTCTAACGATTTAAAGATAAGAGGTATAGAACTAAATGAGGCCATATAAAATACAGAAATCACTGTACGTTTTCGGTACACAATGATTTGAAACAAAAAACTTCAGACCTTTCTGATGAACTCAATCTCGATTTCGGAAGATCACCCAGTATCAAACGGACAGCTTTTTACTAAAACAATAACAACTTTTTACAAAGTGTGTAAAGTAATTAAACTTCAGAAATATATTTATAATAGTGCATTCTGTAGTCCACCTAAATTTCATGAAAATCGGACAGCGCGTTTTCATGTAATGGTACTACAAATTTGATGTTTACAGAAAAGGGCAATATAATAGGTACTTTTTGCATTCCACCTAATATAACTTTCACAAGTAACATAATAAAAATATACAAATACCACCAAAGAACGCATAATAAGACAAGTTTTACGATGGTGTGATTATAGTTTAGATTGGTGGACTGGTTCAAATGTTATTAGCGTTTAAACTCGACCGCACATACTTTCTGCGCCGACAGCTGTTGCAAATAGAGTATTGTGGTGACATTTAGTAAATTCACAGACGCTTGCAGACTGAACGCTAAAATGCAAAACGGTCTATAATGATGATATATGTAGATTATGTATTTGTATTTACATTTCTAAAAAAAATCGAATGTTAAAATACACTTCCAGTTATTTTCAAGAATGATTACCATTGGGGATGATCTCATATCATTATTTATAAAATTAATACTATACATTTACACACGGATATCCGCGAAGTTAGTGTCTTGGCGGATACAGACTGTATGGCAGTGTGGATAATTTTGCTGATAATTTATATATAATGACGTTTATTGGTTTTCACTTAGGTATACTCTTGGGTTTTTTTTTTTTTTTTTTTTTTTTGGTTAGGCGACCCCTGACGTTGGTATGGAAGAACAGTGATATATAAAGAGCCATGAGACCACAAAGCCGCAAATCTGACTAAGCCGAACTGGCGCCTGCCCGCAATTAATGGACGGAAGGAAGGAAGGAAGGAAGGAAGGAAGGAAGGAAGGGAGGAAGGAAGGAAGGAACAAAGTTCAATACGTCGTTAGTTGTCGCAAGAGAATATCTCTCATAAAGCTGCGACTGTAGCGGTTCTGGTGCAAGGTGTCAGGCCTATTGTATTATGTTAACAGATCTATCCGTCTCAATACCTTGGGTGTAATATACTGTAGGTAAATATTTAAATTATCCGCGACTAACCATTTTGCGGATGCGAATGCGAGTGCGGATGAAGGAAGTGCGAATGCGGAGGGGATGCGGATATTGTTTTGTACATCCGCGCTGGGCTCTATATATCGGGTGCTAGAGTAAGATACCGTTTCGGGTCGGAAAGGAGTCGGCTACGTTCGGCTGTGCGTGACATCAAGCATGGTGCTAGATGGCGGAGTGTGACAGGCTTCGGCAGCCGGCACAATTCTTGTCCTCGCCGCTATATGGAGTCTCCATTCATTCCATTCCTGGCCCGGCCGAATGACTAGAAACAGCATGAGAATTTTCATCATTCAAGTTAATTTGTTCTTTTAATGGTATTATTAACCTTCATATTATATTCTCACCTTATTTAAGTTATTTCAGCAGATACTAAGGTACGATCATAAGTTTAAATATCGTTAGCCCATGGTATCCCCCCCACCTCCAAGAGATAAAGCAAAGCTCATGCTGAAAATAATAATTCAGTTTATTGCGTAACATGGTTAAATTGGCACCCACATAATTTGTTTTATGATTTCATTTGAATAATCCTCGTCTCGAGTTTGATAAAGAATTTTAACGTTGAAAACATTTCTCAGCAGCCAAAGTAAGGGCCCCATACTACGAAAAACGTAACATTAAGCAATTTCCTCAATTGTGTCGAAATTTGAGGGTTAAAGGGCCAGGAAAGGTTTAAAATTGCGAGTCTTGGATAGATCTATCAAACTAAAAAGACAAATTTCGAAAATCCCTTCAGGCTTAAATGCAGTTCACTAAAACAGCCTAAAATCACCTGTTTCTTTGTTTGTTTCCTTTTTATTCACATACTAGTCAAATGAACTTATTTACACAATTCTTTCTTTAATGTGTTCCTTGGTTCAACCATATCGTCACTATGTATATTTATTACGAAATTAATATGTGGGGAGTGTATATGCTTGGAGCTTCTTTGTCAGGACGGTAGCTCAGTTTCATCATATTGCACAACAGCCTCGCCAGCAAGACGCCAAACTCACACGGATTGTAGCTGATAAAACCTCCAAAGTGAGAGTGCATGATGAGGGAAGACAAGGAGGAAAAATATATTTACCTGACTCCGCCCCTAAAACAAATGCTGACTCACAGTAAAGGCAACGTGAGAAGGTGATTTTGGAAGTACTTTTGGCAAAATAACGCTTAAATTAAACATGAAGCATACGTCGATGTAACAGTAAGAATATTTGGTCATTGACAAAATTATAAAACAAAATAATATAATATTATTTATGAAATTACGCCTCAAAGGAATTACGTAAGCTGCCGGAGCGTCATAACGCTAGCTACGAAGCAGGCAGCCAATAGGGATTCCCCGTTGGACCCTTGATTTATACGGCCGAATTAATTATACTACAGATCGTTTTGCGTTCCGCGCTACATCAAGTATTAGAGATTGGCGGGCCACACAATCTGACGCATCGCTGATTTCCATAGACTTAATGGATCTTGAGATCTCAAATTTGGAGTGGGGACAGCATCTCTGTTCACCCCCACCGCATGTGAGACCATATATGCTTGTACTTCTGAGGGTGGCGAGGTAGTCGACAGAGAGTCTATGAGGCAACCGCACGGCCGTTCTTTGGTCGGACTTACTTTTGTCTTTGTGTAGAAAATGTGGATATAAACGGGAGTGCAAAAATTGTGTAATTTCGCATACGAATTGTCAGTAGAAAACTGTAATTGAGCGATAGTGCTGTATGAATTACGGATCGGTCGCGACGCGCCACGTAATTACGTGAACAATGTCGTATGTTCGCATCGCGAAATTGTGACGCTGTGATATGCCGAATGTCGGACGGAGAAAATTGTCCTTTAATTACTCTCTCGTGGTTGAGAGAGAGTCCGTGGTGTGTGCGTGAGTAATCTGAAAAATTGTGAGGATAGACGCGCGAGAAAGTAGCATGTACTGGAGTTATTTGTGATCAGGACTAAGTTATCGTGCTAAACGACGGCGTAATTGTAGTTAAGTTCAGAGAAACCGACATACGAGACAGGGTTTTAAAAACATAGGAACCCAATGTCATGTTAGTTCAGATTATTAAACGATCGCAGTGACGAAACCGCAATTTCTGTACTAGCTTGGTCTGATTGAGGTAGCCTAGCTGTGACCGGATCAGATTAACAAATCTGTAACTTTCATTCTGCGGAAGATCGCAATCATAACAATATAAGGGGAATTTTAACTGTGACGTGTGAAGGAGTCTTTGTAAAAACCGGTGTGAGTAGTATCTTTCCAGTGTTCACGACACCAAGACCATGCATTCTTCAAGAGTCATCGAGAGACATCTGGAACCCGTGACCTCCCACCGCGGTGACATGGAATAAACGCATCCTGCGGGTCCCTCGGGACTCGAACAACGGAGGACCAAACAGTTGTTGAGTACCAAGTTTTGACTTTGTAATGCTAATATTTCCTTTGTAAATAGATAGAGAATGTAAGAATAGGGGTAATATAATTTTATAAATGTTCAATTTTCAGATTAGTTTGCTTAGAGTGGTCAGTAGGATCCCTTTCAATTTAACTTCTTGAGGTTACGAATTTGGGAAAGAAACAAGTAAGGATAATTCCATGTATTATAGCCCATTTCACGTAATTGCACGAGCATGTACTGGGGTTATTTGTGATCAGGAGTGCTGATAGGAAAGGGGGGAGAGCCTTTTAATTTTGGTGAATTAATGTAGTAACTTTCCTCTGAATTAATTATTCTATATGAAACAGGATAATACGACGGTAGGATCTTCACTATTGCCTGTGAACAGTATTTTAAATGTGGGGATAGTAAAAGCACTCTCTCTATAATGCAAAGTTGTAGAGTTTATTGCATGATAGGTTAAGAAGTGGGTGTATGACCTGTGTGTGAAGAGTTGGTCGTGCCCAGGTTCGAAAATCCACCCTCCTAAAATTAGCTAGGTCCCTGTGTAACTTTTTGTACTTTTATTTTTAATTAAGTGAATTTATTTGGTTTGATATTAATAATAATCACTGTAAATAGTCATATGTTTTATTATGATATTGTGAAAGGTAAATTTTTTGTCGTATTCAACAGCTGAAATGAAACGTAGGGTCGATCAACAACAAAACCAGTTATAAAAAGTTAAAGTTTAGAAAGGTAACTCAACCTTCTTCAGTTTGCTTCGATCAACAACAAAACCAGTTATAAAAAGTTAAAGTTTAGAAAGGTAACTCAACCTTCTTCAGTTTGCTTGAATCGAAAAGAAGTAACACTCAAGTGCTTAATTAATATATTATGGATTGTTCTATCATTAAGTGAAATTCGACACCGTAATTTCAGTAGTCCAAGTAGAGACATTTGTGAAGATGTGGACTGATTTTTTTACTACTTAAATGACAGCGTGGAATTGGTTTCCCGCTCACTTATTGAGTGTCAAATATATATTTATATAAATTAATGAATTTAATTATCAAGGTTGTAGAGTGTTAATTATATGTTGCAACGAGAGTTAATTAAACCTTTAGAAAACTTTATTTTTACTTATCTTTGCCGATAATCGCATCCTTATCTCTTCCGTTCATTTTATGGCTGTAAGTTAGATTTAAGTTGGTTGTAATTCGTAGTCGCAGACGCACCATGGCCATGAGAGGCTTGTGCTCATATCTCGGAACGGAAGGGTAGCGGTGGACCTCACTATGTCGTAAGGGCATTTGTCATTTCATGTGTTCGGATTAGTCATTTCAATTCAAATGTGGCGGCATTTGTCAATAGACAGAAAATGTCCCTTGACTGTTGATTTCTGCGGCGTGTGGTCTCATTTGTTCATGATCCGGTCGGGGTAAATTTGTGTCGTCACATGGTCCCATGAGCTATGGGGGTTAATGGGAAAGGTTCCAGTAATGACTCAACATTAGCGCTCAGTAGTACTTTAAGTGAAACAGTGTATTGTCTCACATTAGCGCTCGTAGTAGTACTTAAGTGAAACAATGTATTGACTCACATTAGCGCTCGTAGTAGTACTTAAGTGAAACAATGTATGGACTCACATTAGTGCTCGTAGTAGTACTTAAGTGAAACAATGCATTGAGTCACATTAGTGCTCGTAGTGGTAGAAAAAGGCAAACTGCTCATCTAATCGACCAGATAACGGTGATTTAGAAAAGGATTGTAATTTTTAGGAATAAATAAAGAATATATTCTCATACTTGATTATACTTTATTTACCTAAAATTCGTAGCTCATATCCCTAGGATGTTTTCAATATTTGAGTTGCTTATCAAATTAAATAATTGTGTAATTAATTTCAGTTTTATTAATAATTAGAGATCGCCAAATGACAATTTCGACATTCCATTTTACACTACCACATGGCAAAGTGAATGGAATCGCTCTTGGGCGACCTATGGCTGAGTTTTAGTTAGTTTCACCGCGTAAACACCAAATGTGTCACCAGAAATCTTTTACATGCCGACATTTTTCCGGTCTTCAAAAATCCGACAACCTCTGACAGATTTGAATCCGTGATTTTGGAATCCAGAGGCTGACAGTGCCACTGATTCACACAGAGGGAGTTTCATAAAGGCTAGATTTAGCCTCAAAAGGGCTAAATGTATGATACTGTCCGCCTGGTTGAGTGGCCCAGACTGTTGAGGCGCTGCCAACTTGGCAGGTTCGAACCTGGCTCAGTCCGGTGGTATTTGAAGGTGCTCAAATACGTCAGCCTCGTGTCGGTAGATTTAATAATAATAATATTTAATGCAGCCAACGGCCATACAATAATACAGTTATAGCCATAGTGGTCAATACATAGTTCTATAGTTTATATAGCACTTAACTATTAGAGAATTTTGTCAGCGAGATTTGTCTGCTTTTGCATTTTATCACATGGTATCTATCACATTGGTCGCCACAGAGTTTACACTGGCACAGTTCACTTGGAGCATGGTAGGTATCTCTCTTGCAGATTTTGTAGTGGAAACCATGGACTGCAAAGTGAGTCATGGTGTGCCTCAGTTCATAGTTAGCCGTTGATCATCGCGTCTGTGGAGAAGAAATCTAGCCATATATCTTCCCTTTTGTCCTGAAGTTCCTTTAATAGGCTCTAGTATGCTCCTGACGTGGGCAATGATAATTCAAGCCTTAGATCTTCAATATAGAAGGCTTCTCTGGCAAGCAGGTAGACCAAGCGTGATGGGGTAAACTTGGAGACTCCCATAGCTTTTTTTTCAGAAATCTAGCTTTTACCTTTTCAATTTCTTTGATGTCTTTCTTTTGCAGTTGTTCCCAGATTGGTGTCAGGCCGTAGGTTAATATCGGTGAGATCTTTCGCTTAAACACTTTCAACGCAGTTTCCAATGAAATGTTCTGTATATTCTGAATGCTGTTCATGGCAGATATGGCAATTGCCACTTTTTCCTTGATGTGGTAGCTGAACGTGTTTCCGTTTGTCTGTACTGTTAATCCAAGATAAACTGTGAGACAACTGTTAGTGGTTCTCGTCTGTAGTATATTATATCACTGGCTTGCCACCTTTCCTGAAAGTCATTGTCACTGTTTTCTTCTCATTTAGTTGCAATCCATTGTGTGTAGCCCATGATGTAAGTTTATTGAATGCTTCTTGTCGGTAGATTTGCTGGCATGTAAAAGAACTCCTGCGGGACTTAATTCCGGCACCTAGGCGTCTTCGAAAACCTTAAAAGTAGTTAGTGGGATGTACAGCAAAATAACATTATTAGTTGATACTGTCCCTCAAAGGTAATGCAGTGAGCTGTCAGTTGCGATCGACGGTATTCTGTAAGATAGGAGTGAATCGAATACAATTTGTCTTACGTCACACCGACACAGACAGGTCTTATAGCGACGATGGAATAGGGGTGGGAATGAAGCGGCCGTGGCCTTAATTAAGGTAGAGCCCCACATTTGCCTGGTGTGAAAATGGGAAACCACAGAAAACCCATCTTCAGGGTTGCTGACAGTGGGGTAACATAGAAGTGAAATCTCACACTAAGTTATCCTTACATCCCACGGATTAGGTACACAAATATCGAAAGTAGGTTCAGTTCAATGTCCGCTTGCTTGCTTGTTTGTTTGTTTGTTTGTTTGTTTGTTTTAGTATTTATGTTAACCCTATAATGCCCGGCGTGACAAATTTGTCACACGACTTTCAGATGCTATCAGAAGCTATAATACATCTCTTTTATTCTTAATGCCCAGTGTAGCACATTTGTCACTCAGTCGTGAACACACTCTGGTGGTTATTTTCTTCAACTGTGGTCCGGGAATTTCACGCCATTTTATTGAACTCAACCGGTCGCTGCTGTGAAGGAACATGACACGCAAGGTAAGTTTGTTATTCTTACTGTTTTTATAATTTAGTGTTTTCCATACATATAAAGTTGTATTATGAAAGTGTAATGTTCATTAAAGAGAAAATGTACTTTGGGAATGCACTAGCTCAATATGTGTAGCTGTAGGGCCATTTCAGAATCTCATGTTACAAACATGTAACACTGGGCATTGAGGGTGTTTACCATGAAGGGCGTGTGTTATGTATTGATGTTGTTTGTTGTCTGTCCTGTTGAAATTGGGTGATTATTGACCATCACGTATACCATATAGAGTGAAATATGGGGTAATAATAATAATAATAATAATAATAATAATAATAATAATAATAATAATAATAATAATAATAATAATAATTTCATATTATTTTCAGGTTTCCCTGGAACGAGTTGAAGATGGTATCTGTACATCTTTTGGATTTGATATCCATTGGAGCTGTCAAGAGTTGGATCAAGTACAAAAGTCTACAAGTGCAACACATGCCATTGAGAAAGATTCAAACTGAAATTGCATGTGCCCTTGTTTCAGCTGGCAAAGGCAAATCAAAGCGAGGACGATCTAGCAGAGACGATGTGTCAAAATCTAGGAATAAAGCAGCTACAACAATTCTTCCAGTTACTAATTGCCAGAATGGCAAATACAAGCACTGGCCAATAAGGAAGGACACAAGAGGACGCTGTAAGATATGCATCAAGATGGCCTCCCACATTTGGTGTGAAAAGTGTAGTGTATTTCACTGTTTGAACAAAGACCGGAATTGCTTCAGAAGGTTCCATGTGTAGATAGCGCTAGAAAATTATAACCACCGTGAAAATTGAACTGAAATTGAAAATGCTCCTGTTTTATGCTCATTTTTATATGATTTTTTTATTTTTATATGCTCGATTATTCTAATTTTAAAGCCTTTTTCTGTTAAAATGTAAATAATTCATATCAAGCCACTCTTTAGGAAGAGAATATTTTGAATGAAATCTATCGTGTACCTAGTAAATGCCCAGTGTGACAAATATGTTACATTAAAAATAAAAGAGTCAACAAATTGAAATGGTACAAAATGCATAAAATGGAGTAAGTTGAGGCTATAAGATGTAGTTTTACTGGAAACATAAGTTTTATATCATCATACAGTTGGTAAGGGCATTACAGGGTTAAGGGAAATCCGGTTTCTGTATTATTTGATTTGGCGTAGCAATTCAGTAATAAGAGACCTAAAGTGACATTTCTAAAACCCTAAACATTTCAACACGTCTGTATCGAGGGTTTTGAAAGAAGTTAACTGTTGACGGAGAGAGAATAAAGAAACTCTTTTAATGTGAAGAGTTATAGTAGGAACGGTCGTTGACATTCTCCTCGCAAAGAGTCTTCACTCACTTTGATATCTCATATGGTCAAGGCCAAGAGAAGAGTCTTCTTATCGATTTCTTTACTGTAAAAGAGGTTCTTTGCTTCCAGTAGTGTTCTCCAGTAGAGAGTGTGTGGTCCTTCGTGAGTTCCGCGAAATTCTTTGTAAGTTTGAACAAGATTTTATGACAATGGGTTGGCAGGGGTTAAATTTTACCACCTTCCAGAAACATGTAAGTATTGCATTATTGTTCTTAAGAATTCGGTTAATTATCACAACCCCTCAGTACAAATTGGACGTAACGGCAAAAGAGCAATTTCTTTCTTTCTTTCTTTCTTTCTTTCTTTCTTTCTTAATCTGTTTACCCTCCAGGGTTGGTTTTTCCGTCGGACTCAGCGAGGAATCTCGTCCTGGAGCGTGAGACATTGGGTCTAGGGGATACAACTGGGGAAGAGGACCAGTGCCTCGCCCAGGCGGCCTCACCTGTTATGCTAAACAGGAACCTAGTGGGGGATGGGAAGATTGGATCGAATCCCCGTCAGGATGTCGTAAAATTTAAGAAACGAGATTTCCATTTCCGGAGGCCCTGAGGTTCACTTAGCCTACACCAAAAATGAGTACCAGGTTAATTCCTGGGGGCAAAGGCGGCCGGGCGTAGAGCTAACCACTCTACCCCATCACGTGCTGAGGTTAATAATGGTGGAATCCTTTACCTTCCACTCCTCCAAGGGCCTTCATGGCCTGTACGGAGGTGACTTTGTTTTGCTTTTTACAGTGTCGTATGTTTTATTTTCATATTGTGCTGTGCTGTACTCGCACTTTACTGTTTAGTGAAAAAAAAGTCAGTCACACGACTTTGTTTTGATTTTTCGATTTTTGAACGTGCGTATTCCGATTCAATTTTCCGACGTAATTCAAACTGAATTTCAATCATTTCTGGCTGGTTATACACACACAGAATGTTCCAACTTATTAATACACTGCATAGCTTTTTGATGAATAGGTGTCTCCTTGGAGACAGCAAGTGTTTCTTCTTCTTCTAAAGACGATTTTCTTCTGAGGAAATCACTTTTTGTAATACTCCATCAATTGTTCCAGGAACATCATCGTGAACTTCCAACACACTATAGAAATCACTAAAAACACCAAAGTCTGACAATTCACTGTGAAGGTCTTCAGGGAGACATCTCAGTTCCTCAGTTAACGAGATGTTGGTTCTTCCTTTTCAGTTGATTGTGGCATAAATTCTGCATGCTGGAAACATTTCACGATTATATTTCTTTAGATACGTCCATCCAAGCACCATGGTTCCAGAAAATTGCGTCGACGACCGTCACACTCCGTGTGAATTCGATTGCATTGTTACACTCACTTGCTACGTTTATAAGGGCCCGCGTTAACTGTTTCTTGTATGGTAATTGTACAGTTTGAATTATCCCTGAGTGCTTGCACTTTGCTAGTGACATTTGATAGATTTAGGCCCACGGAGTTTGTAGCATTATCGACGAACAACAGTAGTTTACGCTTAGCCTTCTTCATTTTTAGATTGATTTATCTTAACCAGTCACCGAAAATATCACCTGTCTAGCAATATTTTCTGTTGTGACGCCAACATACAGGAAGACTGTCTGTCTTAAAGGCCGCTACACACGCTCAATTCGGCTTGTCAATTCGATGTGAACAAGCCGAACTGACAAGCCGAATTTCCGTGTGTATGGAAAAGTTTGTTCAAACGATGTGAGCTCAAGCCAGAAATTTGAACTGATGGCATGATGGAAATTCGATCAATTCTGCTTGACACATCGGCTTGCCGTCAAGCCGAATTGAGCGTGTGTGTGGAAGCGCAGTTCAGTTCCTCAAATCAGCTGTTCTGCGCATGCGCACCAGTGATTGGCGTCTGTCTAGCAACAAGTGTCCCGCGTATTTTTATTTTTCAACAATATTTGAGGTGCCTGTAGTTATTCATATTTCAACAAAACTTGTAGGTTAAACAACACAAAATGTAATTACTTACCTTACAGAAGTCATTCTTCAATACTTTTAAAATTGCTTTGCAGGTTTCCTCTATAATGTTACCAAGTGCCTGTGGGGAAACGATTGTTGAATATTTTAGGTCTTCCAGTGACCTGCCTGTTGCTAGATACCGTAGAGTGGCTGTAAGTATTTCGTGTGGAGTTATTGCTGCTCGCATAACAGTGTCCTCCTTCTTTATCAACGGAGAAACACGGGACAGCAGATCTAGATATGTTTCTTCGTTCATCCTCAAATAATTATGCCAATCTCTGGGGTGAAACGAAGCTCTTTTAAAAGGTTAACATGGGAGTACTGGGCTCGTTTTAAAAGCCAGTCTTTAACCTACACATCTCGCTTGAATTGACGCCTTCTTCTTTTCACAATTACGCAAGCCACTGCACCATACATCAGTAATAACTCATCGTCCGAAAACATTATTAAGTTGGAATTTCAGAAACACAAGCACGACCAAATTTTGGAGTTACAACCACATCGAATTGACACACCAAACTGAACGTGTGTATGTGATTGCTGCTTCAGTTAGATTTGTCAATTCTAACTGACAAGCCGAACTGACAAGCCGAATTGAACGTGTGTAGCGGCCTTTACATTATTGGTTTTAAGTGTTCTTGGACAGGCATCATTTCCCATGACCATTACAAAACAGCAAACAAAGTAAAGTTTTCAACTTGCCCAAAACCGTCAATTATGGGCTGTCCAATGTCCAGATGTCCAATGTCCAGAGCTGAGGGCTGTCCAGTCCAGAGCTGAGGGGTGTTCAATGCACAGAGGATTTTTACATGTAAAAATATAGGTAATTAAAGTCCGACTCATTGGCTGAATAGTCAGCATTGAGGCCTTCGATTCATAGGGTCCCGGGTTCGATTCCCGGCCGGGTCGGGGATTTTAATTGCCTCTGATTAATTCTTCTGGCCAGGGGACTGGGTGTTTGTATTTGTCCCAACACTTTCCTCTTCATATTCAGCCAACACACTACACTACCAACCGCGACAGAAACACGCAATAGTGATTCCATCCCTCCATATAGGATTGGCATCAGGAAGGGCATCCGGCCGTAAAACACGTGTGTGACATAGTTCGCACGCGCGACCCCACAGGTGTGAGACACGCGGTGGAAAAAGAAGAAGAAGAAAAGTATATAGAATTAAACGGTGCATTCAATGTATGTCCAATCAAAAGGGGTGTCCAGCTATAGGGGGTGTCCAAAGTGAGGGGCTTCACTGTATCTAATCAGTATGGTTTTAAAATGTTATCGTTGACATTATCAAGCCTTGAATTCCATAACAGCACAAGTCCACTCATCGAATTTTTGAGATAAACATGTTTTTTGTATATCTTTAAACCTACTAAAGCTATTACTGTTTTTTTTTCTATGCACAGCTATTACAAAGTGTATGTGTCTTACAAAATATTACATCAAAACTATGAACGGTTTCAGAATCAAAGTATATATATATATATATATAAACGGCGTTTCTTGCTGTTTTGGAAATCACCGGACTTCTTTTTAATATTACTTTTATTAACGTCTGTTTAATTGCCTACAAATACATGGTAAGAGTTGGTGAAAACATATTCACAAAGATATCAGTACATACATGACCCTAAGAAATGTTCAGTCTGAATCCCAGGCGTCACTTTATGAGGCAGCATTATCATTGTCAGATTTTCCATACTGTAGTAGACACTCAAAGTATGGCCGGTTCTGTGCGTCAGTGGGTAGTATATACTTCGAAATGTCTCTTGCTTTGGCTTGTTTCAACTTCAGTTCACTGTTCGTTAAAGCTGCCAAATTACAAACACGCTTTTCTTTAAATTGAAATGTCTGTGTCACTAGTTCACTAGCTGATGTGCTAACAGTCATACCATTGCTGCGATACTGAATAATCTTGTAGGATGTGACTTTCCACTGTCCTTGATATTTAGACAGTGGCACAGGGTCTTTTACTTTTGCAAAGGAGGTTCTGTAATCATGGATTGATCAACGTGAACAATGTCTATATTCCTAGCACTTCTCCATGATGTCTAGCCGTTGTTGAGGAGTGTACGCAGTGTCCTGCTTCCTCTTCTTCAACTCTATGCGAGCAAAATCTCTGTCGCAGGGAAGGTAGGAGTGGTCTTTTGTTGGATAAACGTGTCTTATGTAGTCGAAACGTACACATTTCACTAAGTGATGTAAATATTTGACAACAGTGTCGTTTCGGTTTTGAGCTGTACAAGTATCTGTGAAAATATACAGCCGTTTCACACTCGGGCCAACGCAAAGTTTGATGAAATGATCCATCCAGTGTATGGGACCCTCACCAGGATTACCTGATTCAAGAACTGGAAAAAAATCCAAAGAAAAGCAGCTCGATTTGTTCTGGGTGATTTCCGACAAAAGAGTAGCGTTACAAAAATGTTGCAATGTTTGGGTTGGGAAGAATTGAGAGAAAGAAGAAGAGCTGCTCGACTAAGTGGTATGTTCCGAGCTGTCAGCGGAGAGATGGCGTGGAATGACATTAGTAGACGAATAGGTTTGAATGGCGTTTATAAAAGTAGGAATGATCACAATATGAAGATAAAGTTGGAATTCAAGAGGACAAACTGGGGCAAATATTAATTTATAGGAAGGGGAGTTAGGGATTGGAATAACTTACCAAGGGAGATGTCAATAAATTTCCAATTTCTTTGAAATCATTTCGGAAAGGGCTAGGAAAGCAACAGATAGGGAATCTGCCACCTGGGCGACTGCCCTAAATGCAGATCAGTATTGATTGATTGATTGATTGATTGATTGATTGATTGATTGATTGATTGATTGATTGATTGATTGATTGATTGATTGATTGATTGATTGATTGATTGATTGATCAACGCAACAGTTTCACAACGCGTTTTCCTACCTGTTAGTTCTGTGTACGGAAACATGAAAGTTTGATTGTCAGACATACGATGGGATCATATTACATATAGCCAAAGCTTCCTTGCATAGAACATTTCAGTTATAGGCATGAATGGGAAGGGAATATTCTGCATGTAATCAAACACCACACATTCTGACTTGCCAAATTCCTCTCCTCCCTCTTTGACTAAGATTTCACATTGTTTCATTTCAGTTTAAAAACTTTTAGCTGCATGCTTATGTAATTCAAGCTGTGTTTTTAAACCCTCCCTCACTGCAGCAATATCTTCACACTTTATTTGGAGTTTTAACTGTTCACATTGTGCACAGATGTCTGTTCTTGGACGTCCAAAAGGATAGTTAAAAGTCACTCTATAGTAGCGGAATAGGGGCTTGAATTCTCTTGTATCCAAATATAGATATACCTCAGGTTCATATTTCTATAGGTATATCTTCCAGATTGTTTTAACATTCTGGTCTGAAACTAAGTACCTAGTTTTCTTGCTATAATGTGCCACTCGGAAGGTGTCTTCATTTGGTCTTTGCAACTTTCAGGTTTACACCATGTTTCACGACGTCCTCCACGTTGATCAACAGGAGACAGTACCCCTTCACACACCAGGGACGTGATTCGTCTTAAATGTGACGCAGTGATCCCGTGTAATGACATAAAGGCTTGTTTGCACATTATCGTCCAGAAATCTCCTATTTTCACCTAAAGAGAAGAGATAGTATTATATTACTACATGGAATTAGCCAACGGCCGTAGCCGTGTTGAAACACCGGATCTCGTTAGATCTCCGAAGTTAAGCAACATTGGGCGTGGTCAAGATTTGGATGGGTTGCCAAGTGCTGTTGGTGGGGGTAAGGGAATAGAGGAGCGGAAAGGAACTGGCCACCCTACTGTACGTAAATTCCGGCTCAGGTACACGTCTGCGGAGGTTCGGACCTGCCTTCGGGCAGAATACACCCTTACCTTACTTGGAAACACATTTCGAAAATGGCTGAAGGCGAAAATAGTGCTAATGAACGATCAATGGTAGGTAATATCGAATTATTCACCTTAGAGTAGGCTATTATGTTACATGTAGTGAAAAACAGCTGAATGAGGCTTTGCAGGTACATGAAGACGAGACCGTTTTCTTCTTGGTAGGGTACACTTACTAGTCTAACCAGATACCTGTCTTGTGGAATATTAGACTCCATGTTATTGAACTGTGTTATTATATTGTCCTTTGCAGTCAGTGACAAGTCTGACATGAATTGTCTTCTACATCTACAACACATACCGAAAATATTAACATGTCTGTGTTATGTGTTATAATTTTGCCACTGTAGCTTTGAAACCATGCTCTTTACTTACCTGCAATGCTCTCCTGTTTTTGTGCCAGATATTCTCTTCTTTTTCTGAATGTTTTTCTTCGAGTTTTGGGGATTACATTTCCGTTTAGGAACTGGTATACCATCTGAACCACACTCGTCACTCAATGTCCAATTCTATTTCATAAAATACTACACAAAATCCACTGATATTGTCGGTATTAACACTCCACAATTCACGCGGGAAAGCAATGTAACAGCTGATGCGAAGGCAGCTCCGCCTAGCGTGAGTGAGAGGTGATACGGACGTGTGCTGTTCTGGAAGTCAGCCGCGCGCAGTAAAAGTATATGGTTTAGAGTCAGAACAGCATTTGTTCATGCACTTGTGATATTTTGATTATCATTACTCGAAATGCATGTGCACAAAACGGACATTTTGTGTTGTTCTGATTGCCAAGTTAAAGCCTACGACGAGACGATTCCAACGATACCCATAACTCATACGACGTCAAAATGTGGATTAGTGCAGTTTTGGAATTCATGAATTCATTTTATTTCTTAATTTTAAACAAATTTACGCTTCTTCAAGAGCATGAGTTCCAAATAATTCTTCCACTGTGACAGTAGGTATGCTCAGCTGGCGTTCCAGCATTACGACGCTCGGCCGCCTTAACTTTGAAACGCTCAATATTGGTTATTTATGGCGTTTGGGAATTCTGACATGCCGCTCTATTCTCTCGAATGAGTTTTCGATAGTTTTGAAGCCATTTATAGTTCATATATCACGACATTTTATGAAGAATACTAATTGTCACAAATGTTCGTCATTATTTGATTTCTCTTTTCCATGTAAATGTAGAACCCACTGTACCTCCTCTTTAGTGTCTAGCCTTCGACACCGTAAAGCAACACTTAACATTTCACGACACGCCAGCAAGTTTCTAATCGGAGGTCACCTACGAGATATTTTGATTTCAGAATCAGTTCACCAGTTTTCTTATATGCGGGTCATGAATGACCTGACTTACTATGGAATGGGATGCGTGAATACGAGTGAAATGGTTATTATTAGGGCTGGGAAGTTCAAGGAAAAGTATTTTTTTCTCGAGTGTCCGAAGACGATCCCCAACATACTAAATGTTCATTCTGGGTCGCTGTAGACCAGAAAATGGTGGGTTTTATTTGTCCTTTTTTCATTTTCGGCGTTTTTTGGCTTATTGATCCTTTTTAGCTCTTTTAGGTCTTACCTTGCAACTTCACCTACTTTCGACTATATTTTTACTCAGTGCGCATCGTTATTAGTTCATGCATCACCTCTCAGCATCACCTTCCGACTATATTTTTACTCAGTTCGAATCATCATTAGTTCATGCATCACCTCTTAGCAACTTCACCTACTTTCGACTATAATTTTACACAGTTCGAATCATCATTAGTTCATGCATCATCTCTTAACAACTTCACCTACTTTCGACTATATTTTTACTCAGTTCGAATTATCATTAGTTCATGCATCACCTCTTAGCAACTTCACCTACTTTCGACTATATTTTTACTCAGTTCGAATCATCATTAGTTCATGCATCACCTCTTAGCAACTTCACCTACTTTCGACTATATTTTTTCTCAGTTCAAATCATCATTAGTTCATGCATCACCTCTTAGCAACTTCACCTACTGTCGACTATATTTTTACTCAGTTCGAATCATCATTAGTTCATGCATCACCTCTTAGCAACTTCACCTACTTTCGACTATATATTTACTCAATTCGAATCATCATTAGTTCATGCATCACCTCATAGCAACTTCACCTACTTTCGACTATATCTATTCTCAATTCGAATCATCATTAGTCCATGCATCACCTCTTAGCAACTTCACCTACTTTCGACTATATTTTTACTCAATTCGAATCATCATTAGTTCATGCATCACCCCTTAAACATCTTTTCTCTAGCAAATTGGGAATGTGAAATGAAATGAAGAAATGAAATTAGTGCTTGAAAAATGAAGGGTATCAGATTATGTCCAGGATAAGTGAAATATTGAAAGGAGAAATTTTAATGCGAGTGTTTTTGAAGAGGAAGATCTCACTCGATTCAAATCCGTTGATGTGGAGATAAGTTTCTCAACGTTTTGCAACGTGCTGTCTGAAAACCGATTATCATTTATACCTAAGAACCTGGAGACGACTATTGTGATATACTGCAAAGACAACTGATATGCAATAGCAACTTTTGACTCGGTGAAGAAAGCAACGGGAAACTATCTCACTTCTCATTTCCCTAGTATGCTTCTTCAGTGACACCTAGGCCACCTATGACAGCTGATGCTGGAACTGTTCAGGATCAAACCAGCCTCCGTCCTGAGCACTTAACCCTTTATTGCATGAATTAATGTATTTATATGGAAATGAATATAAAAATTATACATGGTTATATACATTAGTTAATTGCTTTGGAATGTTGTCGTTTTCTTAAAAATGAGATCTAAAACTGAGAAAAAAAAATATTAAAATAGGTATGTTGCCTCAAAATAACAACATGCAATGGTGGCAACAAATATGAACGAATACAACTCATTGTCACTTGGTGTCCCTTACAAGCATGTATGGAAATCCAAGAAACAGTTGGATGTAGGTGTTAGACAAAGGGAGTGAAAATGAAACACTCCATAGGCCTCGCAAACATAATATCGTCTGGGTCGGAACGGAACAAGAGTTGATGTATTCTTGGGGTATGGTCATTTATAACGTAGGTTCCAAAAAGTTGAAATAAGTTTAGGTTAGATCATTTAGATTTTATATACATTTAGATCGAGCAAGTGGCCGCGTGGTTTGGGTCACGTAGCTACCAGCTTGCATTCGGGAGATTGTGGGAAATGTCGGCAGTCTTGAAGATGGTTTTCCGTGGTTTCCCATTTTCACACCAGGTGAATGCTGGGGCTGTACCAATTAAGGTAACGGTCGATTCTTTGCCACTCCTAGACCTTTCCTATTAAGACCTATCTGTATCGATGTGATGTAAAGCGAATTTTAAAAAAAAGAAAAGAAATTTACATTTAGAAGCTTTATTTCACATCTTACTATTTCAGGCCCTAGATCTTTGACCTTACCATTAAACTTACAACAATTACAAATTGCTTAAAACTGTAACTCTAGTTTATCTTGAGTGTATTATCAGTAGTGTTAATGTCGTTTCCTTGTAAGTTTATACTGTTTATTGTTTGCTGTTTCTCTCCTAAACGCTGTAAAATTAAGTGGATTTTTTTAACCTTATGTGGTTAAATGTAAGACAGAGCCAGGACCCCTAATTTCTCCACGAGCAATAAAGTTGTCTAACTCAACTAACCTTGACCGGAATCAAATTAACCATATTTACCACACGACTACCAGTGGCGGTATCTAATATCAATTAATCGCACTCGTTCGTGGCATACAATTTCCTTATTAACGTGATAAGGAGCAGATTGAAGGAGAAAAGTGTACTTGGAACACGTGGTAAGAAATAAACGGAGTAGAGCCAGAGAACACGGAAGTGTCGGAGGGCGGAGAAAGAATGTGTGTAAACAAATAGGAGGTGTTGAGTAAGCAACAATGCGACAAAACGAGACGAGTGAATAAGTGAATAAGTAACTAAATATGCTTGTATCACGCCTGCCCTGGAAAGTCAATACACTCGGTTAACGGGAACCTTCCGGGTCGGTCACTACAACTGGTTCTTGGAGCAGCTGGGAGCCACAGTCTCAGTAGTGGAGCACGAACACTGGACACTGTAAGTAGATAGCTACATTTTATTATTTTAAAACTAGAAAGGAGACTTTATATCTATTTTTTAAAGTGTAAGAACCCTGTCGGCAATACTTCAGAACTCTCTCCCAATTTTCCATCCTCTCTTTCCCTGTCATTAGTACTATTACCAAATTCACTACAATTCGGAAATATTCCGGTGGCAATTACTGCTTATAATGGTATAGCAGCCGGGCTGAATGGCTCAGACGGTTGAGGCACTGGCCTTCTGACCCCAACTTGACAGGTTCGATCCTGGCTCAATCCGGTGGTATTTGAAGGTGCTCTAATAAGCTAGCCTCGTGTCGGTAGATTTACTGACACGTAAAAGTTCTCCTGCGGGACTAAATTCCGGCACCTCGGGGTCTCCGAAAACCGTAAAAGTAGTTAGTGGGACGTAAAGCCAATAAAATTACTATTATTATTATTATTTTGCTAGTTGCTTTACGTCGCACCGACACGGTAGGTTTTATGGAGACGATGGGACAGGAAAGGGCTAGGAGTGGGAAGGAAGCGGCCGTGGCCTTGATTAAGGTACAGCCCCAGCATTTGCCTGGTGTCAAAATGGGAAACCACGGAAAACCATTTTCAGGGCTGCCGACAGTGGGATTCGAATCTACTATTTCCCGAATTTCGGATACTGGCCGCACTTAAGCGACTGCAGCTATCGAGCTCGGTATTATTATTATTATTATTATTATTATTATTATTATTATTATTATTATTATTATTATTATTATTATTTTAACATTATTAATAAGTAAAATAAAAATAGATAAAAATTAAAAAATTGAAAATATGAATCATATGAAAACAAAAATACAACAAATAATTACACAATGACAAATTATTTTATTTTGAAAAAAACTGACTTCCAACAAAGTTAGCCCTAACGGGACTTAGTACACTCACCAAGAGAAAGTTTATATATCAGCTAAACAAATCGTAATCAACTATTCGGATTGAAATGTTGATAAAATTTGGCAGGATTTCTTCAGTACTGTCACTACAATCTTATCTCTCTAAGACAGGATGGTAAGACAAATCTCTTCATAAAATCTTTAAAAACCTCGCATGGCTCCTCTAGCTCCCAGAAGGTGGTCATAAACCTAGATTGACTCCAAGTGATATTTATCTTTGATGAAATTTACTGTGTATCTATAAATACTATTCTTTTCTTGCTGTACCTCTGTATCCTCTTCATTCTCCAACTCAAATCTTATTGCGAGATCCACAATTAATTACACCTCACTTTTATTAGTAACGTTATCATGCCAACACTACGAGTTAATCCATTCACAGCAAGGCATGACATTTTCGCATATTCTGCCCAACCCTTCTTCCTCAAGATGTCAAGTACTCTCGATCTTACAAGAAATGATATTAAAACAAATTTCGTAATAAGGAAAGAAGTAAAAAAGGAAGTAATTAAAATAAGATACAAATAATACAAACGCGACAATTGAAATTTACTTACGAATAGTGTTAGATAAAATCAATCGCATAAAAATTAATTTGAAATTTACTGAAAATAACTTAAAATATTCCATTAAATGTAGAATAGAGTAACATAATTACACCGCAGCCACTCAGAAATACATTCAAAATTCACAATATGTAAATTAAAATCTTTCAAATTCAAAGATAACGTAAATAAATTATCTCCAGTAACTTAACTTGACAACGTATACACCACAAATGTTCTCATCAAAACAATGGCACTAAATCTCATTATGATATAATTCGCTACAACTCACATCCCACCGCAGGGCATTTATACTTCTTCAGGAGCTTCAATAGCGTCTTCAAGTCGACAGGAGAAGCAATATCATAGAAACTCTCGGTTGGAGGGCGTTCAAGGTTTAGGCCATAAAGCAAATTACGGTTGAGCAACTCAGCGCAGGACCTTGTATATTTCGCTTTTTCTACTCTGGGAACATTTTTTGGACTATTTTTAATATCTAAGCAGCGAACTTAAATTTTACACTGACTTATTTCTGTCTTATTTCCAATGATGTATGAACTGGCTTATTCTTACTCTTTTGATGTCTCTAATTGTATATGTTTACTAGCTGTGCCGTACAACCGCTGCTGGCGGATTATTGAATAACTTAAAAACCATAGGTTTAGCAGAAGCTAAAGTAGTTAGATACCACTTGTGTAGCCCCTCATCAGTAGCGGCTGAAGTAGAGAATGTAGGTTGCCCAGTTGTACTTCCTCTTAAAACTATAATCACCGGGCAAGTTGGCCGTGCGGTTAGGGGCGCGCAGCTGTGAGCTTGCATTCGGGAGATAGTGGATTCGAATCCCACTGTCGGCAGACCTGAAGATGGTTTTCCGTGGTTTCCCATTTTCACACCGGGCAAATTCTGGGGTTGTATCTTAATTAAAGCCACGGCCGCTTCCTTACTACCCCTAGGTCATTCCTATCCCATCGTCGCCGTAAGAACTATCTGTGTAGGTGCGACGTAATGCAAATTGTAAAAAATAATGATAACAACAATCACCATCACCAGGGGCTGATGACCACGCGACAATAACCACCACGATTGTCTGTTAACTCGTTACCAAGACGAATGACCAACATTCCTCTGTCGGCGAACTCCCCCTTGTTGGACTATGAAATAAAAATCTAAACTCGTGAATAACTGCGTAATCTTAGCTTAGAAACAGTATTTTAAAACTACTTTTGTTATGGAGACTTTAAATAGAACTATCTTTCTAGAGATATTTGAAAAGTTGTGAAAAACGTAAAGAACGCGAATATCTCCGTTATTATTCCTCGTACAGTAAAGAACTATAAAAGAAAGTTTGGAAATTATTTTTGCATAACTTTTATTATGTACAGTTTTTCGATGCGGCTAATATTAAGGGAGAAATTAGACATTTCCTCTCTTGGTCCCCTTAATATTGGTGCACCACTGTGTACTAATCAAATAATATTTAGCCTAGTGCACAACCCAGATATCCTCGAACTTAAATGCAGAGTTTCGAGAAATTTAATTCGGTCGGTTTCTTATGATGTCGTAACAAACAAACAAACAAACAAACAAACACACAAACAAACAAACAAACAAACAAACAAACGAACAAACAAATTGGCGGCAGGTTATCACCACTGTGACGGCCGCAGGGTCTCGAGGGTTTCAAAGACTTACTTATTAGAAATAAAAGACGAATATTATGTGGAATCTAATTCATTTTATTCAATAGCACGTCGTACACTTGGAATGTGGGTAATAACTCGGTGTAGTATGGGTCTGTGATATGAGAAATGAATGCGCGAGTCAACACAGCGCCATCTTATAACAGAGCAAGCGCCATCTTATAACAGAGCATGCGTGTGACGTCACATATTTAGGACAAATTTTGCCTTCCTTTGAAGCGCTATTTCATTAAAACTACGTCCGTGGACTTAATTAAAGTATAGCCCCAGCATTAGCCTGGTGTGAAAATGGGAAACCATGGAAAACCATCTTCAGGGCTGCCGACAGTCGGGGTTGAACTCAATATCTCCCGGATGCAAGCTCACAGCTGCGCGCCCCTAACCTCACGGCCAACTCCCCTGGTAATTGAGATATTTAACACAATCGTCAAATACTCTCGGTGATATACGCGTTCTATCTAAACACTAAAAGCGTCTTCAAGTTTTCTTTCCCTTTAAACGTTGCCGAGGAACATAAGTCTATGTTATAAAAAAACAACTGAAGAAATAAATTGAATTGCACCTACTTGCGACTTCCGTTTACATAATAGAGATAAAAGTAGACAGAAAAAAATCATTTACTCTATATAGATGGCTAGTAAAGGCCAAGGAAAGGGTTTAATAGTCTTAATTTGTCAGGTTTTAAACTATTGGTTTAACATCGCACTAACACTCAGTATTTTTAATCAACTACGGTATCTATCTATCCGATTAACGCTCAGGTCTTTGAACTGCATGTATTATTGTTCGTTCTAGAAGGAGCTAAGAGCAGGGCATCCAACATGTAACAAACAGAGCATGTGCTACTTTCTCTTCGGATTCCGAAACATAGAAGTGAAATGTAACACTTCCCGCTTCAGCTGTCTGTTTAACACCTCAGCTGCTGTAGGTCTTAGAAGGAGTTGAGGTACCAGAAAGGTCTCTTAAGAAGACGTTATTTAATTTAATTGACACGAGATCTCACCTTTAAGCCCGCTTAAATGCAACCGAATGTGCTTGTAAAACTTACAGTATATTTGAAGTAACTACCTGTTGTTGATATCTTTAGAGGTCACGAACATTTGTTCATCAGATCGTGCGCTCCGGCGAGGATAATTTGCTTTTTTCACTATATAACATTTGATTATTAATATTTTATCCTCGCAGTTCTTATGTTATCGAATTTTGCCATTATGGGACCGCGTGAAGTAACCCTGTACTTTTAGAGTCGTGCTTATTTTCCTCCTCTCTTCCGTTCTTCAGAATTTTCCGTTCTTTTTTCTCTATCTCATCGGAATTTGTTGTAGTGTTATCCAGTCTTTTCCTGCTGTAACTGTGGCAAATATCGGGAAGAAATGTCACCTCAGATTTCAGAAAGTGCAGTGTCCCTCTTCTATTTCTTCTGAGAACTCTTGAAGTTTTATATCAATGTTTTGGCTGTCTTGTATTATGTCCTCTGCTGTCCCTATCTCTCCCATTTTTTCTTTGTTACTTGAATTCACTAGTTTCCATTCTTGCTCCTGTAAACGTGGCTGCTAATTTGTTTTGTAAGACTGCTACTATCTCCAAATAACTATATTCACTTTCTGTTTGACTGGATTATTGTTTTAATAAGAAGTAGGCTACAACTAGGCAATCATTTCTGAGGAGTCTGTCATCTTTTAACTTCCTTCGTCCTCTATTCCCACCGTGCCTAAATTCTTTTTCTCCATTTTCAATGATCAACAGATTTTCTTTAAAATTTTCCGTTCCTTTTGTCTATCTCGTCGGAATTTGTTGTAGTGTTATCCAGTATGTTCCTGCTGTAACTGTGGCAAATATCGGGAAGAAATGTCACCTCAGATTTCAGAAAGGCGCAGCTTCCCAAGTCTAGGGAATCGGAAGAGTCGATTCCTTTTTGTTTTCTCAAATTGCTTTACATCCAATGGACACAGATAGGTCTTATGGCAACGAAGGGATAGGAAAGGGCTAGGAATGGGGTGGGGGAAGCGGCCGTTTCCGTAAGTAAAGTACAGCCCCAGTATTTGCTTGGTGTTAAAATGGGAAACCACGGAAAACAACATTCAGGGCTGCCGAAAGTGGGGTTCGAACCCACTATCTCCTGAATACAAGCTCACAGCTGTGCGGCCCTAACCGCACCGCCAGTTCGCTCGGTAAGCTTCGATTCGAGGCCCGAGGATTCCTACTTCATCATGCCTGAAGTTACCGGCTGAAGCCTTTTCTAATTACTATAACATCAAATGCACACGGTCCATGTTCTGGTGCATAAATGATCGTGTGCTCCTTCATTGTCTGAGCTACCACCTTGGTCTAGAAGTTAACTTACGTTCCAGTCTGGCGTTGTTCTCTTTCCACCAGCATAACACACGCTCTGGCAGTACACTTGCTATCCCTCTCAGCAGGTCAGCAGCATTCAGCCGTTCCTTTGTTGCAAATGGAGCTAGAATATGGAATTCTCTCCCCCACAACATTAGAGCCATACAATCCTTAAATTCCTACAAGTTGTCTTGCCGTGAGCATCTCCTCGATGTGTGCCGCCAGGCCGAATGAATCTGGTAGAGTGAATGTGTGTATGAATGTACGTTTACTGTGCTTAGGGTATTTAGTGTCAATCAACTTTTAATTTGTAACGATAGTTTAAGACATGACTAAGAATATTTATAGAGTTTATGTTATTTTGTTTCATATTTTATTTCTAGTTTGTAATGGTAGTTTTAAGATAATATTATGAATATTGCTCTCAGATGTACAATGTTAATGAAGTGTGGTTAAGTGTAAGAGAGGACCATGAGTCCTAACTTCGCCACTACAAATAAAGGCAAATATAATATAATAATATAAATTTTATTCATTCATTCATTCATTGATTCATTCAGGTGGCCCAGGTGGCAGATTACCTATCACTTATTTACCTACTGTTTTCTCAAATTTCGAGGAACTGCAGGCTAACACAATTGAGAAGGGAAGTTAATACTTAAGTGTGCAATTTAGTATTTTGTTTCAAATATTATTATTTTTTTATTCCGAAAGAATGCATTATCATCCGAAAAATAATTGTCATTTTAAAGTCAAACTATGATTAGTTTTGAATATGCAGTTCGTTGCAGAGGCTACTGGCACACTTCAGTCTTAGTGAATGTTCATACTATTGACTATTGCCTGGTGTGAAAATGGGCAACCACGGAAAACCACCTTCAGGGCTGCCGACAATGGAGATCGAACCCACTATCTCGCGAATGCAAAGGCCATTATGCGACCCTTCAACCAAGAAGTATGACTTCAAAAAAGCTATAATGCGAGCCACTAACTTCAGTTTTTGGTTTTTAACACTTTAATAGGCTCATACGATGAATATGTTCCATCACGATCATGATCATCTATTATCTATTAACGCTGAACTGCAGCTGAGACGAGGTTGATGCCTCGGCTGGCAAGCTCCAGTTTCCCGCCGGCTGGGCAATATCAGAGCAAGCTAGAGTGACTGCCTAATAAATTCTAACGCACTATAACACGCACCTATGTGAGTTACTAAAGTAACTTCGTAGCCCTTTCTACGGAATCTTAAGCAAATTCTGTTTGCTGAGAAAGACTGCTAAGCAATTTCTTAGGAGAATTTTTCAGGTGTTACCCACTGTCTTCAAGATATTTTTTTTCTGTTAGCACTGTACGTCGCCATCTTCGCTTCTTAATAATAGTCCCCGTTTCATGAAATTTATTAACTAAACCAAAAACCGCCCCACGACATGGAACTCGAACACCTCAGAATCAGTGGCGGTGGGCTCTCAGGAGCACATGAGCACGTGAACACCCAGTTGTAACGCATATTCACGCATTCATGGATACCGGCAATTCAAAATTGTTCCTTTTTTACGATCTGATTTCGTCAATCGATCGAAAGCATTCGATTTATATCGAAGCTCCGTTACACTGACAGCTGTTCATTTCGACTGACAATGCCAGGGAGCACACTGGAGATTTTGCTACGAACCTTAAGACTATCCGCATGCGTATGGAGATGACGTCATGGTTTATGCACAGATATGTCCATAAGCGAGGAGCACGGTAAGGAATGTGCCTTTCCGTCTACAACCACCCTCAAACCAGAGATAGTATTGCAGTTGACCACCAGGGTGCGCCACTTTCCCAGTTACTGTTGGCCACAGCTCCCAGAAGATACTATTGCATTACATCGCCGGAAGATTTCTCTAGTAGCTGATTCTCAACAGGCTTTCGTAATCACGGGATCAGAAAGCCAGAGCCTCAGCCAAAGCCTGAGCGACTCAGCCCGGCAGTCGTAATTTTACTTTTCTTGTACACTCACAGATTAGTCTCGGGAAAATGTATCCTCGGTTATACGGGTTCTACCATATTATGAGTAGAGAAGCAACCGTACAAGGAACTTTTAGTGAAATGATTTATTTTGCATTCTACTTTGGTAGGCTATATTTCAGACGTGAGCACAAATTTTGTTCTGAACCCCCTGAAATTTTGGTCACGAGCCGCCGCTGCTCAGAATTACTCTTGAAATAACCTAACAGTACGAGCGGTTTCTGTGTGGACATACCAATCGTAAGTAAATATTCGATGTCGGATAAAGTAATTAGGCCTATTATTATTATTATTATTATTATTATTATTATTATTATTATTATTATTATTATTATTATTATTTGCTGCCGGGAGCTAGTGTTTACAGTGCACTATGTCTTCTGGTATGGGCTAGAGCAATTTTGTTACTTTCATTGATCTGTCTCTGTCTTATCCTTGGCTTTGACAATATGAAAGTGACTGAGGTATGAGCGATGCTGGTAATGCCATCCCTTGTGCAGCCAGTCCCTGTTATGAATGGTGTGAAAACGTTGCTCATAGGGTCGGTTGGTGCATGCATTTCGGTGGGCTTGGCAGACTGACATGTAATAGCAACTTCTGGCTCAGTGAGGAAAGCAACGGGAAACTAGCTCAATACTCATTTCCCTAGTACGCCTCTGCGGTGATGCCTAGGCCATCTATGACAGCTGATGGCTGAGCTGTTGAAGATCCAACCGGCCTTAGGGCTGAAGACTGAACATACAACACATTATTATTATTATTATTATTATTATTATTATTATTATTATTATTATTATTATTATTATTCGAGCTTCACTTTGTGCATAGGTGTTGCTCTCACCGAAACACAAAATAAACTGCGTTGCGAGACAAAGCCAGAACCGCTAGTCCCTACAGGCTTCCCTCCCTCCCGCACAGATGTCGGCTTAGTCACTCCCAGCCGCCACTCCGGTTCCAAGATGATTGGATGACTTACATTTATTCTAAGAACAGCGCTTTTTAAGACATCATTTAATCTTTAAGCAACTCTTTGTAAAACGATCTTCTATAAAAAAATCGTTCAAGGTCTTTGGACTAAATTTGTTCTGTCAAGACGAGGAGTCACTGAACGAAAAGCCGCTCTTAACCAGTGGAACACTCAGAAGATTACAATGGACTGTGCTGAGGTTTCTAGGTCAGTAGGTCAGTACTCAGAGAGGTCTCTTATGTTTAAAAGTCTAGTAAGACAAATGCCTAATGAAAGAAATGGTAATAGAATGTATTAAAGCGTCTAAGGCAATAATGTAAAACAAAAATCAAGTCTAAAGTAACTTCCGGCCTGAAGGAAAACCGCTTAAGTAGAAAAAATTACCCTGTCTGGGCGAGGACGGTGGAATAACATTCACGGTGTCCCCTGCTTGTCGTAAGAGGCGAGTAAATGGGGCTCCAGGGGATCTTAACTTGGGAGGATGGACTGGTAACCGCTGAGCCCTTAGCTGAGTCCTGGTATTGCTTCCACTTACTTGTGCCATCTATCCTTTCATCTATCCTATCCCACCTCCCTTGCTCATTTCTTGTTCTTTTCCTACCCGGACGGTATTAAGCATTCGAGGCGTAGGGAGTTTTTCACTTTCACGCCCTTCGTAACCATCGTCTTTCTTTGGCCGATACCTGCATTTTTAGTAGTGTCGGATCCCCTCCACTTTTTCTCTCTGATTAGTGTTATAAGATAACCTATAGAGGATGGTTACTTGGTTGTACTTCCACTTAAATCAATAATTACCGCCACCAAGTAAAAAAGACCGTTTTAAAGGTAAAGAAACAAACAAACACATAGGCAATAATAGAAATAGCTTCTTAGGTATTGATACTGGCAATAATGACATTACTTTCCTAGGTAAAGATACTGATTTTTGGTTTTGTAAAAACTTCCATGTGAAAGTTATCATGACGACCTATACCATAACGTCGAATAAGAACGAGAAAGTGCTCTTTGCACAACCACCATAAGAAATCGAAATCGGAAATTAAGATAATAATTAAAGCTTAAATAACTTATTTGTGGAGACAAAGATTATGAATTGCTGTCTAATAATTGTAAATGTCAGTGATAATTAAGACCAATGTTCAACAGTGTCACATTTGCAATGCACATTTTTTCTTTAGAGGATCATGATCGTAATATAGATTGTTTAGTTGATCTCATTTTGTTGGACTTTATCATGAATGGACACAACCAAGCCAAACCCCATGGCACAACAGTCCCGAAGGGCCTTGGCGTACCAAGCGACTGGTGCTCAACCCGAAGGCCTGCAGATTACGAGGTCATCTGCCGTTTTCTTGCCTTTCTAGACCGTAGGCTGAGTGACCTCGAACCAGCCCTTAGAATCAGGTAAAAATTTCTGACTTGGCCGGGAATCAAATTCCAGACCTCCGGGTAAGAGACATGTGCTTCGTAAGCTACCTCTACACCGCGGGTTCGGCCCGTCATAAATAGACATGCTTGTTGTTTAAGTCAGCAGTCTGTAGATTGGTTTGATGCAGCGCTCCATGCCACCCTATCCTGTGCTAACTTTTTTTCATTTCTACGTAAGTACTGCATCCTACATCTACTCTAATCTGCTTGTCATATTTATATCTTGGTCCAACCCTACCGTTCTTACCGCTTACACTTCCCTCAAAAACCAACTGCACCGAGCTCGATAGCTGCAGTCGCTTTAATGCGGCCAGTATCCAGTATTCGGGAGATAGCGGGTTCGAACCCCACTGTCGGCACACCTGAAGATGGTTTTCCGTGGTTTCCCATTTTCACATGAGGCAAATGCTGGGGCTGTACCTTAATTAAGGCCACGGCCGCTTCCTTCCCACTCCTAGTCCTTTCCTGTCCCGTCGTCGCCATAAGACCTGTCTGAGTCGGTGAGACGTAAAGCAACTTGTAAAAAAAGAAAAACCAACTGCGCAAGTCCTGGGTGTCTTAAGATATGCCCTATCATTCTCTTCTTCTTAAATTTAGCCAAATCATTCTCCTCTCTCCAGTTCGTTTCAGTATCTCTTCATTTGTGATGCTACCTATCCAACTCACCTTCGACATTCTTCTGAAACATCACATTTCAAAAGCTTCTTTTCTCTTTCTTTCTGAGCTAGTTATCGTCAATGTTTCACTTCTATATAATGCCGCGCTCCAGAAACATCTAATTCCTATATCCACAGACATAGCCACTGAAAATTATTAGACATTAGTGTTGTAATGATGTTCACGTTTAGCTGTAGAAAAACATCAAACATGATTTATGTAGACAATTTGTGAATAGGCCATCTGTCAGTCTGTTATGTCTTCAGCCCTGAGGCTGGTTACATCCTCAAACAGCACCAGCAGAGGTTATGTGGTTATGGGGAAACCGCAAAATCCAATGGCGGCACGGAAATGAGATGTACTAGGTAGGATGAGGAGTGAGGTATTTTGCCATTGCTTTCCTCACTGGGCCAGCCAGCAGCATAGCCGGCTCTATGAGTAGCACCCTTCACAAAATCCAGACGTCATGAAAATTGTGGCGGCTTTTTGTTCCCTATATAAAGTCTTTTCTATGGATATTAACGACAATCCGTTGCGGCGATCTTGAGCTGTTGAATTCTGGCAGTAGGTCTTGATGTGCTTCAGAGTAGAGAAATAAATCTCTTTCTGCGGTAGCACTTGAAGCTGGCATCGTCATAAAGAATTTGATGAGTGTTAACAGTTGTGGGGAAGTTTCACCAAAGTAATCATTCAATTCCGAGACTGGCTGTAATTTGAATGATGATGAAATATACATTTACTCGCATTAATTATCGGGTCACATGTTAAATTTTGGCACTGTACATTAATGTACTAATAATATAATAAACCTTAAAAATCTTAACAGCATACCAGAAATCTACTGGCAAAAACATACGTCATCACCTTTATTGACTTCCCAAAGGCGTATGACTCACTAGACCGGGAAAATCTCCTTTCTGTACTCAAAGAATTCGGTCTGGACAAAAAAAAAAAAAAAAAAACTCATTAGGGAAACACCCACTAATACATTTCCAACGTCAAATTCATGGGAGAATTGTCGGCTCCTTTTAAGATCAAAACTGGTGTCCGACAGGGTGACGGGCTATCCCCCATACTGTTAAAGTGTGCCTTGGAGAAGGTAGTCAGAGAATGGGATAAGACAACCAGTGGTGGAATTCGATTGGGATCGGTAAACATGGGTATCAAGATCAAATGTTTAGCTTTCGCAGACGACATGGCCTTACTAGCTGAGACGTGGGAGGAAGCCAAAGAGCAGTCCAGAGCTGCTGAAGCAAGCACAGAAGATAGGTCTCAAAATCGCCTTTGGAAAGAACAATATAATAACCGACATCAAGAATCCTCCAAAATATTTGAAAGTGGTGGAACAAAAAATAGAGATTGGTAGCGATTTCAAAAACCTTGGCGAATGGATCAGCTCGAATGGTCTTGAGAGGAAAGCAATGGAATCACGACGAACCAAAATAGAAAGAGCCTTCCAGCCTACGAAAGTCACCTATAACAAAAAATCTCTCTCCTGGAATTCCAAGATCAGACTCTATAATACAGTAGTCAAGCCTGGAGCCCTTTATGCTGTAGAAACACTGTCTATAACTACATATGGTCCAATGGAAAAGTTGGAGATCAAGGAAAGGAAAATACTACGAACATTTCTAGGCCCCAAATTCGATAATGACGAACTTTCACACACCAGCAATGAAAGCATGTATAGGAAAACAGAAAGGATTGCCGACACAATAAGGAAAAGGAGAATTGACTTCTATGGCCACATCCTAAGAATGGATCCGAAAAGTATAACTGAAAGAATCTTCTACTATTTCCGTGAAAAGAAAACCAAACCGAACTGGCTTAAGGGGAAACTGAGAAGGACCTGCAAGAGATTAAAATTACAGAAGAGATGCTTGTAGATGTATCCGCGAAGAAAATAACCAAAGATAAAATAAAGTGATTTCAGGACAGGGTGAAGCCCAAACGACTATACAGAATTTCTGAAGAAGAGAGGAAGGCAAGATCTGAAAGGATGAAAAAGTACTGGGAGGACAGGAAAATACGAATCATTAACCATTGATTGATCTATCGTACCCCAAAGCGGCTAAAACAAAATAAAAAATAATAATTTATATTAATGGACGAATATGATGTTTTCAAGACACAATATTACACATACGTCCGACTCGTTGGCTGAACAGTCAGCGTACTGGCCTTCGGTTCAGAGGGTTCCGGGTTCGATTCCCGGCCGGGTCGGGAATTTTAACCTTAATTGGTTAATTCCAATGGCAGGGGGGCTGGTTGTATGTGTTGTCTTCATCATCATTTCATCCTCATCACGACGCGCAGATCGCCTACGGGCGTCAAATAGAAAGACCTGCACCTGGCGAGCCGAACCCGTCCTGGGATATCCCGGCAATAAAAGCCATACGACATTTCATTTCATTATACATACGATTTCACTTTTGAAATATTGAATGAAAAATAAATTACTTTATGAGAAGAACTAAATATTACAGTCACTTTAATATTAACACTCTGAATAAGAATGTTACGTGCCAACCCCTTGCTAGCCCCTTTCAGTACTTCCAGGAAGAGATTTTCTGGGAGATTCAACGGGAATGTTTTATTTCTAAACCCCTCTCAACATGATCAAATCACCCGTGCTATTAAAAAAAAAGGGAGGCTAGCCGCGGACAGTCAGTCACAATTGGGCTCCGTGGTGGAGCTAGAATTAGTGTTAGGCTCCATGGTGCTGGATTTGGGGTCAGAACTGGACTCCGTAGTAGAGCTATAGTCAATGTTGGGCTCCGTGGTGGAGTCAGAGTTGGTGCTGGATTCGGGGTCAGTGTTGGACTCCATAGTGAAATCAGTGTGAGACTCAGTGTGTTGGGGTTCGGTGGCTGGGCTGAGGGCGACAGGGGCGTTGGTTGTCGCTAGTGTCCCACCGAGGTCTGAACGACATCATCGAACAACTGGATTAATTTTTCTTTGTGATCGTAAATCATTTCTATAAGCCGGTTGTTTCATAATCATCTTGTTGACGCAAGAAAAGTAAAGCGTGCTTTTACTATTTCATTAAGAGCGTAATTTCGTTTGGAGGAATTAAAAAAAAATGCAAATCCATAAACTGTCATGATCAGGAAACATACTTTACAAGTTTTTTATGTTCCTCACAGAGTCCTTCAAAACTGTCTTTAATTTATGGGCGTAACAAAGTGTAAATAATGCTTGCGGGTACTTTGATTTAACTTTGGGTGCCAGGTCATTGTACTGTCGAGTATCGACGGCTGCACCATCATACGTTTGAGCAATTAATTTATCTCTTGAATCGAATTGTTCTAAATGCTGAAACACTATCTGTTAAACCTGCTCGGCTGTATGATCATCACTCATGCCTATGAATCGAATGAACCTTCCTTGGATTTCTCCTTAGTTAACATACCTAAACATGGATTTCACAACGTAGCTTGCGAATTATGCCACAAAAATGATTAATCTCAATGCAATGGTCGTTCCTGCAACGACCAAGGAATTGACACAACGCAGTTCCACTAGAAGAACATTCTGATGTCAGATGTGTGACCTTCAAGATCCCCCGACCTAAATCCTTGTGACTTCTGATTGTTGGTATATTTGAATATTCATTTCTATTAGGGACATGTCCGAACCCTGCCTAATCTAAAGATAAGGATACAACGATATGCCACTCTGATTTCGCCCGATATGCTGCGGGCAACTGTCGACCACGCCGTGTTACGAATGCAGCATTTTGCTAAGATTTCTGAGATTTCTTAGGAATATCTGTAGTTTCATCCACTGCAAAAAATTGAATTGCCAAGATTTTCTGTTTAGTTTTTCTGCAGCTTCGGCACACGCTTCTATTAAGTCATTCTGTATAATTGATATTCGTCCCGAAGAGAAAGTATCAGCTGTCCACAATTAAACTGACGGTGTTCAGCGTGGCACAGCACGGACTGTAATGATCGAAGGAATCTGACATTTCGTAGATATCCTAACGAAGCAAAACACTCGCAAATTATGGCACAAAAATTATTAGTTTCGAGTTTTGCCACCAGGCGAAAATATGGCGCTGTACGCGTTGGTAGGGTCGCAGAAAAAGACAGGAAAGATCAAACACCCGATAAGGGTGATTCAGGCCCGTTTCCTAGGATTTATGGTTGCAAACACTGTTCAATAGCCAGTATCCAGTATTAGGGAGATAGTAGGTTCGAACCCCACTGTCGACAGCCCTGAAAATGGTTTTCCGTGGTTTCCCATTTTCACACCAGGCAAATGCTGGGGCTGTACCTTAATTAAGGCCACGACCACTTCCTTCCCACTCCTAGCCCTTCCCTGTCCCATTGTCGCCATAACACGTATCTGTGTCGGTGCGACCAAATACAGTAGAGACAATACACGACACTTACGGATTTCGCCTTGCTAAAATGGGAGACAATTCGACGGTGGCGCTCCTAGTGACTTGACCTGAACAAATCGCGCTAAATTCAAATATCAATGGAAATGTATACACGGAAATGGATAAATAAATTACGTCTAGAGAGACAGTGGTATTGAGATATTAACTTCGAAGTTGCTAAAGCAATTCTGGATAAATGAATGAAGAATTTTTTAAAAGGTTATTATTCAAAGACTGAAATTAGACATATAAACAAGGTGTGAAATGGACTGCTGTGAAATGGCTTGATCTTTCATTTATGCATTACTTTTTTAGCTTTAGCATACCTGCCTGAAATCTTACGGTTGGATTTGTCTTTTTTCCTCATTTAAAAACAATGTATCATCACATTAAGACATTTGTCATTGAAAATATCGGCACATTCCTTACACATATGATGCAATGAATTAACATTTAATAGCTGGACAATTTTCCTCTTAACACGAAGCCTACTAACAGAAAGAAAATCTATAAAATCCCGGCTTTAATCTGAGAAGAGGGATAAAAGAAAGAAAAGTTTGAAAATGTTGTCGATAGTGATGCTTTGAGGAATATTTACGTAAAATTAGAGTTAAAATGTAACATACCCTTGGCTGTATAGTCGAGGATTTTTAAAGTCGCTGGCCTGGAAATGATCTGAACAGATCTTAGAATTCTTATACAAGCGTAACGTCCCTTCTTTCTTGTTCACTTTATCCAAATCGCTCCTGTGACATTTCAAAACCCACAGATCACACCTACAACAACACATCGGTATTGAAGGTTAACTGCTGCACTATACAATAAAATATGCGTATTATATTTTAAGCCCGTTAAAACATGGGTCGAGCAGGTCAGAAGATTATGAAGTACTATAAAAATCTCTGTCACTGGAAGAATATATATGCAAACACAATATTACTTACATGTTCTTGTCACGAGGGAACCTGAAGAACGACCGCGCATTTTTCTCTACTTCGTAATTACTGCAGCCATACACAGCACATACCTTTCCCCTCATGTTGAGAGGAGATATCAAGGAATGACACACGCTACTATTTAATTATGTCAACTCACTGAGAACGCATAAATAACACCAAAAACTTCACACAAAAATACACGTGCTCTTATGACAGAATCAGTACCGTTCAGGTCTATCCGCTAGAGTGAGCTCCAATGGCTGTCCCTCGATATCTCGCTCAGTGTCGTGTATTGTCTCTACTGTATTTGGTGCGACGTAAAGCAAAAAAAAAAAAAAAAAAAAAAAAAACACTGTTCAATATGGATTCCCAACTTAGCAACATGCTGCTTTCGTAACACGGCATGGTCGACAGTTGTCCGCAGCATATCGGGTGAAATCAGAGCGACATGTCGTTGTATGCTTGTCTTTAGATTAGGCAGGGTCCGGACATTTCTCTAATAGAAACTGTTCCGGGGATTCTGTGGAACGCAGACGTGAAAGAAGGTGCAGGCATGAATGGGTGGATATAAAACAGTCAGAAGATTAATTTAAAACTTTGAAACTGGAGCTATGTTTCTTTCTCTGCATTTTTGTCTTTTCAAATTTTAAATCTTACACTTTGCTAAGCAGGTAACAAATCAGGTGCAACAATTTAGCTCGTAAGCTTGAGGAATAATTTAGAGAGGTCAAGAGTAATCAGATAACAATAAATTAACAATATGAGCTTGAAGTTCCCTAATTACAATTTTTATCTGAGCACTGCTGCTCCTTTCAATCAATAGTCAAGGAGACGGATCTATCAATTTTTGAAATCAGTGGAAGAGCTTCTTTGCTCTACAGATTCACATTTTAGTAGACTATTCTAAGTGGCGTGCATTGAACCCCATCTACTCAGCGCTGCTGGGGTAAAGAACTTTGTATTAACATTTTCTAATTATTCCCTAGAACGCCTTTTATAATATTTAAAAAATTGCGAACATCTTAGTCAAGCCAAGTACACCTGTCTCGACAATCCGCTCGCACTACCGCAGTTCAGCTCCAGCAAGCTGGGTTTCCTTGCCGGCGTGATAGAGAGCTAACCCCAGCGAAATTTAAGGTCGCTTGGGTGACGCATGCACTTGAAGCTTCCTCGAGGTGGAGTTGTGCCCCCTCCCCCGACAGCAATTTACGATGACAGGCCAGCTAGCTTAGGTAAGGGGTGTTAGTTTTAATACTTGACACTCGAAGTCTTCACTGGTCCGACTCGTTGGCTGAATGGTCAGCGTACTGGCCTTCGGTTCAGAGGGTCACGAGTTCGATTCCCGGCCGGGTCGGGGATTTTAATCTCTTCTGATTAATTCTTCTGGCTCGGGGACTGGGTGTATATGTCCGTCCCAACACTCTCCTCATCATATTCACACAACATACTACACTACCAACCACCACAGAAACACGCAATAGTGCTTACATCCCTCCATAGAGGGTTGGCGTCAGGAAGGGCATCCGGCCGTAAAACAGGGCCAAATCCACATGTGCGACGCAGTTCACACCCGCGACCCCACAAGTGTGGGAAAAGCGGCAGGAAAAGAAGAAGAAGAACTCGAAGTCGTCAGTGCCACACACTAGAGGCTGCAAGAAAAATATCGACAACTTAACAGTATAGCCACTTGCATATCGCGTTGCTGATAAAAATACAGTAGGGCCAGTACATGAAATCAATTGTAATATAGAAGAATATATTTTAGTCTTGGGTTTCGGCATGTATAAAGTTATTTCGAGCAATTCATTGATGACACGTGTAGAGTATATGTTCCGATAGCGGCAGGGAAATGTTTAGGTTTCCCAGCATGAACACAGAGTAAAGCGCAAATGGTTGTCTGTGATGGTGCTATATAGTGAATTTTTGTAGTGTTCCTCTTGGATTATAGGTGAAGGTTT
Organism: Anabrus simplex; assembly: GCF_040414725.1. NCBI lineage: Eukaryota > Metazoa > Arthropoda > Insecta > Orthoptera > Tettigoniidae > Anabrus > Anabrus simplex. Next base: position 329,684,878 of record NC_090268.1, read on the forward strand.
CGCTAGTTCTGTGGCATTCTTCGTGAATATAACGTGTGTTATACGTCCTGACAAATATTTTCCCTCGTTTGTCGTTGATGCACGTACACGCAGTATGCGAGTAATAATAATAATAAAAATTTCGTGTGGCTATTTCTAGCCGGGTGCATCCCTTGTAAGGCAGACCCTCCGATGAGGGTGGGCGGCATCCGGAATGTGTAGGTAACTGCGTGTGATTGTGATGGAGGATAGTGTTATTGTGTGGTGTGTGAGTTGCAGGGATGTTGGGGACAGCACAAACACCCAGCCCCGAGCCACTGGAAGTAACCAATGAAGGTTGAAATCACCAACCCGGCCAGGAATCGAACCCAGGACCGTCTAAACCGAAGGCCAGTACGCTGATCATTCAGCCAACGAGTCGGACAGTATGCGAGTGAAACTATAAAACTTCAACGACGGAAAAAAACAGTTAAATTTTGCTGATTAGTTTAGATTAGGCTTTTTAAGCAAAAAACAAATTAATAGTGCCAGTGTATTTTTGTGAAAACCGTGACTCTACTAGCACGAAGCCTCACCGGATGAAACTGTAAGTACATTGTTTAATATTGTTTAAAGTCAGAAAATGTATTGATGAAAGTTCATTTGTAAGTAATTAAGCCGTAAATAAGTCTTGAAGTATTCGTGAAGCCGTAGAAGTCCGGAAGGTACAGTTCAAGTTTGACGGCAAGAGCGGCCGCCACTGCCTATACGCAGGTGTGGTCCCCCGGACCCCCCAAGTGCCATCAGATACGTCTCTCCCACTACCTTGAGAGGGGTAGCCATGGTGATGGTCGCCATGGACCAGATATTGAAGCACTGCCCAATGATGAAGTAGGCGGTTGTGGCACCGCACCTCAGCCCTTGCCGGTGAAGATGGTGCTCTAGTACGCCGTTATGAAGGAGACTGGACCAGAGCGGGGTGGGGTCTTACCCACGGCAGCATCATTTGCCAGATGTTGTAACTCGGCCGCAGATAGCAGTTAGGACACTGAAACAATAATTTACTAGGCGACAGTGACTGTTTTTTATGGAGAGAGAGCTTATTTATTTTTGAATTGGTGGTGCAGATAAGAAGTGTGTGTAATACGGCTCGGTTTTGGAAGTGGGGGAAATGTAATGGCAACATAGGAAAAGCAATCTTTCTCTAGTGGAGAAGGTTTTTATACACGTGGTACATGAATAGAAAATACTCTAGATGTGTTTTAGCGGGGCAGAAGGCCTCCACTTTTCAATGTTCAATTTACATAATGAACTTTAGGATTCTAAGCTGTTAAGGAAATAAATATAGCTACTTCCTCACTGCCAAAACCTAGTGGCCTATACAGCAAAACAAGGGACTTCATGCGGGTTTTACTTGTGACAAATGCACTCTAAATATTCCTTAAGTGGGTGAATTGTCCACAAAAAGAGTGACCGGTGTTAAAAAATCCAAAATAATACACGGTCCATGAAATCTGGGGGAAAGCTTGCTTGCCGGTACAAAATTCTTAACCATGACCTGATCTCAGACATTTAAATTGGTGGTTCTCCGTCCACGATCATATATATCTCCTTTAACTTTCTCATGAGAGGCCTTAAGGTTACTTTCAGCCTTCTTCCACAGGTCCCTAATGTTATCGGGATTTATTGTCTCTGGCAATATCTCATTGATGGACCGTAGGTTAGACAACGGCGTGTTGGAAACTAACTTAAACATGAGAGAGGCAGGAGTAAACGTGTGTGACTCGTGAACAGCCGAATTTAGAGCAAAAGATAACCAATGCAGAGAAGTATCCCGCCTAGAATAATCTTCATGATGAAAGGCTATTAAAGCAAATCGGAGATTACGGTTAACACGCTCAGCCATAGATGGTTGCGGATAATAAGCAGAAGTGGTGACATGGGATATGGATAAATCAAAACAGAATTTTCGGAATAAGCTAGATGTGAAAGCCTTTGCATTAACGGCAACTATATATTGGCAAGGACCAAAAGAAGACAATATACCGTAGTATTAAGGGAAGAAATGGCAGACTGAGCGATGGCCTGCTTAGTCGGAAATAAACATGAAAATCTAGTGAAGCCATCTATACATACAAGGATGAATTTATTCCCGTTCCCCTTAGATTGTGGGAAGGGTCCGACATAATCTATATACCAACGTTCCATAGGGCGAGAGGCTTGATGTGATGAAAATAGCCCTAGCTTAGTAGACAAGGTGGGCTTACTAAGCACGCAAGATTTACAAGCTTTAACCATTCCCCTGATTTCGCCGTCCATACTCTTCCAGATGAACATTTCTCTGATTTTCTCTCTGGTTTTAAAGATGCCTAAATTCCCCACTAATGGGTCTCATGATAGTACTTAAAGATCATGCGCACAAGAAAAGCTGGAACAAATTTTCTGATCGTGCCTCGAAGGGCAGCATAGAACCCCATTCCTCAGTACATAAGGGACAACATGTTCTCCAGAAGAAAGAGTTTCCAGCACTGGGTCTTCCCGTTGATATTTCTCGATGTCACGAAATAACATAGGGGCATCAGTCAAAATATCACTAACACAAGGAGGTATGGACATGGAAGGAGAAGACCTTTCCTCCTCTTCAATGGACTGAACGTCACCAGAAAACATGCGGCTTAAACCATCTGCGACCACATTCTCTGATCCTTTAATGTGTCTCACGTCGAATTGTAAAGCAGAAATACGGATGGACCAACGGGCGATACGTCCTGTGCGACGAGGCCTAACTAAAACCCAACTTAAAACCTGATTGTCAGTTTCTAACTCAAATTTAACATGCTCCTGATAAAGGCGGAACTTCGCCAAGGCAAACAGGACTGCAAGTCCTTCTAACTCATATATGGAGTACTTGGCTTCTTGAGCCGACAAGGTCCTAGACGCATAGGCAATAGGCCGCTTTCAGAGTTTAGTTTCTTGAAGAAGTTGAGCAGCAACAGCAGATGAAGAGGCATCGGTTTGAACTATGCATTCCTTAGATAAATCTGGCATGGCTAATACTGGGGCGTTACAAAGAGTTAATTTAAGATTTCAAACGCAGCTTGCTGCGATGACCCCCGTTCGAACTTGACACCTTTCCTACGAAGGTCGATAGAAACACCATACGCTAAGAATGACATAGAAAGCTTAGCAAAAACTACCTTAAATAACTTAACTGTCAACCTAGCCTTACGAAGGCGATTTAGAACTTCCTTAACCCGTAGCTTGAATGGTGAAAAAATATTACGTTGCTTACACCCATGGGTCCCAGGGACCCAAGTGTAAATAAGTTTTTCTGCCACGTATTGTATCAGGTTTTGAAAATTTTCTGAAATTGCATGTGCTATAACTGATCATTTTCAACGAAAATATACACTTAATTGTCAGTTCCTCTTCTATATTATTCTTCAAATCTATTAAAAATACACAATTCCAAAAACACTTATTTTTAATATCATATAACCATACTCAAATTTTGCTTTAAATTATTAAGTTATATGGTTCTGTCATAAATAATAAAATTTGCATATTTACATAAGGTTTTTCTCAAAATTGTCACATTTGCACAGATTGGCAATGGGGAAAAATCTCTATCAGTCTATTCTAATAAAGTTCAAGCAAACAGTTATGGGATCAAACCTTTAAAGAAGGAGAAAATTATAATTACCAAAAGGAAGCTTTAAGCCTTTATAATTCAGCACACTTCAAGCAAATGATCGTTCTATAAGACCCGCACAGTGGAAATTGACACTTAGCACATGCACGACATGCTTGACAAGCCTTCCTCCTCCTCACTTTCACTAGTAGTTGAATTATGTTCGCTAATTTCAAACTCACTTTCTGTGTCCGATTTATCACTTAAATTTTCTTCTAAAAAGCTCTCACAACATCACTACTTAGTGACATATTATTAAAAAATATACGTTTTAGGGCACACACAAATTAGTTACTTTCCTTACACGCATGGGTCCCAGAGACACAAATGTTGTAATTACTGACAAAAGAAAACCTCGGCACGTCTGCACCTGCCAAGATCATGTAGAGGACGAACGGAAAGGAGAGTACAGGAAGGGTAAGCACAGTGCGGGCAAAATGTGAACAGTTACATAAGAAAATACTCGTGGGTCCCAGGGACCCAACCGTGTAAGTTTCGGGTTAAGATGATCTAACTGTTCTTCAAAGGTCTCAGAAAACACCACGACATCATCGAGATAATGATAAAGATATTCAAATTTGATGTTGGAGATAACTCAATCCAGCAGTCTAGCAAGGCCAGCCGCGCTCGTGGGGAGCCCGAAAGGCACGCGGTTATATTCATACAAATTCCAATCAGTGGCGAAAGCCGTCAGATGTTTGGGTTCCTCCGGCAGAGGAATCCGATTATACGCTTGGTTAAGATCTAAGATGGTGAAAAACTTAGCCTTACGAAACCATGAAAAACATGAATAAAGATCAGGAAGGGGCACGAATTGTAATACGAACATACGTATTAAAGCTCTGTAATCGATGTCCGGCCTGAAACCACCTTGGGGTTTCGTTACAAGAAAAATGTGCGATCAATACGCAGACTTTGAAGGTCGAATAATGTCATCCTTTAACAATTGATCGATGATCTCCTAAAGGGCCATTAATTTTGGTGGAGGTAGCCTATATGGAAATCTTACGGGAATTGAATCCGTTACCTAAACTCAATCAGGTCAGTGTCACCAAGGGTTTCCGAAAACACATCCAGAAAAGACTGACGCAATCTTTGAATACTCTCAGCTTGGTCCTCAGGTAGATCATTAAGAACTAATGAAATCTCACTCTGGGCAGGCGAAATAGATGAATATGAAGCAGAATTACATTTCAAAGGAGGGATATTAACGTTACTATTACATCTGAAAGTGCAGGATTTGCTCTGGAGATCGAGCACAAGAGCAGAATGTGACGTGAAATCGGCTCCCATTATTACGGGGCAAGACAACTGTTTAGCAACGAACAACTTAATTTTCCAAGTGAATTTTGAAATACGGATTTTAGCAAAAATTAAGCCTAAAATTTCTAAAGCTGAAGAATTTGCCGAAACGCATTTAATAGAAGACAAACAATAGTCTGAACATGTACAGCAGGGTTTCAGTTTAGAGTAGCGCTCCTCGGAAATAATGGAGCTAACGCTTCTTAAATCTATAGGGCAGTGACAGGTTCATTATTTACCTCAATTTTAAGATATGGCACGAAACCTGGAGTCTCAGAAGCAATTCTAAGGCATTCCCTAGGGCCTTCGAATGATAAATTAGACGATATTTCTTCCTTGAAGGATGTGATGCCTAATATAACGTGGGGTGAGCCTCGGGAAGTTGAACATGGTGAATCAGCCGATGACGCTAGTCACTTCCTATCGCGTAAGTTAGTGTAGGCAGCATCAGAAGTTGAACAGGAAGGTGCTGAAGCACAATTTTTGGCTAGATGGGAAAATGACCCGATTTTAAAACAACGTCGGGACGGACCTGCTCCGTTCCTAGTTCCACCAGGTTTTTACCAAGGGACACTTATTCGGAAGGTTATCTATCGATCCGCACGTATAACACTTGCATGTGGGGAAGGTTCGGCGAGGTGGTGGCCGAGAACTGTTAGATGACGAAGGGGGCTCCCTGGCGACTCGTAAGGTGCCAGCGTACCTCACTCCCTCGGCTAACACTGCCATTGCCTGAAGTTCAGAGAAGGTTTGAGGTCGAGAAGCAAAACATAAGTACGACCTGTAAGATGGAGAAATTCCTTCGACAATGGTTTGCACAATTTGATCTCGGGAAAATGGAGAGCGAATACCCTGGTATAAACTTTATGTCTTGAATGAAATCGGCCAAATTCTTGTCCAACCTCTGTACTCGCAATTAGTACTTCTGTATTAAATATGACATGGCCTTAGCCGGAATGAAGTTAGCCAAGAGGTGGGCGTGGAAGTTTTCTATAGAAGATCTATCAGGTATTGCTTTCACAATTTTGTCCGAGAGGACACCTACAGAATAGGGGTAAATTATTGGAGAATTTGCGAGTGAGAGAGAGCAAATACCAAAATATAATCTTGAAATTCAACTAGGAATCTTTGAAATGAAATTACACCATTAGTTTAATTAATCGAAAATTTGGATATTCCCTTAAGCGACATGGCTAAGGGGTGGGGCAAGCTGCTAAAACTTGGCGAAATAATAGGGAACGGCATTGGAGGTTGAAAGGGTTCAAACACTGCAGTACTGATAAAGGAGGTTGGAAGCTGTTTTAAATGATCAGACACATGTTCCGATGGGGCAGACGTTTGTTGAGTAACTGCCGACTTCCTACTCTCAGCAGATCTACTAGAGTCCTCTTCCGCAGTCAAGTTTACAGTTGGAACTTGGTCACTTTTAGCACTAGTGGCCCCTGACAACAATTGACTAACCCTATTAGACATGTCAGAAAGGTGTTCCAATAAATTCCTAACATCCTTAGCATGCTCATCCTTCAATTTCAGAGACAGTAGGCCCTTAGCCCTATTTTAAAAATGTAACAATCTAGCTTGAACGCGTTTAAGTTGATTAGTAGAAGGACCACTTACTTCAAAGAAACTAACAACAGACGCTAGCTCGGTGGTATTGTCAGCGATAGTGGACAGAGCCTCATCAGTATCCTTCTCTCCCAAATACCGGGATACAAATGGGAAATTCTAGAGATTCGTTAAGTTTGGCAATATCTCTCCAACCGTGCCACCAGACTGAGCCTTCCCAATTAAGAGTTCATATATTAATTCCTCCTTGCGCAGGTACCCAGGACTTTGTGAGAACCAGGCATAGTGATAGAAATGCTGACAAAATTTGGAAAATTACAGCAACCAAAAAATTTTTTAGAGTTCGGTGTTGATTTCTATGAGTTGCCGTCAAAAGGGGCTTTATCCAGACCCATTCAACCACGCTGTGCTACCGCTTGTTCCGGCGATTCTATGAAACGCAGAGGTAAAAGAAGGTTCAGTCATGAATGGGTGGATATAAAACAGTCAGAAGATTAATTTAAAACTTTAAAATTGGAGCTATATTTGTTTCTCTGATTTTTTCTTTTCAAATTTTAAATTTTACACTTGCTAAGTAGGTAACAAATCAAGTACAAAAATTTAGCTCGTAAGCTTGAGGAACAATTTAGATAGGTCAAGAGTAATCAGATAACAACAAATTAACAATATCAGCTTGAAGCTCCCTAATTACATATTTTACCTGAGCACTGCTGCTCCTTTTAATCCATAGTCAAGGAGACAGATCTCCCAATTTTTTACATCAGTGGAAGAGCTTCTTTGCTCTACAGATTCACATTTTAGTATATTATTCTCGAAATTTTCAAGTTCCGGGCCTATCCAGGCACATCCTACATATAACAAAATTAAACAGTTTTCACTGTCTTAACTGCTCAACAGTCTAATTTGGTTTAAAATGAAATGAGTAAGGTTAACTGTAACAGGGGTAACAAGTACCTATTCTATGTACCTGGCCTTTGGTAAAAACAAATGTTTAAACTTTCTGGCCGAAAATCAAAAGGGTGAGGAGGCGAACACTTGCACTCCTTGAACTTTACATGAACTGCTTAAAAACCCTATGTGAGCCTATGGCCGGACGTTACAGAGGCTAAGCCTATACTACGGAAATGACTAGATGGCGAAAAATATTTAAGTTACAGAAATTACAAGATGGATTTTAAAGGTTACAAAATGATAGTCACCTCAAGATCAAGTTGAGAGGGAATATAAGAGGGTACCTCACTCTCTATTTCCTGGTTTCATTTAAGTTCTTTCGACTAGTTTGAAATTTACTTTTGAAGTTTGAAATTTACATTTGGGAAAATAAACGTTACATTACTAAACATTTGAAACCTTCTTCTCGAGCTAGCTTTCAAAGACTATCACATAGTTAAGCCGAAACTGCCATTACCTTGAGCTGGTGGACCTCCCGAAGATGGACGAGGGAGCCTTTCCCCCTGCATCCGTTACGTACAGTACACACTGTAGACTGGAGCGATCACTAAGCCAACCTGGTTCACCAACCCTGGGCTTTTATAGCGGAGAGGAAAATTCCACAAAACTCTGGGCCAAGCCCCTGACTCACCCCCAATTCTTATTGGTTAATTTAATAAATATCAGAAAATTTTGATTGGTAGATAAATAAATGTACAAAATTTCTTATTGGCCAACGCCTTAAGTTGGCGGAAAGAGACAGAAGTGTTGATAACTTTCGAACATCAAAAACAAACACTAAACATTCCAGTTTAGGAAACCTTGACATACAAAATTACTTTAAAAATTAATAGTTCATCTTCACCCCAGAGGGCACAACATAATTTGATAGTAGAGACACCTGTCAAAAAATGTCCAAACTTCTTGTACTAGTAGTTTCAAAGTTTACGTTACAGATGGTCTTATACAGGGCGCTAGTTTTAAATGCACGGGGCGGGTGTACCTGCGGTACAGACACGATCATTCAAATATCCTGACAACCAGTAGTCACAAGCATTTAGGTTGGGGGATCTTGAAGGTCACACATCTGGAAAATGCCTAGAGATGATGCGGTCGTTACTGAAGGCTTCTCGCAGTAAATCCTTCACCTGGCGTGCGATATGTGGTGTTGCCCCATATTGCGTGAAAATAACGGCGTGGTCACAGTTGTTTTCATGAAAGCTGGAATCACGTGTTGCACAAAGAGGTCCCTATAACGTGTAGATGTCACTATACACCTAACAGGCCCACGAGGGATCATTTCCTCAACGGACCAAGAATGAAGAAGCTTGTAAAACCACACCAAACAGTCACGTAAGCTGAATGCAATGGTTGTTCCTGCAACAACCAAGGAATAGACACAACGCAGTTCCAGTCTGGAAGAACATTCTGACGTCAGAGTTACGGACAATTGCACGTTCTGACTGGTTACAGCGCCACATTTTCGCCTGGTGGCAAGACTTGGAACTCATAATTTTTGCGGCGTCATTCGCGAGCGCATTGCATAATTAGCATATCTACGACATTTCAGTCTCCTACCATCATTGTAGCCCGTGCTGTACCGCGCTGAAAACTGTCAGTTTAAATGTGGACTCGACATGATATAAGCTTTTGGGCTTATGCCGTGTCAAGAAAATAAGGTGAGATTCTTTACGATTCGCAGAGAACATTCCTCTGCGTCTTCAGAATAAAATTTCGACTGCATACGGGAAAGGCTTCTCAAGGAATGATGTTTGAATTTAGACGCTATAACAGAAGTGGAAGAGGTACGTTCATTCGTCATCGGATGGCTCACCGGACGCAGTACAGCGCTAGCGTTCCAAGCGGAAGCTGACGGAACCATCAGAATCATAACAGGAGTACACACGCATGAAAGTACGACATAGACACAAGCCTGGAATGAAACATCTGGCGATGAGGAACGTACAAATTTGGAAAACTCCGAAACGAAATAACAACAGTGAAGGGACAGGGTCAGTGAAGGGTCAGAGTATATACTCTTTGGTGTCAGTGTTTTCATTCTAAGTAGTGAAATTTGGTGCATTGCTGCTCATTATTTCTGTAATTATTTAATTACTTTCGAGGTTAGAGAATGTTTCAAAAGTCGTGAACTCGTGCGTATCATTCGTGCGTGAAGTAAACTCAAGTGAATATGTCGTGTTTGTGCTGTTAAAATGCCGTGCTGTGAAGTTGCAGGTTGTACAAACCATCCCAACAAGGCAAACAAACGTACAGTAGCCTATAGGTTTCCAAAAGACCCAACTCTGCACAAACAATGGGTATATTTTTGTAAAAGAAAATATGTTTTTAACTCTAAAATCACACGTATATACTCCGAACATTTTCTGTCCTCTGATTTTCAAAGAGATTTACAACCTGAACTGTTCGGCCTGACCCCCCTCCGCCCATAGGAACTTATTGAAAATAGGTACAATTTCCTTACAAAAACATCCCCACGCTTTCTTCACTTCATCGGTTAATATTATCTCTTGATTGTTCAACTTTGATTTATTTAACCTGTACGTGTGTAGGGTTCTTATTTTAAATTCTTTCAAGTAGGTGGCAACTGTAAATACTAAAATTTCCGGTATATTGGAACATTTAATTTAAAAATAATTTTTAAACATATTAGCGAAAGTTCTCACTATTCTGGCCTCCAAAGAAGGCCTGCAATATTTACAATAGCACACAAACAAAATAATGAAAAGAATAGTTTAATGCAATATTTTAGTGGTTTTCGTGTGAAAATATTAGATTACAACGTAAACGTATTTGCGATAAGGAAGATAAGCGGGGCGCTCGGCACACTGAGCTGCAGTGTTACAGCGCCTGGCAGGCTTGAGTCCGCTGACGTCACGTGCTTCTAGCCGGCTGCGCTTGACACCTTCTCTCTTCTTGTTACCGTGGTAGACAGATTGCGCAAGCAGAATGTCTAGGAAGTTCTTCATTTCGAAGAAATATATAGTTGTAAAAGTGTCACAAAACTTCTAAAAGAGATGGTTAGAATTACTGTGCGTGTGACCTTAGTCGCCAAGTCAGTGAGCGCATGATCGGCAGTGAGAGCGGAGTAGAGGATCCGTACAACAGATGGATGCGGTAGATGCTCGTTTTGGCTCTGTTGTGTCCACTGTCAGCTTCACTACCTTCACGCATTATACTGCGTCCACGGTGTCGTCGAAAAATCCACCAGTCGATGGGCAAGTCAGCAAATGACTCTGATACTACCTCAAATACCAAAGCTTCCTGCCAATTCTATCAAACATACGTACAGATTTTTTAATTAAACAAATTTGTACCGGACAACTAAGCAAATGCAAACACAATACCAGCAACAGAGTACGTGGCGGTAAGCTTTATTTACAAATAGGCCTACACGAACATGAACAGACATACGAAACCCTTTTGCATAGATTCCCCTACCGGGACATATTTCGTTGTAACTACGTGTGCGAACGCCTACAATTACAATATTACACACACTAATCGTGACACTAATCCACAAGACTCGAGTAAATCACAAATTTTAGGTGTCCCCAGAGATAGTAATCCATCTGATTTAGGTCGGAAGAACGCGGAGGCCACGAAATACCCCCCCCCCCTTTCTGCCTATCCAACAATTGCCTAAGATGCCATTCAAGATTTGCGCACCTTCAAGTCCAGATTTTCAGGTATGGAAATTAGGATTGGTCAGACTAGATACTCTTGAACAGTGGAACCTATACACTCCCCTCACGAATATCTGCAAACACATGTAGTGGATAAGACTTGAGTTCGTAATATAATTGTACACAGTCTACGGCATGCTGAACGTGACAAATATCTACAGGAGGAGTTGGAAATGGCCTCCATGGGCTTCAATACATGCTGCAAGGCATCGCATACTGACTGTCTAAACCACTCGAAAACTGCAAGTCCACGGTAAATCGTAACATAATCATTCATAATACGCTACTGAAAGTCTTTTATATTCTCCACAGGGCTGGAGTAAATAACTGACGTTAGGTGTCCCAGAGATAATAATCCATCAGATGTAGGTCGGATGAACGTGGAGGCCAGGAAATGGGTCTTCCTCTCACTATCTAACTATTACTGAAGGTGCCATTCAAGACCGCCCACACCTCATGGCTGTAATGTGCTGAAGCACCATCGTATGAACCTCATACGCCGCCTAACGGTCAACAGAATGTCTTCTAATAAAACAGGTACAGTTTGTAGAAGAAACCCCTCTGTAATTCGTTCCATTGAGCCGGAATGGAAGAACATATGAGCTTATTAAACAATTAACCACCACACCCGCCCAAATGTTGTCGTGACAGCACTGCACTGAGAGGGTTTACTTCCACCCACCCAGGCTAAATGCTGCTTCGTCCGTGAATAATACTCAGGAACTAAGTTGAAGATTCATGCATCGGCCGAGGAGCGATTAGCCGAATACTTCTCTTTGTGGATAGTGTTGCTATTGGAGACCCCTCTACCTCCTGAAAATAATATGTGCATCACCTTTTCAGTTCAACTCTATCCAAACAGTCGTGGGGTACAACTGAAGTTCTGCTGCAATTCTTCTCGTGCTGGTACCTGGCTTGTCATTAATACAGGCCAAAATACGTCCGTCGCCGTCGAGTGTTCAGATACTTCTTTCTCGATCCCTTTCGAATACACGAATAATCAGTGATCCTATTTCTCTCAGGTGTCGTTGAATGGCTTAAAATTATGGGTTTCTTGTAAGGCAATGATGTGGGAATGCATCATGATACAGGCACCTAAGCCCTTATACTGCTATCTGCACGACTATATATTAACAAATTATCCAACATATCGATTCCATGGTCCGACTTTCAGGGCGAAGTTATGCGTGTTTTCACGACGTTACTATCACAGCATACACCGTTCGTTTCACAGACAGAATACTTCATGGCAAAGTGCAGCACGTATGCCTTACTGCAGTCTACAGTTACCCACACTGTTTACAGTAGTTCGTAACTTCTGACTCATTGCTTCCAGACAGTCCTCATGCAGAGAACCTGTCATGTCACGTGCTGCCACAGTATATTCTCAATACTTTCACAATTTAGAAGCCCTTGATAGAGTTACAAATTACATTATCACAAAACAGGCGCGTTTAGTATACACGTGTGATACAGTATTTCGTGTTCATTCGTAGAACACATCTCTACAGATTTGAAGCATTATCTAGGGTAGCAAGATATCTCGCACTGGTACAAGATAAGATACTTCAGGGATACCTTTTCTGGCTTTCGTTAAAGGCATTTCAGATACCCCTATAGAAATATATTTGCCTCATTTCTCATTAGAACTCCATGAAATAGTGTCTGTGGCAGTTATATTTGTTACTAACCCTCTACAGCATGAATTATTTTTCGTTTGCGTTTGATGACAAAAATGTCAAGCTTTAGACTTAAGCTGGCAATCAGTGTCTTAGATTTACCAACAATGCTTTACTGGGTCTAATACCTTAACACTTAACACACGGAAAATAAACGGTGGTTGGTACGCGTGGATGTTGACGGGGTGGAAGGAGTACCTTTGGTTGCAGGGCTGTTTTGTCGCCTGTTTTATATCTATATAAATAAAATTGTTTCTGTTTGTCTGTTTGTCTGTCTGTTTGTCTGTTCCACCATCACGTCGAAACGGCTGGATAGATCTCAACCAAACTTCATATTTAGAGTATACTGACCCCGGGGAAGGTTTCGATATGCATATCATTTTAAAATCTTTGAAAAGACGGGGGTTTTATAGGAAAAACGGTTTTCCTCCATTTTCTCTTATACTATTATAGGCAAAATATCGAATTTGTCGTATAAGGACGAGACAAAGCTCAATTTAATCCTCTTGACGCAAAGAACAAAACTCGGTAAGCCCTACGGGCCCGAAAACCATGTTTTAAGGCCCTAAAACCAACCGTTACGGAGATATTGGCACCACACTACCCCTGCTCTAGGAATCGGATAAAGAAATGAACTGCCGTAACCATGGCAACGTCAGCTCCAGGATTCTAGAGCAGTGAGATTATGCATGTACGTTTGGGCATAGCTGTCAACCAAAATAGGTACAAATAAGACTTAATATCTGGGAAAAAAATATACTGTTGTGTAAGGCACTCACAGGACTCCTTTGGGCGGGGATGGAAAGGGGGTGAAGAACGAGTGTAAAAATCTATATAAATAAAATTGTTTCTGTTTGTCTGTCTGTTTGTCTGTTCCACCATCACGTCGAAACGGCTGGATAGATCTCAACCAAACTTCATATTTAGGGTATACTCATCCCGGAGAAGGTTTTGATATGCATATCATTTTAAAATCCTTGAATAGACAGGGGGTTTATAGGAAAACCAGAATGGTTTTTCCACCATCACGTCGAAACGGCTGGATAGATCTCAACCAAACTTCATATTTAGAGGATACTCATCGCGGGGAAGTTTTCCATATGCATATCATTTTAAAATATTTGAATATATGGGGGGTTTATAGGAAAATCAGAATGGTTTTTCCACCATCACGTCGAAACGGCTGGATGGATCTCAACCAAACATTGTATTTAGAGTATACTAATCCCGGGGAAGGTTTAGATATGCATATCATTTTAAAATCCTTGAATAGACGGGGGGTTTATAGGAAAACCAGAGTGGTTTTCCCACCATCACGTCGAAACGGCTGGATAGATCTCAGCCAAACTTCATATTTAGAGTATACTCATCCCAGGAAAGGTTCCGATATGCATATAATTTTAAAATCTTTGAATAGACGGGGTGTTTATAGGAAAACCACAGTGGTTTTCCTCTATTTTCTCTTATACTATTGATTTTCTGTAAACTTCGTTTACCGTACGTGAAACGTCTCTTCATTATAAACAACTTTCGTTATGTTCATAATTTACCTTACTCTTCACATGACGGAGAAATTTACAATTTTCTGCTGGTATCATGCTCTGCATTTAGTGACCGACAGACCGACAACGAACCTACAGGTTACCATGGCAACGTCTCTGACTGCATGCCAGTAGGGAAGTAACGTATTGCCATTTTCCTCATCATGCTTTTAAATTCGTGGTTGTTCCTTGGGTAGATGGAAAGAGAGGCATCAATCGGCTCATCTGCGGGATATTGGCGGAATATCGTTGGAGGTTATAACCGCCCTCGAATAGATTAAGTAATAACACCATTAGTCATCTTCATATTTGTTTACCTAAGAATCACTGAACCTAAATTTCTCCTCTGTTAGCGCTTTATTATATCCATAACTCACGGCATTTATTTATTTGTCGTTATCCGGCTGTCCTCAGTTATAATCCATTTTCTATTAGTTTCAACATTCTTAACTGTATTATTTTCTTCCTTAATTACGCCGTATGTACGTGAATGCTAGAAACTACTGGATGCATTTCCACCAAGATTCGTATTTAGAATACACCTGTCCTTGATAGGTTTCAGGGCAAATATTGTTTCTAAATCCCTGAACTAACTGGGGGTTTATACGAAACCGAAACAGTGATTTTGCACTTCCAAAAAATATACACAACAAAAGTTTATGGAAGTCTACCTACCTTGGTAGAAATTAATGTCTAAACCTTTTTTTCTCATGTGCATCATTTCGATACGAGGATCAATAAGGGAGATATCATTAAAGGACCGTTTTTCTGTACAAGTCCCATCGGACTTAACTCACGAGCGGGTGCGTGTAAAGCGTATTCCTTACAACTTGAAAACTACTGAAGACATTCGAAACAAAATTTATATTTAGCATCCACCTGTCCAAAGGTAGGTTTTAAACGTAAATAACATTTCATGTTCCGGAATGGACTGGCGGTTTATAAGGAACCGAAATGGTGATTTTACTCTTCCACAATATATACAGAACAAGACCAACCTGACTGGAAATCGACCAAACCTGATGGAATTCCACCTCTAAACCTTTTTTTTCATGTGCATTTTTTCGTCAGGAGGATTAATAAGGGAGATATCATGAATGGTCACTTTTGCAGGTTAAGTCCAGCGGACATAGCCCAAAAGGTGTTTTACATGGAGCAGATTCCTTATCTATATAAATCAAATCGTAACGACTGTGTACCTCTACACTGACTATTTTGGCGAAATTTTCGTACAGCTTTCCGTTTAAGGGGTAATAATAACAATCTCCATAATTTTTGATTTCCTGAAAGTCCTAATTTTTACCCGCCTCGCCCAAAATCCACATTGTGGCATAATCTGCCAGAAGAATAAGAAGATAATTGAAATTTGACAAAATTATACGTTTTAGCCTGTAACGAATGAAAAATCCTATATCATTAAATTTTTCATTTTTTATCCCCGAAGAATATCGAAATATGCAGGCAATTTTAATGATGGTGCAGACCTTCGGAAATTCCTATCACGTAACGGATTGCACAATCTCCGTTCAATTTGGAATGATCTACAACCTTGGTCTTATGACTTTATGCCGTATCTGTATCCCTTTTACGTTTGATTTTTCTCTATTAATCGATGTTAAGTCAATTTGGAATTTTCACATGCATTATTCATACTTTCAATTACTTATATGAAATACAGAATCATCAAACTCTTCACGAAAATTGGCCCACTCAGTAGCCATATGTGAGCCAAATGCTACGTATGTAGCTGTCACATTATTATCCGAAAAGTAATGTAATGTGAGATGATCTTACAAAACCTTTACCCTGTTCCACGTTTCTAAATCTGACCCAAGAATAGATGACATATCATTGGACCAGCCATTTAGGCCACTAAATCCGGCGTGTCTTATGGTATAATCCTTTGTCGATATGACGTACGTTTAGTAGCAGTTAATCTGTAAATGAAGGTCTTCAATATTGTAAACACGCATATACTTTCGTATGTCGATCTATATATATTCACTGATGTCGATTTAGCGATCGAGAAAGGGTCGGTCTGCTATTGTAATCAGTACTCCCCACACCGACTTTGACTGGCAGTAGGAAAGGGTTCCTTCTCCAACTCCTGTGTAACTGTCATTAGTAAGGAAGGCCTACAATTGTAATGAATAGTTCCCTTCTCGATTTGACTTGCAGAAGGTAAGTGAGCATGCAGTTTTGTTTAAAACTCCCCTACCCGATTGTGTTTGGCAGTAGGCAAGGGTGCCCGCCATTATAAAGAAATGTACTCATCTAAAATGTGACTGGCATTAGGCATAGTGGCCTGCTATTTTGATGGAAACTCACCAACTTGGTGTGACTGGCAGTACGCTGGCTGGCAGTAGGAAAAGGGGCCTGTCATTATAATGATAACTGCACAACTCAATTTCGAGTGATAGTAGGGTAATTGCCTGCCATTATAATAAAAACTGTAATCTGTCTGGAGGTAGGAAAGGGGGGCTGCCATTTTAACGAAAACTCCCCAAATCGATTCTGTCCGCATAGTAGGCAATGGGGCCTGCAATTATAATGTAAACTTCCCAACCTGATTGTGAATGCCAGTAGGCAAGTGAGCCTGCCGTTATATCACAAATCCGTAACAAACACTTTACATTGGAAACGTACGGGGACCTCCCCATGCTCTTTCACGGATAACGCTAAGAGACATGCAATTTTAAAACTATCTTATTTACTGCATGTACACTATTTACTTCGATATTCGAATACAATGTAGAATACCGTACCATGGCAACGTCAGCTCCAGGATTCTACAGCAGCGAAATTATCTATATAAATAAAATTGTAGGGGGTCCGCTGTCTGTAATTTCTTTTGTTTTGCCAATTTTTCAGATATTTATCCGTTTTAGGTCAACTCAAGACCGAATCGGTGGTTTTTACGTTTCGTGTCTGTTTGTTTGTTTGTCTGTTTGTCTGTTTGTCTGTTTGTCTGTTTGTTTGTCTGTCTGTGTGTCTGTTCAACCAAACTTCATATTTACAGTATACTTATCCCGGGGAAGGTTTCGATATGCATATCATTTTAAAATCTTTCAATACACGGGGTGTTTATACGAAAGCCATCACGTCGAAACGGCTAAATAGATCTCAACCAAACTTCATATTTAGAGTATGCTCATCCCGGGGAAGGTTTCTATGTGCATATCATTTTAAAATATTACAATAGATGGGGGGTTTATAGGAAAACCAGAATGGTTTTCCTCCTTTTTCTCTTATACTATTGATTTTCTGTAAATTTCGTTTACCGTACGTGAAACGTCTCTTCATTATAAACAACTTTCGTTATGTTCATAATTTACCTTACTCTTCACATGACGGAGAAATTTACAATTTTCTGCTGGTACCATGCTCTGCATTGAGTGACCGACAGACCGACAACGTCCCCCTGTGGGTGGGGGCGGTAGAATAACAAGAGAGGTGTCAATCGGCCATTCTGCGGGATAATGGCGGAATATCGTTGGAGGTTAGGCCTATAACCGTTCTCGAACAGCTTCAGTAATAACACCATTAGTCATCTTATATGTTTACCTAAGAATCCCTGCGCCTAATTTGCTCCTCTGTTACGGCTTTGTTATATCCATAACTCACACCAGCATAATTTATTGAGGGGCATAAGTAAGAGCAATACATTCACTTGGTATTTACATATTTGTCGTCATCCGGCTCTCCTCAGTTATTATAATCTATTTTCCATTAATGTCAGATTTCTTAACTATTATTTTCTTCCTTAATTACTCCGTATGTATGTTGATTGATTGATTGATTGATTGATTGATTGATTGATTGATCGATTGATTGATTGATTGATTGATTGATTGATTGATTGATTGATTGATTGAATCCCAGCAGAAAGGCGTAATTGTTCAATACAATCCTCCACATTCGGTTGGCCTCAGGAACGGCATACGATCTTAAAATTGGGCCAACTCCCGAGATCTCTCAAACATAACAACACAAGTCGGATGAGAGAAGAGAGTGGTGATGGTGCTGATTTTTGTTTCAAGAGGAACTACAACGGGGCAACCATCCTATATTAACAGTAATCAGTGACAAAAATGGAGGAATCCGACTCTTCCGAAATTAAGTTATCCGCGAAGGGCGTGGAAATGAGGCCTCGAATGTTCTTATGCCGTCGGAGTCTGCAAAGAACAAGAATAGACCACGGAAGTTCGGATAATATAGCTAAAGTGAGGAGCGTGGCATAAGTAAGTGCACCTAAAAGGGTCCGTGGTCGCGAGCCCACCCTGCCAAGTTAAGGACCCCTGGGGCGATTTCAGTCACCTGTTACGACAGGCAGGGAATAACCCGGATGTATTCCTCCCCCCCCCCTCCCACCTTCACCACGCAACAGGCGGTTCACAGAAACGAACTACGATGCACACGCTACGCAAAATACAGTAGGTCACTATATACACCAACAGCAATATAAGGAAAGAAATTACGTACAGATGTTACATGGAAATCTTTCCTTTATAAGAGAGACAGCTATAAACAAAGAAATAAGATACACGTGCGGTTGTGTGCTACACAGTCACGGTGCTCCTGTGGGGAAAACCAACATCTACTGTCGTTCTCTATATGCGATTTTCTATTTTACGCAATAAAAATATCACACGAGAACACTTTTACGTATTGTAAAAGCAACTTTATTATCGCTACGAACTTATCCTGTCAGATAGAAGAAAACATTCAGTGCCTCTCTCGGAATACAAAAAAGAAAACAATCGCTCTCTAAAACAATCTACATAGAATTTATACATGTTTTACATCAGAGATCTAATGGTGCTGTTCCTTGACGCCATATTGGAAATCTGTGTGCCGTACGTCCGCACGTTATACGTCCATGGACACGAAACATAAATATAATAACATAATAATTTCGGCTCATCATAAACCTTCAAAATACCAGTATTGAAGGTTTTATCCTAATTAGGATACCTGTCCTACGACACTACTGCGCAACCAATCTGGGCCACCCGTGAGTCACAGGCAACAGCTACTTCGGTCAGCTTCAGCAGTCTATATCATCCATGTCGATAAGCGTAACCGAAATCAATATTGCTCTGAGCAAAAGGAACTTGACTGCTTAATGGTATTCACACTGGTGGCGCTTAGTTCTTCTCTGTATTACATTGTTACTTTCTAACTGAGATTGTTAACATATCTATGTGAGTGTTCATGTCAGTTATTGCGTTTAAAAATATCTGAAATATTGTTTCCTGTTTCAGAAGTGTTGCGACGGTACGTTAATTTATTTCCACTTTAGAAATTTTCGGATACTCTAATTTCATTGGGAACCACTGCATCTGAAATTCTTTTCTGGGCGGGGTTTGTGGTTGTTATTTGGAAGCATTTTGCGGCCTTTCCCTTTCTTTTGCCGATATCTTCATTCTTCGAAGTATCGGATCTCTTTCAATTTCGTTCTGATTAGTGATAAGGCAGGATTGTTGAGGAGTTGTCCTTCCTTTTGAAACAATCACCAATACGGCCATTTCAATTCTGTTGCTGATTGCGATTTTTAACCCCTTTGTGGACTTTATCTTCCTTTTCCGATATCTTCATTCTTCGAAGTATCGCATCTCTTCATATTTCGTTCTGATTAGTGTTAACAGAAGATTGTTGCGCATTTGTACTACCTCTCGAAACAATAATCACAACTACCTCTATTTTGTTGACTATTACCCCTTAGTACTTCCTGCCTTCCCAGTTTCTGCTCTGGGAGGGGTTTCTGTTTTTGATATTTTCGAGCTCATTGCGGCCCTTCCCTTTATTTTGCCGATAACTTCATTCTTCGAAGTATCGGATCTCTTTCAGTTTTCTTCTGATTAGTGTTAATAGAGGATAGTTGCCCCGTTGTACGTCCTGTTAAAACAATAATCACCAACACCACCGTCACCAACAGAAAATAATCACCACCACATGCACTTTGCTGCCCATTACAGAGTTACTGATTGGGTTTCGACACTTTTGTGACTGTTCCTTTGACCATGCCTGCTAGGAAGCGAATTAACATTGGACGGTCCATATCAAAAGCTAAAAAAGTTAAGATATTGAGGGCTTCCGAGACTGCTTCAGACCGCGAGGCCAGACTCAATGCAGACAGACTGAGGAAGAGCACTCACCGTGATTCGGAGAGTGCTTCTGAGCGCGAGGCCAGGCTTAGCTCACAGAGAGCACGCCAGTCCACATCTAGGGCGTCTGAGACTGCTTCAGACCGCGAGGCCAGACTCAGTGCAGACAGACTGAGGAAGAGCACTCACCGTGATTCGGAGAGTGCTTCTGAGCGCGAGGCCAGACTCAATGCAGACAGACTGAGGAAGATCACTCACCGTGATTCGGAGACTGCTTCTGAGCGCGAGGCCAGGCTTAGCTCACAGAGAACACGCCAGTCCACATCTAGGGCGTCTGAGAGTGCTTCAGACCGCGAGGCCAGACTCAGTGCAGACAGACTGAGGAAGAGCACTCACCGTGATTCGGAGACTGCTTCTGAGCGCGAGGCCAGGCTTAGCTCACAGAGAACACGCCAGTCCACATCTAGGGCGTCTGAGAGTGCTTCAGACCGCGAGGCCAGACTCAGTGCAGACAGACTGAGGAAGAGCACTCACCGTGATTCGGAGAGTGCTTCTGAGCGCGAGGCCAGGCTTAGCTCACAGAGAACACGCCAATCCACATCTAGGGCGTCTGAGACTGCTTCAGACCGCGAAGCCAGACTCAATGCAGACAGACTGAGGAAGAGCACTGACCGTGATTCGGAGACTGCTTCTGAGCGCGAGGCCAGGCTTCGCTCACAGAGAGCACGCCAGTCCACATCTAGGGCTTCTGAGACTGCTTCAGACCGCGAGGCAATACTCAGATCGCAAAGATTTAGACAGATGCGTTTAAGAGAAACAGAATCAGAGGATCAGCGGATGGCTCGAATGGAGCATGACAGAGAGCACCATTCCCTCACACGCGAAAACCTAGCTGCGGAGGAATATTCTCAGGCGTTAACACAACGACGAAGTACCTACGCATCGTTAAACGAAATGCAAAATGTCCAGCAGGAAGAGAAAAGACTACGTGCAGCAGAAAGACGTTCATCAGAGACCACTGATGAATATCTCAGACGGTTAGATGAAGATAGAGTGAGACATGCCAATGTTAGAGAATTACATTCAACGTCAATTGAATCTAGGTGTCCTAATATGATTCCATGGCATGAAAAGCAGCGAAGTGCATTTGCTTATAACCCTCTTATCGACTACCATCCAAGAGCCCATATAGGGTCTTTGAGTAAAGTGTGCCCTTTCTGTAGGGCTCTCAAATGGAAGCAAGAGCCAGAGGGAATGTGCTGCTCTTCCGGAAAAATTAAATTAAATCATCTAACTCCTCTACCGGAACTTCTTATTTCTCTGTTAAATGGGACGCATACTGACTCTCGCCATTTTCTTCAATTTGTGCGAGCCTACAACAGCGCATTCCAAATGACAAGCTTCGGAGCTACTAAAGTAGTGGAAGGAAATTTTATGCCAACATTCAAAATTCAAGGACAAGTATACCACTTAATAGGTTCACTTCTCCCTGCAAACAATGAAAATTCTAAATATCTTCAAATATATTTCATTGCAGACCACAAAGCACAGGTAGATCAAAGAACAGCAATAATACCAAATTTAAAAACCCATTTAGTTAATGATTTGCAGGGCATGTTACATGATGTGAACCCATATGTCAAGGAACTGAAGACAACTCTAGAGACAATGCCGGACGGTGACACCCACAAGATTGTGATCCACGCCGACCGAGTTCCTGCTGGTGAGCACAGAGGCTGTTATAATCAGCCGACAACAAACGAGATAGCTGTCATATTGGTTGGACACGAATGTGATAAGCGAGACATCGTGCTTCGGACAAGAGACCAGGGCCTGAGACGAATATCTGAAACCCACCGATCATACGACGCTCTTCAATATCCCCTGATGTTCCCTCGTGGAGATGATGGCTACCACTTCCTACTGTACCACGTAGACCCACGAACCGGAGAACTAAAGACCCCTCTCAAGAAAACATCTCCTCTTCAGTTTTATTCTTATCGTATAATGATAAGACAAGGCGAGGTAAACTACTTACATTGTTACCGTCAACTGTCCAATCAGTTCTGGGTAGACATGTATGCTAAAATAGAGACTGAAAGGTTAGTCTATATCAGAACACACCAAAGGGAATTAAGGGCTGAGAGCTACATTCACCTTAAAGACGCCCTGAGGAAGGACGAGGGTAACATGGCAGATTTGGGACGGTTAGTCATTTTACCGTCCACTTTCACTGGAGGACCCCGATATATGCACGAGCGATCTCAAGATGCACTCTGTTATGTGCGAAAATACTCATGTCCAGATCTTTTTATTACAGCTACAACTAATCCAAAATGGGAAGAAATTGGTAATGCCGTATATAATGGTCAGTCAGCGAATGATCGTCACGACATTATTACACGTGTATTTCACATGAAATTAAAATCTCTCATGGACTTACTAACCAGAGAACAAATATTTGGGCCAACTCTTTGTTTTATGTACTCTGTTGAATGGCAAAAGCGTGGCTTGCCTCACGCCCACATATTATTATGGCTTGAGGACAAGATACGACCCGTCGATATTGATAAGGTTATTAGTGCTGAATTTCCAGATCCTGATAAAGATCCACAGCTTTTTAACATAGTTAAATGTCACATGGTCCATGGACCATGCGGATCTTTCAACGTAGGCTCACCATGTATGAAAGGTGGACGATGCTCAAAACGATACCCACGAGCATTCGTCAATGAAACTGTCACAGGGAACGATGGGTACCCATCCTACAAGCGCAGGATTCCTTCTATGGGTGGCTTCACTGCACGCCTTATGATAAATGGACAGGATATGGAAGTGGATAATAGATGGATAGTGCCATACTGTCCTGTTTTGTCTAGGGTATTCAAAACACACATCAATGTTGAATACTGTAGCAGTGTTAAGTCCATCAAATACATCTGTAAGTACATCAACAAAGGAAGCGATCAGGCAGTCTTAGGTTTGCAAGACAAAAATGATGAAGTGTGCCAGTATCAGAGCGGAAGGTACATATCCAGCTCAGAAGCAGTTTGGCGAATTCTTTCATTTCCTATCCATGAAAGGTATCCTCCAGTAATGCATTTAGATGTTCATCTACAAAATTTTCAAAGAATTGTCTTTACTGCAGAAACGGCTCATGACATAGTAGAAAATCCACGTAACACCACCTTAATGGCATTCTTTAACTTATGTCAGACAGATGATTTTGCTAAGACACTGTTGTATGAAGACGTTCCCTCTTACTATACGTATAACAAACAGCAAGGTACATTTGTAAGAAGAAAGAAAGGAGTACCTGTGGTAGCATTTTCGGGCGTTAGAAAGCAGCACGTAATTAGCCGAGTGTATGCAGTCCATCCTAATAATTCCGAGTGCTTCTATTTACGCATGCTTCTGTTCACTGTCAGGGGACCAACATCCTTCACTGACCTTCGCACCGTCAATGGCATACTTCACCCTACATATCGGAGTGCATGCAAAGCCCATGGATTACTCCTGGATGACTCTCAATGGGAAGAGACACTGAAGGAGGCGATAGTTTCACAAAGCCCAGAAAAACTTCGCCGGCTTTTTGGCATATTGTTAGTCTTTTGCAGTCTCTCTGATCCGTTGGATCTGTGGAACAAATATAAGGAGAGCCTAGCAGAAGATTTCTTACGACAACTTTCCCCCTGTAACGACGGTACTGCTCATGAAATGATCGCCCATGTGGAAGACAGATGTCTTCAAGACCTCGAAGAATACGTTCTATCGATTGGCGGTCAGCCTTTGAACATTTACGGCCTTCCTTCCCCTCAGATCTTACAAACGTTAAATGCTGACTATCTCAGGGAAACAAATTACAATAAAGAAGCGTTAAGGTCTTTTGTTCTATTAAATGAACCAAAACTTACAGATGAACAGACTGTAGTATATCGGGAAATATTAAACTGTGTTAGAAATAAGGAAAGTAGAATGTTTTTCTTAGACGCTCCGGGCGGAACTGGAAAAACATTCCTGATTAACTTACTGTTGTCTAAGATCAGACAGGATAGTAAGATTGCTGTAGCAGTAGCCTCTTCGGGGATCGCAGCCACTCTTTTACCCGGTGGCAAAACTGCTCACTCGATGTTTAAAGTGCCTATAGATCTTGACTGCACAGAGTCACCAATATGTAACATCACAAAACAAAGTAACATATCCAAGGTTCTGCAAGACTGCAGTCTTATGATTTGGGATGAATGCACTATGGCTCACAGAAAGGCGATTGAAGCAGTTGACCGAACGCTGCGGGACATCCGAAACAGTGATAACTTCTTTGGAGGTGTCCCTATCCTCTTTTCTGGTGATTTTCGTCAAACGTTACCGGTTGTTCCAAGAGGGAGCAGAGCAGATGAAGTGAACGCTTCATTAAGGAGATCATCACTTTGGCCAAATATCAAAAAACTGTCTCTGACACAGAATATGAGGGTACATCTAGGTGGTGATGAAAACATACATACATTCACTGAAATATTGTTGTCGATTGGGAACGGCTCACTGGGAGACAGTAACGGGATCATTACTCTTTCTGATGAATTTTGTTTGTCGCTTTCTAACCTTGAAGCTCTCATTTCATCGGTGTACCCGGACGTAGAAAATATTAGGAGCAAACCCATCTCATGGCTCTGCTGCAGAGCGATCTTAACTCCAACTAATGAACAAGCGGCGTACATTAATTCGACTATCCTCACAATGTTCCACGGCGAGGAGACAGTTTATACGTCTGTCAATGAAGTAATCAACTCTGACGACGCAGTTCACTATCCTCCTGAGTTCCTGAATTCTATAACGGCTCCGGGGCTTCCATCGCACAAAATTACCTTAAAGATCGGCGCACCAATCATACTCATGCGCAATCTCAGCCCACCTAATTTGTGCAATGGGACAAGACTTCAGGTAAACGCCCTCCACAAACATGTGATAGAGGCAACTATCATGACTGGATGCGGTGAAGGAGAGTCAGTTCTTATCCCGCGGATACCACTAATCCCAACCAACTACCCGTTTGAGTTCAAGCGTCTGCAGTTTCCAGTCAGCCTCTGCTTTGCGATGACTATTAATAAATCCCAAGGCCAGACGTTGAGTATTGCTGGACTTGACCTCAGATCACCCTGCTTTTCCCACGGGCAACTGTACGTCGCATGTTCCCGAGTCAGCAGCAGCAAGTCCCTGTTTATATGTGCACCAGAAAATAAAACACGAAACATTGTGTATCAAGAGGTTCTTCAATGACTCTGTTCTTCCTTCGCTTCAGTACGTGTACTGGTGACAAATTAAATGAAATTGATCCCATAAACGAATAGACTCCTAATTATGGGAAGATCATCAGTGTTACTTAATTTTTCCAAGCACACTGTTGATTATCTGGAAGTAGAAATGGGGGCATGCCAACATAATGAAAACTGGCCAAATCGACACTGACTGGGAATAGGGAAGAAGACCTACGTTAAAATGGGAATTCTCCGAATTGACTGCGATTGGCCCTAGGTAAGGGGGTCTGCCCTTAAAATGAAAACTCTCGAGCTTGATTGACACTGGTGGTAGGCAAGGGCGAGTGCTATTATAATTAAAACTCCTCAACTCGATTGTGAATTGCAGTAGGTAAGGGGCTTGCTATTATAAAAATCCTTCCCAATTCGACTATGACTGGAAATAGGAAAGGAGATCGGCCGTTATAATAGCAACTTCAAACTCGACTGTGACTAGCACTGGTAAACTCTACCAGCATTGATGATGAAAACTCCCCATTTTGAATGTGACTGGTAGTAGGCAAGGGGAACTGCTACTATAATTAAAACTCCTCAACTCGATTGTGACTCGCAGTAGGCAAGCGGGACTACCATTATAACCAAACCTCGCCAATTACACTATGACTGAATATAGGAAAGAGGGCTGTGGCTATCGATAGGCAAGTGGGCCGGCCATTATAATGAAACCTGCGCAAGTCCATTGTGACAGGCAATAAGAGAAAGTATGCCTGACATCATAACTAAAGGGTGTATTCTGCCCGAAGGCAGGTCCGAACCTCCGTAGAGGTGTGCCTGAGCCGGAGTTTACGTACGGTAGGGTGGCCAGTCCCTTTCCGCTCCTCCATTCCCTTAACCCCACCCAACAGCGCGTGGCAACCCATCCAAATCTTGACCACGTCCAGTGTTGCTTAACTTCGGAGATCTCACAGGATCCGGTGCTTCAACACGGCTACGGCCGTTGGCTGTCATCATAACCAAAGCTGCTCAAATCTACTGTCTGTAGCGGTAGGGAACCTTCCACCTCGACTGTGACTGGCAATAGGCAAGAGGATCTGCCACTGTAATGAAAATACCCCACGTCGGTTGTGACTGGCAGAAGGTAAGGGGGCCTGCCAATATAATTTTAACTCCTCAACTCAATGTTTTTCGCAGTAGACAAACTGGAATAATAGTACAATGAAAACTGTCCAACTTCGTTGTGACTACCAATACGCAAGGGGGCCTGGCAATATAATCAAAACACGATAACCGGAAATAGGAAAGAAGATCTGCCGTTATCATGGGAACCCCCAAATTGACTGGGTTTGGCAGTAGCAAGGGGACCTACTTTTATAACCCACACGCCCGAACACATTTTTGATTGGTAATAGGCAAGAAGGCTTGACATTGTCATGAAAAGTCGCCAACTTGATACTAACTGGCCATAGGCAAGCGGAAATGCCATTTCAATGAAAACTTCGCAAATCAACAGTGACTGGGGATAGCAAAGACGACCTATAATGATAATGGGAACCTTGAAATTCGATTGTGACCGCCTGCCCACCAGTGGGCCTGCCATTATATTGAAGAACCCTAAATACATTTCGCTAACAGTAGACAAATGGGCCTTCTTTTCTAACCGAAACTTTCCAACTCATCTGACTGGGAATAGGAAAAATGATCTACCGTAATAACGGAAACCCTCCACCTCGACTGTGACCGGCACTAAGTAAGCAACCGAGCTCGATAGCTGCAGTCGCTTAGGTGCGGCCAGTATCCAGTAATCGGGGGATAGTGGGTTCGAGCCTCACTGTCGGCAGCCCTGAAGATGGTTTTCCGTGGTTTCCCATTTTCACACCAGGCAAAAGCCGGGGCTGTACCTTAATTAAGGCCACGGCCGCTTCCTTTCACTTCCTAGGCCTTTCCTATCCCTTCATCGCCATAAGACATATCTGTGTCGGTGCGACCTAAAGCAAATAGCAAAAAAATAAGTAAGCAGAACTGTCATTATAATTAAAACTCCCAACTCGACTCTGACTTCTACTCGAACTCCCCAATTGGACTAATACTGTCGGTAGACAAGTCCGCTTGCCATTATAGTTAAAACTCCCCAACTGATTATCATTGGAAAAAGGAAACAAGATATCCCATTGTAATGGGAACTCTCCAACTCGACAGCGACTGGAAGTACACACGGTGGCCTGGCATTAAAACGGAAAAACTCCATCACGTTTTTGATTGCTAACACCCAAGGCCACCTGCGATTTCATGATACTTCCCCAACTACACTATGACTGGAAATAGGGAAGGTATTTTCATTATAATGGCACGTTCCCTTTACTACTGTCAGTCGCAGTCGAATTCGAGTGCTATCATGATGCCGTGTCATAAGAGGCGACTACAAGCAACCTCAGGGGCTGTTAAGTAGGGAGTATGGGTTGGCGATCGCGGGGCCTTAGCTGAGTCCTGACATTGCTTCTGTTTCCTTGTGCTAGGCTTCTCACTTTCATCTATCCTTTTCGACCTCCCTTGGTCAACTTTCGTTCTATTTCAACTCGCACGGTATTACGTGTGGAGGCCTTTCATTTTCACGCCCTTTGTGGCGAGGGGGGGAGTGATATATACAAATAATCGAAAATAGTGTCGAATCCATAGATTTCGGGGTCGCTGACATGAATACTGACACTTCGGATTTTTTAAAGTTCAACTTCAGCCCCCTTTGCGGTGGGGGCGTACAAATATAACCTACTATGTGGAAAAAGTACTGTGGGAGCAAGACGCCCCTAGAACCCCTCGGTAGGGGGGTGAAATATAATATATATATTAATAAATTGAAGTCGCTTTGGAGACTCACCTAAGGGTCCGTGGTCGCGAGCCCACCCTGCCAAGTTACGGGCCTACTCACTGCCTTTACAGCAATTTACGGAGGAATCCGTATACAATGTAGAGTACCGTAGCGAAGCACGGGTACATTTGCTAGTATATATTAAAAAACTATCACTGGCATATTTATTTGATCGACTGTACAATTGAAGGTGCTGCCTAAAACCACCTCTGTCCACAATCTGCATTCATTTACACGGGTGAAAAGTGATAAGTAGGGTTAAAGGCTGTCTTGTTATTGCTTTCCGATGGATGTATTGTATCATATGTTGTCTTTCTTAAGTGATTTACAGCTTTCATATAACGTATTGAGATTTCTCAGTGTATTCACTTTATCTTTAGTGTTACATCGTCTTTAAGATATTTTTCACTGTTACAACTCTTAATATAGTGTCAAACACTGCGTTTCCTTATGACAGGAGGCTAATGTATAAATCACGAATATGTATCTTAATGAAATTGTAGCATAAAAGCTCAATGAACCAGCTAAGAGCGTGGTAGTCCTTATTGGCAATATACCACAGTAGTTACGAGCTTGGTTGCTTGGCTCTCATGTCTCAGCGTTCAAAAATATCTGTAAAGTACAGTGTCAATGCGAATAATTTCTATATTTCAGAATTCTACGCTGAGTTACAGATCATCTGCAGTCTTCAATAAAAGACTACGAAGTCTAACTGGGCTGTGAGAGGTTCTTTGCTTGCTGGGATCAAATATCTCGAAGTGAAGGAAGTAGCAGCCACCACACCTCATCAGATGGCGCTTATCTCGACAAGTCTCTGATTCAAAGAAGAAAGGTCTGTTATTCATTAACAATATTAAAATAAACTTTGAAGTAGCTGTGCTGAAGGCTGACATTCCAGCATACGATGTAACTGCAACCACTTTAGTCGTCATGTAGCCTATCAATCAATCGCTACTGATCTGCATTTAGGGCAGTCGCCCAGGTGGCAGATTCCCTATCTGTTGTTTTCCTAGCATTTTCTAAATGATTGCAAAGAAATTGGAAATTTATTGAACATCTCCCTTGGTAAGTTATTCCAATCCCTAACTCCCCTTCCTATGAACGAATATTTTGCCCTAATTTGTCCTCTTGAATTACAACTTTACCTTCATATTGTGATCTTTCCTACTTTTAAAGACACCACTCAAACTCATTCGTCTACTGATGTTATTCCACGCCATCTCTCCACTGACAGCTCGGAACATACCACTTAGTCGACCAGCTCGTCACCAGCCCAAACTTTGCAACATTTTTGTAACGCTACTCTTTTGTCGGAAATCACCCAGAACCAATCGATCTGCTTTTCTTTGGATATTTTCCAGTTCTTGAATCAAGTAATCCTGGTGAGGGTCCCGTACACTGGAACCATACTCTAGTTGTGGTCTTACCAGAGATTTACAGTATATGCCCTCTCCTTTACATCCTCAATACAACCCCTAAATACCCTCATAACCATGTGCAGATATCTGTACCCTTTATTTACAATCGTATTTATGTGATTACCCCAATGAAGATCTTTCTTTATATTAACACCTAGGTACTTACAATGATCGCCGAAAGGAAGTTTCACCCCATCAATGCAGTAATAAAAACTGAGAGGACTTTTCCTACTTGTGAAACTCACAACCTGACTTTTAACCCCGTTTATCATCACACCATTGCCTACTCTCCATCTCACAACATTATCGAGGTCATTTTGCAGTTGCTCACAATCTTGTAACTTATTTATTACTCAGTACAGAATAACATCATCTGAAAAAAAAGCCTTATCTCTGATTCCACTTCTTTATACATATCATTGATATATATAAGAAAACATAAAGGTCCAATAATACTGCCTTGAGGAATTCCCCTCATAATTATTACAGTGACAGGACAGATAAAGCTTCGCCTACTCTAATTCTCTGAGATCTATTTTCTAGAAACATAGTCACCCATTCAGTCACTCTTTTGTCAAGTTCAATTGCACTCGTTTTTGCCAGTAGTCTCCCATGATCTACCCTATCAAAAGCCTTAGACAGGTCAATCGTGACACAGTCCATTTGACCTCCTGAATCCAGGATATCTGCTATATCTTGCTGGAATCCTACAAGTTGAGCTTCAGTGGAATAACCTTTCCTAAACCCAAACTGCCTTAACCAGCCTAACTGATTCTACTTGACTTAAATTTACTTGAAATAAATAAATAAATAAATAAATAAATAAATAAATAAATAAATAAATAAATAAATAAATAAATAAATAAATAAATAAATAAATAAATAAATAAATAAATAAATAAATAAATAAATAAATAAATAAATAAATAAATAAATAAATAAATGAGTAAATAAAATACAGTAATTGTAATAATAATAATAATAATAATAATAATAATAATAATAATAATAATCTGAAATGTTCATATTTTGTACACCAGAGTTCGCCAAAATGGATCCCTCGAATTTAGATAGCGTATGATAAATGTTATCTTCTCTCCCAAGGCCTGTACATGAGGCTGTGTACTGGTACATCAGCTATGGGTCTAACCTAACCTTTTGAAAACGATGAAAAGGGTGGGAACTGCACCAAGGTTAACTACCTCAAATGAAACCTCCAAAATAACTTGGTATAAGCTAGTTATATTCTAACATGACATAATTCACGGAGATCCTTATGAATATACTAGCTGATGTACCCGTGCTTCGCTACGGGATTCTCAGAAAGGCTGACTTTGTGGTTTTCCTAACTGAAATCAACATAGGTCATTACAAAAACGTAATTATGAATGTAGCGATTAAAAGCAATGCTATCATATAAAATACTCGATCAAATGGAAAGCCGCACTTTTATCACTTTTAACGAACAGTGCTGCGGTTAGATTGCGATGCCAAACTAACAGTCCAAAGTTCCAGAGCTGGGATGACCAGGCCGCAGATTGTCATGAACACTCATCTGTCGTTATTCCGCTAAATATGCACACTGTTCATTCCAATCAGTGCCTCAGAGTAAGGATTGAACAGCTCGAATGCTATGATGATCCAGTGTGTTACGTACCAGTAGTATAAGAAAATTTATAAACCAGAGGAATGGCATGCTAAAGAAGAAAGTTATCTAACTCCCCAGCTACTTCCCATCAGTATTCAGGCAGGCTGTTACACTCTGTACGACTGGGCAAGTTGACCGTGTGGTTAGCGGTGCGCAGCTGTGAGCTTGCATCCGAGAGATAGTGGATTCGAACCCCATTGTCGGCAGCGCTGAAGATGGTATTCCGTGATTTCCCACTTTCACACCAGTCAAATGTTGGGCCTGTACCTTAATTAAGGCCTAAGTCACTCCTAGCCCTTTCTTATCCCATCGTCGCCATAAAACATATCTATGTCGGTGCGACGGATATCAAATAAAAATTACTCTGTACGCAGCAGTAATCCTATCTACCGGAGATGAGGGACAACAGAAGACACAAAGCACATCACGACAAACAATGGTCAATGTAATGTTATTGTTGATCAATGTTATGAGCTTTCTATATTGTAGGCCAACACATTTAGTTTTCTTTCGACTCTGTGATTTGTAAAATATTTTATACCGTAAACTGTAGTTTCTTTTTCTCCGACTTTACATACCGATTTTCATTAAATACTGTTTACCCATTTTCTCGTTACTCGGCGCTGATGTGAACTTTGTAACAAAAATCCAAATTCATTAAAATCTGTGTGATCATAGCCAGTACGGTAACAATATATACGACATGAATAATAGGAAATTTAATACAATATAACCTTAGTTATGTAGCATTCATTGATTACATTTCTAATAAGAAATATTTGAGAATTACATTTTAGGCCTTCCCCTAAACTACCATTTCACTCAGCGTGAATAAAATAATGTACAGCCTACACTATAGCAACTTATTTCCTGACTTTGCATACAGATTTTCATCAAGATAGGACAACAACAACAACAATATTTGAGAATTAAATTTTAGACCTTCCCCTAAACTACCATTTTTCTCAGCGTGAATACAATTATTGATAGCCTAGATTGTAGCAATGTATTCCCCAACTTTACATACCCATTTTCTTTAAAATACGACCACTAATAACATAAATAGTTGAGAATTCAATTTTAGGCTTTCCCCTAAATTACCATCTCACTCAGCGTGAGTAAAATGATTTATAGCCTAGATTGTAGCGACTCATCCCTCGACTTCACATACCGATTTTCATTAGACCACTAATAACATAAATAGTTGAGAATTAAATTTTAGGCCTTCCCCTAAACTACCATTTCACTCAGCGCGAGTAAAATGATTTATAGCCTAGAGATTGTAGAGGCTCATCCCCCGACTTCACATACCGATTTCATTAGACCACTAATAACATAAATAGTTGAGAAATAAATTTTTGGCCTTCCCCCAAACTACCATTTCACTCAGCGCGAGTAAAATGATTTGTAGCCTAGATTGTAGAGGCTCATCCCCCGACTTCACATACCGATTTTCATTAAATTCTCTTCAACCGTTTTCTCGTGATGCGTGTACATACATACATACATACATACATACATACATACATACAGACAGACAGACAGACAGACAGACAGACAGACAGACAGACAGACAGACAGACAGACAGACAGACAGACAGACAGACAGACAGACAGACAGACAGACAGACAGAAATTACAGAAAAGTAAAAAGTGCATTTTCTTGTTACTATGGACATGACCGATACAGAAATACCATTATTTTCAAATTCTGAGCAATGTACAGACAAAACTCTTATTTTATATATATAGATACTTTACAATACGATGTGTGGTTGAAATAGGCAAGGTGCTATGGCGCTCAAAGTGTTGCAAAGTAAATATTGCGAGTGATATAGGTGAGCAATATATCATACAAGTACAGTAAAGACGCGTATAACTGATTAGAACCATGTTTTAGGATTTCGTCATATATTGTGTATGTTTAAATATGGTTGATGACGACCCCGTGTAGGGTTGAAACTAGTCCCATGTAATGTAAATAACATTGTAAATATAACTATGTATTGAATAGGTGGAAACCTCTCCTGTTTATAATTTACATGGAGATTGTTGCCTAATGTACTGGTATACCGGCAAAGTGAGTCAATAATGGACAGAATGAGAAAAGGGAAAATTGCCTTTTTCTGTCATATATCAAGAGTAGGTGAAACCAGGCTATTGAAACAACCATTTAACTACCGTTGGAAAAGTTCAACAAAAAATAATTGGCTCAAAGAAGTTCAAGATGATTTAGAAGAGTTGAATATTAAATGCAACAAATTGCAAATAGAGAAGAGAAAAGGATTCTGAAGAACAAACATAATATATCATAAGACTTAAACTAAAAAATTTGCAACGAAAACAATATGTCATAACTGATGAAGCAAGGGTAGCTAGGTCGGGAGTTTTTGGGAGAGGAGGAAGATGATGAAAGCTGCATTCCCAGTTAATTCTTTGAAGACTTAGATGGTTTGATTTAAGTGCTCCAATGTGGGCGTAAAATATGTAAATAAATAATAAAACAAACCCTACTATAATAAATCCTAAAATGAAATCAACTTAAACTTCTATATGATACATACCGGTATATATACATGCATTGCATCTGATTAATTGTTTGACACAGGAGAAATACAATCGCCCAAACAAGTATAATAATAATAATAATAATAATAATAATAATAATAATAATAATAATAATAATAATCAGTGGCGGCGCGTTCTATATGTTCAGTGGTTCAGTGAACCCCCTAGAAATAGATAAGTCTAGGTAAAATGGTTTATCAGAGCCTATTCCTTAAATTTGCTCTGTATATCAGCGCGCGTAGCGGTATTTTTTTACATCAACACTCGGTCACTGTTTTACAGCTATGTAAACATCAGGTAACAATAACAATCTGAACACGTTCTTTTCCACAGCAGTGAACCCCCAGACGTTTTATCCACGCGCCGCCACTGATAATAATAATAATAATAATAATAATAATAATAATAATAATAATAATAATAATAATAATAATAATAATAATCGACTTCGCCGCGCGGTTAGTATTACGTGGCTGTGACCTTCCATTCGGGAGATGATGCCTTCGAATTCGACTGTCGGCAGCTTTGAAGATGGTTTTCCGTCCTTTTCCCATTTTCATGCCAGGTACCTTAATTAAGGCCAATCCTAGCCCTTTCGCCACCCTTGAGTCGCCGAAAACCTTCGATGTGTTACCAAACCAAACCCCATGGCACTACAACCCATGAAGGGCCTTGGCCTACCAAGCGACCGCTGTTCAGCCCGAAGGCCTGCAGATCACGAGGTGTCGTGTGGTCAGTACGACGAATCCTCTCGGCCGTTATTCTGGGCTTTCGAGACCAGGGCCGCCATCTCACCGTCACATAGCTCCTCAGTTCTAATCACGTAGGCTGAGTGACCTAGAACCAGCCCTCAGGTCGACAGAAAAATCCCTGACCTGGCCGGAAAGCAAACCCGGGGCCTCCGGGCGTGAGTCAGGCACGCTACTCCTACACCAGGGGGACGGCATACAACAATGACACTCTAAAATATCCTCTGTTAATTCAGTTGAATGACTATTCATTACCATAAATATTGAACGTATGTCATTTGACTGAAACTGGGTAATTAAAAATCAGCATTATTCTTTACCACTTAACCATAGTAGGGTTCATACGTGCAATTATATGCGACTCAGAACATTCAATAACCTTTGGGATTCACTGCTCATAATTGTTAATATAGGCAACTTTGTGTGATAATCCCCTATGAATGTGTTCCGTAAAGTCCAAACAGAGTATTTTTATTTGTTCATACGAGTAGTTTATGATTTTCCAACTTGTAATATTACGTCTACTAGCGTTTTTGTAATATTCAGAATCCTTGTGGTCATAGTACGTGTGCTGATGTTCTTGTGAAATATATATACAGTATATACTCAAACTCTTTCTTAATCTGCTTACCCTCCAGAGTTGGCTTTTCCCTCGGACTCAGCGAGGGATCCCACCTCTACCGCCTCAAGGGCAGTGTCCTGGAGCTTCAGACTCTGGGTCGGGGATACAACTGGGGAGGATGACCAGTACCTCGCCCAGGCGGTCTCACATGCTATGCTGAACAGGAGCCATGCGGGGGATGGGAAGATTGGAAGGGATAGACAAGGAAGAGGGAAGGAAGCGGCCGGGGCCTTAAGTTATGTACCATTCCGGCATTTGCCTGGAGGAGAAGTGGGAAACCACGGAAAACCACTTCCAGGATGGCTGAGGTGGGAATCGAACCCACCTCTACTCAGTTGACCTCCCGAGGCTGAGTGGAACCCGTTCCAGCCCTCATACCACTTTTCAAATTTCGTGGCAGAGCCTGGAATCGAACCCGGACCTCCAGGGGTGGCAGCTAATCACACTAACCACTACACCACAGAGGCGGACAAACATATATATATATATAATACTTAAAAATATATCTGTTAGGTCTTATGGCGACGAAGGGATAGGAAAGGGCTAGGAGTGGGAAGGAAGCGGCCTTAATTAAGATACAACCCTAGAATTGGCCTGGTGTGAAAATGGGAAACCACGAAAAACCAGCTTTAGGGCAGCCGACAGTGGGATTCGAACCCACTACCTCCCAAATGCAAGCTCACAGTTGCGCTGTATGTTATTCATGGCTGTCTCCTGACATATGACAACTCAAATGACATCTCATGGCAGAATGAAATATAATTACTGTATCACTTCAAAACATGGCGCAAGAAAATCTCCCCAATGTCGTTAACATAAATACGGTATAATTATATCTGCCACATCCTATTCCTTACAAAATTTCCAGATGAAAACCATTTGATATTTTTTTCGTAAAAATGATCTTAGCTCCGGAGCTCTTAACTTGGGAGCGCGGGTTAGCAATGAGCTCTTAGCTGAGTCCTGCCATTGCTTCCACTTACTTGTGCTCCTTACTTATCTGACCTTCCTTGGTCGACTCTTTTACTTTTCCAACCCAGACGTTATTAGGTGGCGAGGCCTAGGGAGTCTTTCATTTTCACGCCCTTCGTGGTCCTTGTCTTTCTTTGGCCGATACCTTCATTTATCGAAGTTGTCGGATCCCTTCCATTTTTCATCTCTGCTTACTGTTATATAGAGGATGGTTGCCTAGTAGTGCTTCCTCTTAAAATAATAATCACTACCACCTCTAAGAATGAGGGTATCGGCAACAGCCATAGAAAGTGATGTTTTATGCTACTGCTGAGATGTGTACGGCTAGGACGGAATTTCGAAACGAGTACGGTAACGTAAATGTATCACTAGGACTCAGTTGTACTTCCTCTTAAAACAACAACCACCACCTTATTACCGGATTTCTTTACTAATATTTTCGTATTTATTTTTTTGCTAGTGTTTTAACGTCTCACTAACACGCCGAAGGTTTTCGGCGATGAAAGAATGGGGAAAGTCCTAGGAATGTGAAGTTATCGCCGTGGCCTTAATTAACGCACAGCCTGGTGTGAAAATGGGAACCACGAAAAACCATCTTCATTGCTGCCGACGTATTTTCGTATTGCTAACGGTATTTTTGTATTGTGGTCTAAAATCTGAAGCCATGAGATTTCTTTTTATATATATATATAATTTCTTGTAATATTGTATTTTGGTTTTGTGTAACTGTCTTTGCATCTGTTGTTGCTGTTGTTTCTTAACCTTTAACATTTAACTTCAATTTTTCCAGATGTTACTTGGACTGCTACTTGCACTTCCTGGCATTATAGAAGCACTTCCTCGGCAAGATTCCTGTGTACTTCAATCAGCGCGCCTCAAGTGTAAACATACGGATGCATATGACCTACGGCATCTCAAGGACTCACTACCTCAGTCCAGCATCAGAACCATCCATGTCAGCAACAGCGATCTGCCAGTACTTCCTGATGACGAGTTCCTGGGCAGCTACTTCAGAAACGTGACGAACCTCCATCTATCTCGCAACCATATTAAAAAGATAGAGCGACGAGCATTTGTTGGATTAGATCAATTAATACACGTATCACTAAGCCACAATGCAATAGAGGAGTTAGACCAGGAGTTATTTCAGAAGAACCCCAATGTACGTACTCTTAGGCTTTCTTACAACGAAATAACATTAGTTAGAAATGATGGATTCTTAAAGCACACTCCTAATTTATTAAGGCTCGAACTTGATAATAATAAGATAAAAATGATTGAAATTGGATCGTTCGATCAACTGCTCAATTTGACTTTTTTGGATCTTCAATTGAATGAATTGTTTTCTCTGGATTCGAGAATATTTCGAAAGAATATAAACCTCAATACTATAATTGTGACAGAAAACCATTTTCAAGATACTAAATGGCTGCCTTGTGCAACTCACGTTCGGGGACTTGAATTGGGTGGCAATATATCTCCTAATTCATCGAGCATAGGTTCGTTAAGGTCGAACGATACAAAATTAATAACTCTTTCCTTGACTGACAACCGTATATCAAAAATAGAAGAGCAAGCGTTTAGTGGCTGCATGTCACTTAAAACATTACATTTAAATCGTAATAATATATCCTTCATTCATCCTAAAACATTTGAAGACACCCCAGTCCTAAACTTTCTTGATTTACGTCATAACAACATCGAAAACTTTACTGCTTTCCTTTACTTAGGCTTTGTTCGTTCCCTGCTTTTGTCCAACAATGAACTGAAGGAAATCCTAAACAACACTTTTTCTAGCATTATTCAATCAAATTTGAGGAAACTCAACTTGAATCATAACTCAATTAACTCTGTGGATGAAAATGCATTTCAGTCGTTACTGGAACTCAAAGAATTGAGCATGTCCCACAACCGCATCAAGTATCTCGATTTAGATACTTTTAAATTCAATAAAGGTCTAATTAAACTCGATCTTTCTTGGAACATATTATCAAATATTGATGTGATACGTAACGCTCCGTGGATTAAAGAGCTCGACGTGACTCATAATCTGATAGAATCTCTCGGTAATTATACATCATCGGAAGAATCGCATCTCAAAAAACTATATCTGGACCACAATCGCATTGAAATAATCGAGCCTTCTTTTCTTCGCGGAATAAAAAAGTTGCAGTACATCTCTCTCAGATACAATAACATTAAACACTTTTCCCCTAAGGTCTTCAGCTCCGTGCCGCGACTGAAAACTCTAGATCTAAGTTACAATAAGATTTCACAATTAAATACATTCAGCAATCTTCCATGTCTTCATCATCTAACTGTGTCGCATAATAAAATAACTGTGCTGAGAAATAACACATTTTCAACCCCAAATTTCCTATTCAAAATTGATTTATCTTATAATTCTATAAAGCAGATTCAGAATGGTGCCTTTGAATCTTTACGCTATGTACGGAACTTAGATTTGTCGCATAACCACATTAGTAGCTTGGATAAGTATATCTTCCGACGCAATCCCAATTTAATTAACCTCAATCTGCAGTTCAATCACATTACTAATATAGTATTTCACATGCCCTTGAGTTTAGAACATTTAATGATTTCCTTTAATAATATTGTAAAGTTGCCCAAGTACGTATTCGCGTCTTCACATTCATCGCAGCTGAAGAAAATCGATCTAAGTAACAATGGTATAACGTTCATCGACAGTGAAGCATTTTATGGGGCTGAACGCTTGACAGAAATAAATCTCTCTAACAATAAGCTAAGAACTTTAAATAATGTGTTCACTTACACTCCGCGACTCACAATCCTACATCTTAGGAACAACAAGATAACTGAACTAGGTTTCTTGAAGAACGTCAGTCATTTGTACAGGCTGGATCTGTCGAAGAATTATATTAATACCATCGAAAAAGGTGCGTTTATGAACCTGAGGGGACTCAAAGATCTTCAGTTAGCCGAAAATGGGATTAACAAGATAGAAGAGAGATCTTTCGAAGGCCTTGGGAAGCTCGAGAGAATAAATCTTATGGGCAACAATTTTGTATTTCTCCACCCTAAAACATTTTTAAATATGAAGAAACTCGTAGATTTTGACTTGAGGAAAACGAAGCTGGATAAAAGCCTCAAATTCAAATCAAATAACCCATTATCAACGCTCAATCAACTCTCAAAAGTAATAAAAGATCACTTCAGCACACAAAATAATGTATATTACAAATAAATCTTTGTGTGGCAGAATATTTTCGTCAAGACACATCTTTCCCCATTTACTTTGCTATGAAAGTTGCTGTTTAACTTGCGTTCTCTCTTAAATACCTAAACTCGCAATGACATGACATTATTAAAGAGCGTCCGTTTGTTCATATTCACTTGCAGTCGCTACCACAGTTGCCATCTACACTACCGGTCATTAAGTTACAACATCAAGAAATGTATCCGATAAGAACAATGATTTGAACTTGAATCTATCAGTTACAATTTGCCACTGAGGCTAGTGAGCCCCTTTATGTAGTGTTTACATTGAATGAAATAGAAGAATGTATATACATTTATTTGAGAACAAAGTGAAAGAAAAAACAAAAATCTTAAATACAGTATTTACTAACTTAATACAAGAACATATATAATATTGAATAAATAACTATAAATCTAAATACAAACTTAAGTGGGTATATTTTGAGCTGAGCAAAGGAACGTAAAATCAGCTACATATAAAATATGTTAACACTGATGCTTTCTCGGCCCGTACTTGTAGACATGATGTGGGCTTTTGGGTTTATGCCGTGTCAAGAAAAGAAGTTGAAACATGTAGTGAAGTACACAAATTACATAGTGAAGTACAGAACACACTGAATCCACCTTAGCTATACTTTAATTTTGCACCACAATTATCGTTATACACAAATATACAAAAACAGCTCACTCCATCTTTGCTTCCCCTGTCGCCTTTCCCGCTCGGCAAGGTCGGTTATCTTCGGTTTTAGTTCAGTCAAAGTCCACTAGGGGACGACCTACTAACTCTTTACGTTGCGCAGAGAACTTTGGTCTGCGTCTTCAG
The DNA here is from genome assembly GCF_040414725.1 of Anabrus simplex. NCBI lineage: Eukaryota > Metazoa > Arthropoda > Insecta > Orthoptera > Tettigoniidae > Anabrus > Anabrus simplex. The sequence continues at coordinate 329,725,511 of NC_090268.1, forward strand.
AAGGAAATCTCCACTGTTCACGAGGAAGACTTCAACAATAATGAGGGTTTGAATTTAAGAATGCCACACTAAACACTACAGGTCTAGGATTAAAAATTATAAATCTCATTTTTGTCCAGTATTTGCATCAACTCAACTAAGTAACACGCCGCCAACCCCCTCACCTTCTCCGCATAACTCGTTATCCGATACAAATCTCCTGGCCTGAGACACGGCTTCACTATCTAGGAGGCCCGCCTTCAGAGGAGGGATGAAAACACACAGTAGTAGTAGTATTCCGAGCTTGTGATCGAGTTTCGAGTGTAAGTTGACTCACAAAACTCACTGTCCAAATATCGCCCAGTTTGATCGAACAACAACGAGTTTGGTTCGGGTCTGTCCAGAATCGTTCATTGGTGAGTCCCGCTCTTCTCGTTCTCTGACCATACGATCTGTGTAGTAGGAGTGAATAGGTATTATCTGACGCTATGAGTTCAGAATCGTTCATTGGTGAGTCCCGCTCTTCTCGTTCTCTGACCATACGATCTGTGTAGTAGGAGTGAGGAGGTATAATCTGACGCTATGAGCTCAGAATCGTTCATTGGTGAGTCTCGCTCTTCTCGTTCTCTGACCGTACGATCTGTGTAGTAGGAGTGAGGAGGTATAATCTGACGCTATGAGCTCAAACTCGTTCATTGGTGAGTCTCGCTCTTCTCGTTCTCTGGCCGTACAATCTGTGTAGTAGGAGTGAGGAGGTATAATCTGACGCTATGAGCTCAAACTCGTTCATTGGTGAGTCTCGCTCTTCTCGTTCTCTGACCATACAATCTGTGTAGTAGGAGTGAGGAGGTATAATCTGACGCTATGAGCTCAAACTCGTTCATTGGTGAGTCTCGCTCTTCTCGTTCTCTGGCCGTACAATCTGTGTAGTAGGAGTGAGGAGGTATAATCTGACGCTATGAGCTCAAACTCGTTCATTGGTGAGTCTCGCTCTTCTCGTTCTCTGGCCGTACAATCTGTGTAATAGGAGTGAGGAGGTATAATCTGACGCTATGAGCTCAAACTCGTTCATTGGTGAGTCTCGCTCTTCTCGTTCTCTGACCGTACGATCTGTGTAGTAGGAGTGAGGAGGTATAATCTGACGCTATGAGCTCAAACTCGTTCATTGGTGAGTCTCGCTCTTCTCGTTCTCTGACCATACGATCTGTGTAGTAGGAGTGAGGAGGTATAATCTGACGCTATGAGCTCAGAATCGTTCATTGGTGAGTCTCGCTCTTCTCGTTCTCTGACCAGTAAAGAGGTATAATCTGACGCTATGAGCTCAGAATCGTTCATTGGTGAGTCTCGCTCTTCTCGTTCTCTGACCATACAATCTGTGTAGTAGGAGTGAGGAGGTTTAATCTGACGCTATGAGCTCAGACTCGTTCATTGCAAAGCTCTAATATAGTAAGTTGGGCTACGAATTAGTAAATCGCGCAGCGATAGAGGCAGTGTAGGACTGACTGGAAAATGCGAAGCTGTAGAACGTTCGCAGTGGTGTCAAACAATTCGTAACGAACTAGGTTACAATCTCCATTGAGCAGTCGACAAGTTAAATTGTAAAGATTCACGAGTGAAGTTGATTGGAGAGAGAAAATTCGTGGTGTTGAGGCATATGTGCGGCGTGACGATCGCTTCTCGATTCACTTTTACCAGTGTTTGTTTATGAAGTAAGTTTTAGTGGTTTCCACGGTAACAATATTAACAAGAGACCTATCAGCATTTCCGTATAGACGGGTCAAATGTTTCCAGCACAAGTCAATCCCGTATTACAGAAATTAATCAATATAAAGAATATTTCAAACAAGTACCGTACCTGTAATATTTTTACGTTAATAGTTAATAACATTTCATTGAAAAAATGTACCTTGAAATAATGTATTGTCCAGGTTTATTTTTCATTATGTGCAAAAGTTGTCCTATTCGACAGTTCTATACAATGGCATTTGTTTGGTGCTTAGCAAGTGTGAGTAAAATTACATTTAGGTAATACTATAGTAATAAAAAAATACAGTTTTAAGAAGACGTTAAAAACGAACTATAACTCTTCTGAGTACAAGCAATGTTTAAAACAGTAAGCATTTGGCGTTTTTAGTCAAAAATGGTAAATATAGGCGCTACCCTTTAGGCATTGTAAGGTATTCCCAATAACCCTTACTTGACATGAATTGTGAACGTGTTATAATTTTCGCTGCCCCTCAAAGAAATTAAATGAGCATTCGCTCAAAGTCCAAGCTCTAGTCATTAGAGAGTGGAGGTGGGTGAATATCATATACAGTGGCTCAAAGTGAAACTCGTACACTGAAGTATAACCTTTTATTGGTCATGGCAATAAGGTAACTATTATGAAAAGTGAAACGAAGTCTGGATTATCTAATGCCATAGACAGTACAGATTATGTACTGAAAATATCGATCACGTGGAAGGGTACATTAAATATAAAATAAATAGTTTGTGTGAGTTGTGTGCATAACAGTACAGTGCATTGCTGATGTCACTGTAGACAGTACACAGCCTATTCACTCCCTCATTCTTACTCAGATTTGTGCCCAAGTTAGACGTGCTTCATTCCTAGATCTGCTTACAGTACGTTTGGTACGGTACAAATGCAATGGGACGTCAGATGGACAAACTTCTCTGAAGGAACGTCAACTTATCATCCACCATCATAGACAACGTAAATCTCTAAGAGAAATAGACAAAGTCGTAAATAGATCGCATTCCCCTGTACAGGACCTCATAAAACGTTTCAAGGAAGGAAAAGTGTTAATTAACATGGCAAGAGAGAGCTCCAGAAAAATCTTTAGTCAAAGGGATGAACGCTTAATGAGGTGAAAAAGAATCCAAAGCAATCTGCTCCCAAGTTGACTTTAGAGGCTGATACGTGGTTAGGAAATACATGTAATTCTGAAAGAGTGAGACATGTGTTACGAAAACATAATTATAACGACCGAGTTGCTAGGAAGAAACCTTTCATTAGTGAAATCAACAGAACGAAGAAAGTCGCATTTGCTAAGGAACACCAGAATAAAGATTTTGAATTTGGAAAACAGTTCTCTTCACCGACGAATGTAAGTTTAACCTCTTTGGATCCGAAGGGAGTGCTTATGTGTGCCGTAAGCCAAATATCGAACTTTAAAAGAAGAATCTACGACCATCTATGAAACATGGCGGTGGGTCTGGCTGCTGGGGGGGGGGGGGGGGGTACTTTAAAGTTCATAGAGGACATTATGGAGCAACATGTATATTTAAACATCTTACAGAAGAATGTGCAACCCAGTGCTCAAAGCCTGGGGATGGTAGTACATTCAAAGTTTATTAGGGCAATGATCCGAAACACCAGGCTATGAGAGTTCGTACCTGGTTTATTTACAAGAGCACCCTAAACACCGGATATTAATGTAATGGAACCAAACTTGGCAGGTTCGATTCTGGCTCAGGCCGGTGGTATTTGAAGGTAATCAAATACTTTTAGCCTCGTGTCGGTAGATTTACTGGCACGTAAAAGAACTCCTGCAGGACTAAATTCCGGCACCTCGGCGTTTCCGAAAACAGTAAAAAAAGTATTAGTGGGTCGTAAAGCCAATAACATTGTTATTATTAAAATATAATAGAACATCTCGGTCTCGAAAGCCAAGAATAACGGCCGAGAGGATTCGTCGTGCTCACCACACGACACCTCGTAATCTGCAGGTCTCCGGGCTGAGCAGTGGTCGCTTGGTAGGCCAAGGCCCTTCGAGGGCTGTAGTGCCATGGGGTTTGGTTTTAATAGAACATCTATGGTCTCACCTCAAAGTTAGAGTACAGCAGCACTCTACTAAAATAAGAATGACTTGAAGAAAGCAATTGTAGAATAATGGAACAAGATTCCTGTGTCTTACTGTGAAAAGCTGGTGAGGGACGTTATAAACAATAAAGGGTTTCTTACAAAGTATTAATTATTTCGATTCGTATTCTATTTCCAACATCTACTGTAGAAAAAGACAATTGTTGTGTTTTAGTTAGAAAGTGTACGAGTTTTATTTTGAGACAAAAATTGTTCTATTGTGACAAAATGTAATTTTCTGTTGCATTGTTGTAAATTATGAATTGCCAAGTATGGATTGGATGAAGGTTATACTCTCTAGTATTATCAGTATTCATTTCGTTGATGTACTGCATGCAGTTTTTCTTTATTTACTATTATACATGTCATTATATGACTGTAAACCAACGGCCGTAGCCGTGTTGAAACACCAGATCCCGTGAGATCTCCGAAGTTAAGCAACATTGGGCGTGATCAGGAGTTGGATGGGTTGCCACGCGCTGTTGGTGGGGGGTAAGGGAATGGAGGAGCGGAAAGGAACTGGCCACCCTATCGCACGTAAACTCCGGCTCAGGAACACCTCTCCGGAGGTTCGGACCTGCCTTCGGGCAGAATAACCCTTACCTTACCATATCACTGTACGAGTTTCGCTTTGAGCAACTGTATTTTCTTAGCCAAGTCAGCCACTGATAGTCTTACGCTGTCAAGGGAGTAGTTACCGAAAGATGTAGGCCTAGCGAATATCTATGTTGTTTCCACGTACATAATCGATGTTTGCATCCTACAGAGATTATAAGATACTGAAGGCCATAAGCTGTCGCCATCTGGGACCATCCAATCTCAATTCTCTCAAATTTCATTTTAATTTTTTTTTAATGAGGTTGTGCCAATGATCATCAGCTGTGTCTGCTCATTAATCGCCAGTTACAGTCTCCTGTCCTTCATATTCCTTTGTATTTATTTCCCCATATTACTGTGAAAATACGACAGCGACTATTCATTTTCGCATGCAAGTGTGGCAGCGACTGTTGACTCCTTTCTATTACACGAGGATATCCATTATTTCATGAGTGTTACAGCGACTTTTGATTGTTAACTCTTCTGATACGTAACTTTAAACACTAATCACTTTCACCACTACCTTCTGGTGCTAAGTGAAGTCTCATCACGTTAATGTGCCACATATCTGGATTAAAAAGACTTTTTTTTTCAGCAATCAAAGTGGTTACAATATGTTAACGCAATTTCCACATCGACACATCGATTCATTTATTTTATTCTTGCCGTTTATATCCATTTTAAACACATTTAAATCACTGATTCGATCACTATTAACGTGGTGTACCAACACTGTAAGGGTTTATCAAGTCTGGAGGAGGAATCAAAAAATTTCTCCGTAAATTTTAAAAATAAAACTCGATCACCCACTTTTAAATTAAAGAGTGAAGACTTACAGATTGTATCCCTCTTCTATTCTCTCTTACAAGTTAGTCCTCATGGCATATATATAAATAATAAATTTAATGAACATTCTCGTAACAAATAAAACCATAGTTCTCATTAGCCATTAAGTAATCTGAGATAAACACGAAATAGGCATCATAATTCAAAATATATCATCATATATAGCTTATTTTAGATAAATAAAGATGTTTAATAACATCTAATAATAATAATAATAATAATAATACGAAAAAGAAGAAAATTAAAGGTATACAAATGTTAAGCCATTACTCTGGTAATCTAAAGATGGTCAGATTTATGTGTTTGCTATTTTCATTTTCATTTTTTTTTTTTTTTTTTTTGGCAATCTGCAGCTTTAAGTTTACGCTTCGTTCATATATATTTTATTTATTTATTTATTTTATTATTATTTAGCGTATGGCTTATACAGACATAATCAGTAATATACATATATACATATTTACAGCTGAGAAACAAAGCAACTTGTGCTTCACAATTGAATGTCTAATTCTTCGATCCAGCGTGCAGCATCCGGAGTTAGCAGCAGGAAGTCATCCTCATCACCGTGATAGGCTCGAATCCTACATTCCCTGACGATATGACGAACAGTCTGGTGTGGAGCTCCGCAGTCACAGTCTGGGTTAGGTAGCTTTTTCCACTTATGGAGAGCGGCTCTGCACCGACCATGTCCTGTTCTGATTCTATTCAGGGCAGTCCAGGTCTTGCGTGGTAGGTGGGATCCACTTGGAAGTCTGGGACCTGAGAAGAAGGTATGAAGGCGCACATCCGTTGCTGCTTCCCATCTACTTTTCCACTCATCAAGAGATTTAAAATCTTTAGCATCCATGTTAGAGGCATCACGCAGAGTTGGATGGCGTGATTTTAGTCTGTTAAGATTCAGAAGTGGCAGGTCACTATTCACGGGTAGACTAGGATTTCTTGAGATCTTGTGAAATTCCTTCATAAGGGCATTAGATCGGCGTAGATCAGGTGGCATTATACCAGTTAGCAGTGGAAGCCAATGAACTGGAACACGTCCGTAGGTTTAACCTCTAATTGCCCTACACGTGCCTCCTGGGTGGTGCTAACTGAGCAACAGTGAAAACAGGCAGCCAGACTATCCACAGGATCTCCTGGCAATGACATATTTTCGACGAAATAATAGAAACAGTTCTTCTCAGAACTCACTAGCGAGAAACATATTTTATTTAAATTATGTGTAACAGTACATATCAGTTACTTGAATACTGCTTTTTAGTAGAAGAATTTTAAATATGAGCTCACCATACACGCCACTGTCGTTTGTAATGAGGTTTTGGAATGGGAAAAGACTTATATGCATTAAAGAAATGTGGTGGTGAGCTGTGGTACCTTAGCTTTTGTATAATTGGTGAAGAAGTTCCTATATTTGGTTGTAATGTTATTTAGAGCAGAAAATGTAAAAGTATAATTGTGCTTTCAATATTACATCGTGTTTGTTCAAATATGAAGTGTTAAGAATCGGTAATTGATTTTCTCTGTTGCCACTTCTTCCCAGTGTTTCCAAATTGGCTTCGAAGCACTGATTCGACCTCCACTGCATCAACAATTATTCCCCTTGTCAGTTTAACAGACTCCAGACTAACTGTCTACGTCACTGGTGCGTAGATTTGGCTAAAAATGCCAATACAGTTGTGCAGCATTTCCGCCATTAGCTTCGTCTTTTTTATTTGTTTAGTTGTTTGTTTCTGTATTGCTTCCTGTCGATACATGGGCAAAATGATAGGTCTGCCCATGTCCAGGTACCAATACACAAACAATGGACTAAACAAGATAAAGCTAATGGCTGCAGTACTGCGCAACTGTAAGCTAATAACATTTTTATAATGTAGACAGTTTAATGGCAGAGTGCACCATTCTTGATCAAAAGTTTACCACGGTCAAGTTCGCATTTGACTCTCTTCAGCCCTCGAAAATTTCTGGTATTTCTCACTCCAAAGAAGTCCGCGGGAAAGGGTATGGGGAGAAATTATGTCGTTTAGGGTAGCAACTTCTGGCTCGGTGAGGAAAGCAACGGGAAACTATCTCACTCCTCATTTCCCTAGTACGCCTCTTCAGTGATGCCTAGGCCATCTATGACAGCTGATGGTGGAGCTGTTGAGGATCCAACCAGCCTCCGGGCTGAGGACTAAACATACATACATACAGGGTTCAGCATAAACCAAAAATGTATTGCACTGTCACAAAGGGTGATGTGAATGTCCACTTACGAGACAGAACTCGTTGAGTATGTTCATACATGTATGGCGACAAGTTTCGATGTTTTGTATGGCGTCGAAGACAAATGTCTATCTTGACCATCTGAATCGTGACCGAAATCGTATTGGAGTAACTGTGGAAAGGGGAAATTATTTTGGAGATTATGTTGACAGAAAGTTTGAAGATAGATTTCTCTCTATCTAGAGAAACAGTGCAGTGGTTTTTTTTAAGACCAATTACGTGACATGTTAAAATATTCTACTGGTCGAAATGACCCTGTACCGCCCATAAACAGATTTTAAAGGCATATGCAACTGGTGCATTCAACAAAGTAACTGGGGATATCACTAACTACATCATCAAACAGCGCAGCGTATCATTTGTGATGTATCAGAGGTCTTAGCATCGTTGTTTTCTCGCTATATAGAGTTTCCTTCAAGTGTAGAACTACGCTCTGTGATTGATGGGTAAGAGTCGACCCATTCTAGAAGAACATCTACTTCGTTCTTGGGAAAATTAGGTGTCCTTATTTTGCTTTCTTTTATACAGTCTTTAAGATCATGAAATGGATGTTATGCATGTAAACGAAAACAGAGATTGAGCACGTGGCAATTGGGAACGTCATTCACCAGCGATTATATCAAGCGAATTTACATGCCCAAAGCTCTATTATATTTGCGTCTTTACGGGTGCTTTCATTTGTAATACAGAGAGTTAAAACCTTGGTCAAATACACAGTTAACTAATAGTGTTTTACTGACCAGCAGTTAATGCTGGTGCGCCGCAGACATAATTTGATCTTTTTTACCACGTTCACAGAATCCTCGGTCATCTGGTTTTCTGATAGAGTCTGGTTCTCTCGGCCATAAGCGGATTAAACTAGGAAGGAAAATGTTGATGCAGTGCTTCGGGCCAATTCGCACACGGTCCTTTATTATTATTATTATTATTATTATTATTATTATTATTATTATTATTATTATTATTTAATTTTTTTTTACATATGATGAACCATACTCAACGAGTTTTGTCTTTTAAGTGGGCATTTGTCTGACCATTCACATTACCACTCAACCTCTTCAGTTCTGAGGTATCAACACATAGTCGAGTCACTTATTCCTACATTTGACATCGGCAGCATACAACCCGTAACTGTGAGGTGTGTGATAGGCCGTCTACACTCGTTGCTGTCAGGGTTAAAGGGGTGATTTATCTGATTTACAAGACGGTATAAATAAAGGGGCCGCCCTGTTAACTAGCGTACTCGGGACCGGACCCTTAGTCGGATAAGGATAACGAAATATCCATTTAAACCTATAATATTAAAATAAAGGGCTTATCCACCAATTTTATAGAACTATACTTTAATTAAAAATATTGAGCATGTTTTAAGCATCATTTGAAACATGCTAGGCTTATGAAGCTTGTTTACTAAGTTATCTACAGTATTACATTTCAAAATTTAAATAATAATAATAATAATAATAATACGTATGTGAAGTATGTACTGTACATACCAATATGATTGCCTGCTGTGTACGTAGTAGGAATTAGATCCAGTTCAAGGTCGAACAGTTGTTTTACCGAGCGTATTGGCCGTGCGGTTAGGGGCGAGCAGCTGTGAGCTTGGATTCAGGAGACAGTGGGTTCGAACCCCTAGTCCTTACCTATCCCATCGTCAACATAAGTCACCTATCTGTGTCGGTGCGACGTAAAGCCAACTGCAAAGAAAAACAGTTGTATTTTTCATTTCACAACACAATCACTTATTCACTAAGTAAACTTTTCCAAAAATACATTATATTGTTCCGAATAAAACACTATCTCATTTAATGATAACTCATTTAGTACACACACAACTGCATATAAGAATTGATGACAAGATTTCCCTAATTAGTGGCTATTAACAAAGTCATTATCCTTCTCACAGCAGGCCGCCAGCTGTAGTATTTACCTGGAACGACTATCCTTTCCTCCGTAAGCTTGATTGACAGCTCCCCTTTCACTTCGCTTCGCACGCTCATTCGCTTCACACAACGGGTGCAAGCGGACAGGTCCGAATACACACTTTGTTAGGAATCACGACACACAACGACCGTTCCTTGGATCAACCCCAGAGAAAGTCCGCTACTTACATACTCAATACAGTAAATTCACGTGGCTGCGCCACACAATGAACTACTCAACACTGTCAATTAACAGTTCCACACACAGCCTCCATGTCGGTCAACAGTCCACGGTAATAATAATAATAATAATAATAATAATAATAATAATAATAATAATAATAATAATAATAATAATAATAATCGTATGGCCTCAGCTACCGTGTGCAGAATTTTCAATTTGACGCCATCTGGCTGTCTGCTCGTCAATTTCGACGTTCCGTTTTACTCTAGGCCTACTAGATGGCAAACCGAGTAATCCGAAACTCTCTTGGGCGTCTATGGCTGAGATTTAATGAATTTTGTCGGGTAAAGACCAAATGTGTCACCAGAGATCTTATACATGCCGACATCGTACGACATGGAGTGTCGAATGGACATTTTTCCGCGCTTCAATAATCCAACTACCTCTGCCGGGGTTGAACCCACTATCTTGGGATCCGGAGGCCGACACTCTACCACTGATCCACAGAGGCAGCTAGTCCACGGCAGTACACATACAGTACTCCAAGGCAGTACACATACAGTACTCCAAGGCAGTACACAGACAATACTCTGACTCCGGTGGGACACTGACGACAGCCAGCACTGTTGCCGACCTATTCTCATTACTGACTGATTGTTCACGGCTAGTCTATTTTAATATTCTGATACTGGTGTACTAGAATCTTCGAGGCTCGGATAGAGTCATAACACACTCGCTGCACCTTCTTGAAGGTGCATGCGGATACCAGACGAAGAGAACAATAAAGGAGTGGCCGCGGCATGCCCTCAGGTCGGCTGGAGGTGTCCGGTCTGGCTTACTCAACCCTTCCAGGAACCACCTAAGGGGGCTACGACAGAACTAAGTTAGAACGTAACTATTATGTTTAACATTAAACACATAATAGCAGAAAGGACAAAGTTTTATGCAAGTTTTCGTTTAAAAAAATGATATATTTAGCTGAAGTTACAGATATTTCCAAATATTTTTCTTTTACGTATCCAAATAACTAAGATAGGCAAATGAACAACTGAGATACATTTTATGCGTGTGTCTCAAAATACTGGTTTTGTAGTAAATTCCCTTTCAACAATGACTGGTTCAATTGCCGCCTTACAATAACTGCCAAGCACTTCGCACATGTTCCCTGTAAGAGTGCAATATTGTGGATCTATCAAGAATGCTAATGACTGCGGTTGCTAAAACTAACATCAACGGCGCCGCGATGGTATTTACTATGCCGACCATGTGCCATTTAGCTGTTCCCTGAAATGAATATGAGTTTCATTTGGTATCAAAAGTGCTGTATAAATTTCAGCCTAAACCAGAGCGCATAACATTCAGTGTATAACGGAATCAAAACATTTTTATTTAAAGCTGTTTCATATTTAGGACATAATGACCATTTTATTTTTATTTTTAAAAATTAAAAAGTGTAATGTCATTAGAATTTCTAAACGTTTTAAGTTTACCTTCGCCATACCTTGAAATTTAAAAATAAACACAAATTGTTGTCATTATTAAATTCTTACCAACCACACCGAGTGCCCCTTATTTATACCAAGAGAGACACTGACCTGTTCGATTATAAAATATATGTATGTACGATGAGTATTCATCCCAAACGCTGGTTTGAACCTCAACAGCTTCGCCATCAATTAACATAGATGGCGTAGGCATAACTAAAGAGCTTTAATAGACAAACGTAAGTGAGGTTATTTCCCGTTCCTTTCCTCGCCGAGTCAGCCGTTGCTATTACATAACAGCCTGCCAAGCCCACTGAAACGCACACACCAACGGATATCTATGTAATGCCATCAGAATCTACGCATTTAACCCACATATTTCTTATTAAATCCTTACCAATCGCATTTATTTACCAAAGGGAAAGACTGTCCTCTTTAGAAGAACTAACCCCAAATTAAGAAATATAGTAGTACCTCGTATGGTAACGTACCAAATGGTACCTACTGTACATTCATGTTTTTACCATATAATAATATAGAATTGAAAAATGATTGAAAAAAGTTATTCCATCTTCAACAATCTGGTATTCAATTTTCTGAAAATCCATATTCAAAATATAATAGAAGATTCACCTGATGACGGCGTTACCGATTCTTAACATGTTTATTCCTAGAAAAGTCATATAATTGTAAAATAAGCAGTTATTTAGATTATAATGAAATTGTTGCTTGTTTATATAGTTATATAAAACATTAAAAAATTAAATATATCTATGAGAATTTAAACACTAGTGTTCTATTAACCAGTAGCAGTCCCTTATTCCTGTGAACATTCCTACCAAAAAATCTAACAGGATTTGAGCCTCGGCCGTTCTGATGGAAAGCCGACTACTATGCTTCCAAAATTGAAAATTGAATTCCCTTTTGAATACCGAGGTGAGTATGCCGGAAAAGTGAAAATCTCCCTATACCTTGTACAGGTACCGTAGGATAGGGAAGATGAGAGGACCCTGCCATGCCAGAGTGAACCAGTATCTGGTGGTCCCCACACAGTATCTCACGTGTTCTGAACCGCCGGATGGGGGTAAGTATCTGTTCCTTAATTGCGAATAAACGACGGTATAATAAATATCCTAGCTGCCACCCCCGGAGGCCCGGGTTCGATTCCCGGCTCTGCCACGAAATTTGAAAAGTGGTACGAGGGCTGGAACGGGGTCCACTCAGCCTCGGGAGGTCAACTGAGTAGAGGTGGGTTCGATTCCCACCTCAGCCATCCTGGAAGTGGTTTTCCGTGGTTTCCCACTTCTCCTCCAGGCGAATGCCGGGATGGTACCTAACTTAAGGCCACGGCCGCTTCCTTCTCTCTTCCTTGCCTATCCCTTCCAATCTTCCCATCCCTCCACAAGGCCCCTGTTCAGCATAGCAGGTGAGGCCGCCTGGGCGAGGTACTGGTCATACTCCCCAGTTGTATCCCTCGACCAAGAGTCTGAAGCTCCAGGACACTGCCCTTGAGACGGTAGAGGTGGGATCCCTCGCTAAGTTCGAGGGAGAAACCGAACCTGGAGGGTAAACAGATGATGATGATGATGATGATAATAAATATCCATAGATTCGTTCAGGTGGTGGTGATTATTGTTTTAAGAGGAAGTACAACTAGGCAACCATCCTCTATATAACACTAATCAGAGAGAAAAAATGGAAGGGGTCGGACACTTCGAAAAATGAAGGTATCGGCCAAAGGAAGACAAGGGTCACGAAGGGCGTGAAAATTAAAGACTCCCTAGCCCTCGCAAACCTAATAGCGTCGGGGTCGGAAAAGAACAAGAGTTGACCGAGGGAGGTCGGATAGGATAGATGAAAGTGAGGAGCCTGGCACAAGTAAGTGGAAGAAATGCCAGGACTCAGCTGAAGGCCCCGAGATCGCCAAAACACGCTCCAAAGTTCAGAGCCCCTGAGGCCCCTTTTAGTCGCCTCTTACGACAGGCAGAGGATACCGTGGGTGTTATTCTACTTCCCCCACCCACAGGGGGAATAGATTCGTTCACTGCAAACTTGTAATCATTTTCCTCATAAAAGCCAGGTTATTATTTCGAGGGTCACTTAGTTTTATTTTCTTCTTGGCTTTTTTCCAGTGTCTTCAGGTCAGCATTTTCAGTGTATCTGTCCAAGTTTTACGGCCAGGTGCCTTCCCTGACGCCAAGCCTATGTTGTGAGATGTATTCCCTATTGCGTGTTTCTGTGCTGGCTGGTGGTGTGGTGTGCTGCGATGTGTGAATATGAAGTGGAGTGTGTCGAGAAGAACACAAATATCCAATCTGCGAGCCACAGGAATTAATCACACGCAGTTAAAATCGCAGACCCGGTCGGGAATCGAACCCTGTACCCTCAGAATCAAAGGCCACTACGCTGACTTTTCAGCGTTCACTCAAACTACACTAACATTTTTTAAAAGAACATGATATTACAGCCCTCATGAGCCTTGGCCTACCAAGCGATGCTGCTCAGTCCGAAGGCCTGTAGTCAGCGAGACGAATCATTTCGGCTATTATTCTTGACTTCCTAGACCGGGGCCGCTACCTCATCGGCTGACAGATTCTCGATTGTTCTTACGTAGGCTAAGTGAACCTCTAACCAGCCCTCAGATCCTGACCTGATCAGGAATCGAACCCAAAGCCTCTGGATAAAAGTTAGGCTACTTACCCTTTAGATCCCGAAATCGGCACACTAATAACGTGTACCGGGTTAATTCCTGGAGGCAAATGTGATATTTTACCTACAACAGATCGAATGGTTGTAAAGGCAAAACAAAAAGCGTAGAATTATCGTATCATTTTAATTATTGTATGATATTCCTATTGACCTTCTACAGTAATACATGCCCTAGTGTCTCATGTAATTTGTATACCTATCCCCATTTTCTCTTTCATAAATGGTACCCAACGAGGGCAGTAGAGGGGAAGAAGCGGCAGGGCCTAGGATCCTGCACAAATGACCATAAGAGAAAATTTTAAATTTCGAATGTACTGGGTCTTTTTCTTTTTGGCTGGCTTCGTGTGTCAGGGAAACATTCGGAGCTGTGTTGATTGCGGACAGTGTCGATTGCGGACACCTCATTATCAGTCGCGATTGCAGACACAAAATACCAATCCAGTTCTGCTCTAGATGTCATACAGAACGTTAGCTCTACCACTGTGTTAGCTTTACCACTGTGTTGAGGTTTTAGTTCGTTTGCTTGTTTCTGCTCATTAATCGTTGTGCTAATATGGAATTCATTGAGACCGAGAAAGGTAAGCCATGTGCCCTATTGCATGGTTATAGTTACAGACAGTTGAGATTTAGTAAAAATGGTGTTACCACATGGATTTGTTCGAAGGAGAAAACGAAGAAGTGCAAAGGAAAATTATTTACTAAAGGTATGTAACAGAACTTACTCTTAACAGATTTTAATAATTTTAATATATATACCTCTCGATTGAGTTTCAACTCTGATTCATTTAAACTTTATTTGTATTAAATTATATTAAAATACATTATATTTACTATTTGTGATCCAATGTAATTTTTACCGGGCGAGTTGGCCGTGCGGTTAGGGGCGCGCAGCTGTGACCTTGCATCCGGGAGATAGTGGGTTCGAACCCCACTGTCGGCAGCTCTGAAGATGGTTTTCTGTGGTTTCCCATTTTTTTGCAAGTTGATTTACGTCGCACCGACACAGACAGGTCTTAAAGCAACGATGGGACAGGAAAGGGCTAGGAGTGGGAAGGAAGCGGCCGTGGCCTTCATTAAAGTACAGCCCCAGCATTTGCCTGGTGTGAAAATGGGGGGCTGTACCTTAATGAAGACCACGGCCGCTTCCTTCCCACTCCTAGCCCTTTCCTGTCCAATCGTCGCCTTAAGACCTGTCTGTGTCGGTGCGACGTAAAGCAACTAGCAAAAAAAATAAAAATATTTTTTTTTCCAGATTGACAAACTTGAAGTCTCTGCTCGTGTCATGAAGCGTGTAGAAAAGTTTTTAACTTAATTTGGTTGTATTTATTAGCAACCAAAGTAATTGTTTTTATTATTAAATATTTTTTATTCTTATTGTTATTAATATTTAATTACTAATTATTATTTGTTTGCTTACTTATTTTAGGTAATTAAGTCGTGAGAATTGTAAATCATGACTGCATACCTGATGACGCTCAACTGGATGTAAAACAAACAATATTTCGTGCAAAGAAACGGGCTAGAGAAGAGCCTAGTTCTTCTATACCTCAGATTTATTCTGAAGAATTTCAAAATTTGCATAATAAAGGATATGAACTTGTTACACACATTCCTCAGTTTGCAAATATTAAACATTCAATGTACTATGGAAGGAATAAGTATCACGGAGTCCAGAAAGAACCGAAGTTAGCGTCAGAAATCATCCTCAGTGAAGAATTGTTGAAAATGTTTGACGGAAAGAGCTTTCTCCTTTCAGATGACTGCACAGATGGCAGAATGATAATTTTCGCCAGTTCTTTAGCTAAGGAAATGTTGCGAGAAAAAACGTTGTTTTTCGTTGACGGTACATTTAAGAGTGTAAGCAGCCAGTTCGCCCAACTATACACGATACACGTGGACCTGGGAGGTAGTGAAAATGAAACTAACATCACTCCTATTGTGTTTGCACTTCTTCCTGACAAGAAAAAGGGAACTTATATTCGGATGCTCGAAAACATTGTGCAAGTTGTCCCAGAATGGAAACAAGAGAAATTCACAGTAGACTTTGAGACTGGTGCTATTTTTGCTCTAAGAGAACATTTCCTCAATCTGAGATTCACGGTTGTTATTTCCATTTCACGCAGTGTCTGTGGAGGAAGGTTCAGGAAATAGGAATGACGACTCTTTACAAGGAAAACGAAGAAATCAGACGAAATGTAAGGAAATGTGCTGCACTTGCTTTCCTGAAGCCTGAAGATGTAGAGAGTGGATGGATTCTAATTCATAGTCAAGCTCCGCCGGATGTGAAATTAACAGAATTCTTCGACTATTTTGTTGAGCAATGGCTGCTGAATGAGTCTATCCCGCTGGAGATGTGGAACTGTTTTAACGTTAGAAACAGAACAAACAATACAACTGAAGGGTGGAATTACAAAATCAATAGTAAAATTGGAAGGCCTCGCCCAAGAATAAGAGATCTCATCACCTGTCTAAAGCTGGAAGCAGAGAATTCAGATCATTCATTTATGCGGATAGATTTAAATTTGGAAGGAACTAAAAGGAAAAGAAAGTACTGTAAACTGGACAAAAGAATTGCTCGAAGCACGAGGAAGTACAATGAGGATGGCAACTTGGAAAAAAGTTTTTGGACGTAATGTAATTTGTCCTCAGAATGGAGTAAGCGTAAGTGACGTTCGTTCAAAAAAACGTATGTTGTAAATAAGAGTGTATTATTAACAAGATGTATGTAAAATTATGACGACCTTATACATGAGAAATAATTATATGCCTAAATTAATATGTAAATAATTAATAGTAAAAACGACAAACTTATTAAAAAGTGCAAACAGTTATTCTGACAAAGCAAAAAATAGCAGCTAATTAAGGGACTAGGTCTTAATTATTTTTAAGGCCGAGTACGGTTAACCGTGCGGGTTCATGGCGTCCGTGGGTCTTCCGAACCCCTGCTGTTTACTTCATGTGCGGAGCTACACGGCAGGCCTACCTCGAAAATAAGCGAGGTGCTCTAAAAAAAAAAAAAAAAAAAAAAGGTTATGCAGACCCGGGTAGCGCTAACTATGAACCTTTACGCACTTGCACAAGTAATAAAAACACCGGGCGAGTTGGCCGTGCGGTTAGGGGCGCGCAGCTGTGAGCTCGCATCCGGGAGATAGTGGGTTCGGATCCCACTGTCGGCAGGCCTGAAAATGGTTTTCTGTGGTTTCATTTTCACACCAGGCAAATGCTGGGGCTGTACCTTGCTTCCCATTCCTAGGTCTTTCCTGTCCCATCGTCGCCACAAGACCTATCTGTGTCGGTGCGACGTAAAGCAAAATAGCAAAGAAAAAGTAATAAAAGTACAATATACGTAGATACTTTATTTCACGAAAACTTATCTCCCAAATATGTGTCCGCAATCGCGACTGTCCGCAACTTTATTTCACGAAAGCTTATCTCCCAAATATGTGTCCGCAATCGCGACTGTCCGCAATCAAGACTGTTCGCAATCGCGACGACTCCGAATATTCACGGAAGGCGATAGCGCGGCCGGGTGACTCATTTGCCGAGAGATATATTGCTCCCGCATTGCGGTCACTTGTTTCTCTCCCTGTCCGCCTTCTGCGTGACGTCATGTGGTATGAGACAGCGATCGCCCGTCCTGCTGACACGTATTACCACTACAGACTAAAATGGTCATAACTTCTGAACCATTCATGCAAATAATGTCCTGACAAGGTTATTGTAATCTTTATAAAATACTAGAGGTCAAACAATTTATTTTGATGAGAAACTCGAGGATAATATCGAAATATTTATTTAATTTTAAGGAGTTACATTTTTTACCGCGGACTGTAGCATAAAATCGCTTCTAGAGGGCAGCCGGTTGGAAATAGGTATGTGCCATCACGGACTTTTTTGTAGAGGATTCTATGCTCTACATTTCGTACGCTTACACTTGGGGTCTATCGTTGATGGTTCACGCAGCGTAAGCCAAGAAAGCAAGTGACCGACCGACCGACCGACATTTTTATCTCTTTCTACGTATTTACTGTATATCGGATCATGGGTACACAATAATTTTATAGTGGTTCACTACGTGAACAGTGTTCGTGTTGTCAGTATCTGAAGTAGAACCATTGTACTGATTAAAATGCAGTCAACATATTGTGGAAACGTGTGTGGCGCTATAAATTGTCGGCACGTAAAAGATCTCCCGTGGGACAAAATTACGGCACCTCGAGTCTCAGAAAACCGTAAATGTTAGTGAGACGTAACACAAATAACATTATTATTATTTCGCATATTATAAAGACAATAACGACAACAACCATCATAGCCAGTTAGTTTGCTACTGTGATGGCATAACAATACTTCCTCGTCAGCAATGCTTGGTTATTGAAACACTTTGTAATAAACTCTTGAATATCTCCATTATTACAGCTCGTACGGTAAAAAGGTGTCAGATATAAACGACTGAATGAAAATCATATTTTCTATAATTATTGTTATGTGCTAATAGCCGGGTTGAGTAGCAACTCAAATGGTAGATCGCTGGCCTTCTTAGCCCAACTTGGCAGGTTCGATCCTGTCTCAGTCCGGTGGTGAAGGTGCTCAAAAACATAGTTAGTGGGACGTAAAATCCAATAACATTAACATTATTATGTGCTAATAACTTATATTTCTGAATATATTTCGAAGCTCGTGAAATAATACAGTATCCGTGATCCGATATACAGTAAATACGAAGAAAGAGACAAAAATGTCGTGCGAGAAGAGACCTGTTACTGGATCTCGGTTATTTCAAAAGGGAGCCTCACACATCCCAGTCATGAGTGGTTAAAAAATATAGCCCAGTTCGAAATTTCACTTGGTGTGTTTCACGGTAAGACTGTATCCAGATGCAAAAAAAAAAGTGAAAACTCTTACTTCTATTATTAAGTCAAAATTTCCAGTATTCCATGACAAAATAATTTGTCTCTACGTAAGGACCACGACATTTATTAGGATATGGCATTTTAATGCAAAGAGTAAGGAGCTAGCACTGAGAAAATACGCCAATAAGAAGGCTAAGCTTTGGGCTGGTTCATCAAGTAATTAAGTCTCCTGACACGTACGTTTTAATAATTTAATATAATTCCATAAAGATGTCGATATGATGCATATTTTCCTATGCCATTTAATCTAAATATTTACTTCATCAGGAAATAAATTAATTATTTTGAGTTGCATGTCAATATTTTATTTCTTATCGTATTATATGTCAGGTATTTGATAGTTGATGTTCTACCTGCTCAGCATGTGACGAAATTTAACGCATTTTCACGTTTTTAAATCTATTGGAAGTGCCGTTACTTATCGAATCGGACTAAACCAGACTATTATTTGATGAAATATTGAGAAGATGTTTCACAGGCACGAGAATTCACAGGCTTGCTGTACTGCGACTGTGTTCCTTCCTCGCTATCGTTCATACCGCGTGACGTCAGAGCGCTCCAGCCAATGGAAGCTTCAACCGCCGGAGTAGCCTACCTTATATTCTAGTTACCTTGCAGTACGCTAGCGACAAACATTGCTTCACAGCAATGGTTTAGTTTAACATCTGTCGTACCGGTAGCGTGTTCAATGTGTTCGCTTTAAAACAGTGTTCTTTCTGTAGGAATATTAAAGTAATCGTGTGTTTAACGAGTGGTGTATACAGTAGAACAGCGTGTATTCACTGTGTTGTGATACGCGAAGCATTCTTCTCATACAAAGTGCCGCTTTCGATTCATTCGCAAATTTCCTGGCATCCTCTCTCACCATAGGAGTACCGTACGTAAATTAGTAAAGAAGTTCCGCACCACCAGGCCCATTCTTAACAAGAAATCACGCAGGAGACGAACCGTTTTAACAGAGGAAAAGCTCGACGAGATAGGAGCTCTCTTGGAAAGAGCTCCAAAAAAATCCCTGTCGCGTCCCGCCGTACAAGCTAATGTGTCATTATCTCCTGCCCACAAAGCTACAAAACTGTTAAAAGCAAAACCGTACAAACCCATCCCTGCCCAATATTTTAGAGGACCTGACAGTTTCGCTAGGGTTTGGTATTGTAAAAGGTTGCTTCAGTCAGTTCACGATGGGTATGTTGGCCCAGAACTTTTATTTTATAGTGATGAAGCATGGCTACACTTAAGTGGCTATGTAAATAGTCACAACAATCGCTACTGGTGTGCAGAAAATCCCCACCAGCTGAATGTCCGTCCACTTCATGATGTAGAGATAGGAGATTGATGCGCAATAAGTGTTCGCATAATTATAGGGCCCATATTTTTCCGTAAAACAATATATGCTAATCAATATATAGACCTCATTCCTAGACCATTCTTTCAAGAGCTGACGGAAGAAGAAAGGCATAATGGTTACTTCATGCAAGATAATGCGACGGCACACACTGCTAATCGGTCTATGAAGGTAATACGGGAAGTTTTCGAAGAGCGTGTGGTTAATTATCTCCCTAGCTCTCCTGATTTAAATCTCTGTGATTATTACCTGTGGGGGATGCTGAGGAGAAAAGTGTATGTGAACAGCCCTCACACAAGAGAACATTACACAAGTTATTTCGAACATCACACGGGCTGAGATTCGCCGAGTATCTGCAAACCAACCTATTTACGAGGTGTCAGGCGTGTTTGACAGCTGACGAACAACATTTTGAACATCAAATGTAATGCCATGTAGCTTTTAGACTAATAGTTTCACTAGAAATGGATTTCTATAAGTGTGAATTGCCGTGAGTGGTAGGGGAAAAAAAAAAGCGCATTATACCGGCTAGCGGCGTAGTGTCATTGCCCCAGCCGTGCCGTGCTCTGAGTGGTGCTACGGAGCGACCAAAAAAACAAAACTGTGTATCCTAAATGTATTTTTTCTTCTTTAAATTTCTTTATTCGATTAATTAATCAACAATAACAACAATAACTAATAATATATAACAGGAATAAAAATGTATGAAGGGCTTTAACAACGATAAGTAACAATTTTACAATGCTAGCTTTAGAACTTCATTAATAACCGGGGAGAATAGCTTCCCAATTTCTAAGACTTATTAGTCTTTAACATGGTAAGACAAATCTTTAGTATGTGGCTCAACCAGGAAGAGTTAGCTTCCAAATGATAGATAAAGCTTCATTTACATTCCTCAGGGAAATCCGGCTCTCGACTTTCAAGACCACACGGGTCTAGTATAAACAACAAGACAACTTAATACATTCCCCGAGGTAAAAGATGAACCTTAAAACCTTACAAGGGTTTACACTATTGACGCCCGCTGCCCTTACCTCACATGGAAGCAAACAAAATCAAAACTTGGATCAGAAGGATCCAGAAAGAGAAAGAGCAGAAACTCATACTACAAGGCCTAGAACAGGGATGGCGAACCTGTGACGCGCGTGCCATTAGGTGACTCACAAACACGACTTCTGTGGCACGCCTCGCATCATACTAACATATTTTAATGTTTTTTAACATGTAACTAGCAGTTTCCCGCTGGCTCCGCCCGCAATGTACAAAGTATGGTGTTGTTCGTTACTATCCTCACGGATGTATTTGCAATGTTTCGAGTTAATGAAATAAAGAACATGATCTGCTGTGGTAATAAAATGTAATATTATGTCAACAAAACACTTGAGAATACATCACACGAAGAAATTGAATTAAACGCTCCTTGGAACAACACTACGCGCCGAACTGTTAAAAAGTCCTTCAAAGATCTTCGTCACGGAGACAAATGTACTCATAACTTTTCTCAGAATCTACCAATTTAAGTAGTTTTTACCTCAAAAGAAAGCGCTTAATCCACTGGGTGTTGTAGAGCAAAACGAAATGCGTACCTCAGTTAGAACGAAAGATATGATTGCTTCAATGAGAAAAAATGTTGAAGAAATGAGACGTCAAATTGAATGTGCACTCAACTTTTCTCAGAGTCAACCAATTTGAATAGTTAAGAGCTGAAATGAAAGAGCTTGATCCACTGAGTGTTCTTAGGTCAAAACGAACTCAGTACCTCAATTAGAACCAAATATATGATTGCTTCAAAGAGAGAAAAAAATTGAAAATCAAATAATTTGAGGATTGCGGATTGTGCATGAATATCTTTCAGTTAAAAAATCATGAAGGTAATCGACCGGATAGAATGGCTGGACTGACTGACTTTAGTTTTCATCATTTTTTAAATATATAGATAGGATAAATAGGTCGAAAATCTTGCAACATTCAGCATTACGCTTAAATAAGGAATTATACCCAATTAATTATATGGCCATATTTTTAACAAATTTTATTAGGTTAAAGGAAAAATATACCTGATTCTTAAAATTTGCTTGTTTTTAAAATGTAATTTGCAGTGATGTTCGCAAAATAAAACCATGAAACATTCAGTCGAATTGATGTATATGAAATGTAATCTAATAATTAAACGAAGTCAAATGAGGTGTTTCCTGGTGATTTTAAACGGTAATAAACAAGACCTTAACTGACACGCAAGTGTGAAAAGGTTTACCATCCCTGGCCTAGAGTAAATGAAATGTAAACTTCAATAGAAAATAGGCCAGACACAAAGGAAGGGGATGCTGAACCCGCTCAAGCAATCTCATGACATGATCCCAATGAAACCAAATGGGGAAGAAGGCCCCGTGACACAGATGATAAGCCATACCACATTGTTACTAAGGTCCGAAATTTGATCGGAAAGCAAGCAGGAAAATATAAAAATGTAGAAAAGCTTAGTCGTAGTAATACAAAATGAACAAGGAAAAAGAGGATCTACATTCGTACATCCTTATAACATGACAGCCGGTCGGGTGATTACACTCGTAGCAAGAAAACCCAGAAACCTATATTTTACGAAACTAAGTTAAGTTAGAAAACCCTACATGAAAATAAAGTATCCGTGGCACAACCCTAACCGTTACATGCTAGAGGTTAACACTGGTATCTCCTCGTCACCATAGGCAAGTAAGTTCACAAGTTTTAGCCGCCTACATTAGATGTTTCCCCAGCTCGCCTGCTGAGACCCTCAGGAGTCGATATACCAGTCAAGACCAATCATTATAGAGAGTCTTATTTATAATAACAAGCTGGGCTATGATTGGTTGATTTAAATTTGAAATTACGGTAAGGCCAATTCAAGAACTGAAGAAGAGTGCAAACCCCTAATTATTACAGTACTTAATTAAAGTGAGAGTTCATTCGAAATCGCTAGGTGGCACCCCACACCAAAGTAGTGACATCTGCTAACAATCACCAAAACTGTGTAGTTTTCCGGACGCTCAGCTTGTCTCCGCAAGACTTCACCATACTAAGACGTTTAAGCAAATGCAGTAGAGACAATACGCGACACTTACGGATTTAGCCTTGTTAAAATAGGAGACAATTCGACGGTGGCGCTCCTAGTGACTTGACCTGAAAAGTCGCGCTAAATTAAAATATCAATGGAAATGCATAAACGAAAATGCATAAATAAATTACGTCTAGAAAGAAAGTGATTTTATTCAGCAATTATGGATAAATGAATGAAGAATTATTTAAAAGGTTATTATTTAAAGACTGAAATTAGACATATAAACAAGATGTGAAATGGACTGCTGTGAAATGGCTTGATCTTTCAGTTATGCATTACTTTTTCTGCTTTAGCATTCCTGCCTGAACTTTTACAGTTGGATTTGTCTTTTTTCTCATTTAAAAAACATTGGATCATCACATTAAGACACTATAATACCAATATAAATGGTCCGTTATTGGACATTATAAATTTTCCAGCTAACTCATTCTTGGTTGCCAGCGTTTCGCCCTCGTGTGTTAGGGTGGGCTCATCAGTTGGTACCTAGCACACCTACCAATACGCTGGCTAGTGCATACCGTGGAGGCCACTGCGTAGGCTAACTGGAGCCACCGGCAGTGCCAATGCACTAAGAGACTTTGTCTCATTATCAAAAAATGATGCCTGCTTGGCCATCAGATGATATAGATGTTGATTCCCATAGGGAATCTGAAATATTTGTCCTGAATGAGCAAATATTTCAGATTCCCTATGGGAATCAACATCTATATCATCATTAAGACACTTGTCAATAAAAATATCGGCACATTCCTTTCACACATGATGCAATGAATTAACATTTAAAAACTGGACAATTTTCCTCTTAACATAAAGCCTACTAACAGAAAGAAAATCTATAAAATCCCGGCTTTAATCTGAGAACAAAGAAAGAAAAGTATGAAAATGTTGTCGATAGTGATGCTTTGAGGAATATTTACGTACAATTAGGTTAAAAATGTAACATACCCTTGGCTGTATAGTCGAGGATTTTTAAAGTCGCTGGCCTGGAAATGATATGAACAAATCTTATAATTCTTATACACTGACTGACAGAGCAAATGCAACACCAAGGAGGAGTGGTTCGAAAGGGATGAAAGTTGGGGAAAAACAGAGACGGCACGGACGAATAATTGATGTTTATTTCAAACCGATATGCAGGTTACACAATGCGCACGGCATCGACTCAGTAGGATGTAGGACCACCGCGAGCGGCGATGCACGCAGAAACACGTCGAGGTACAGAGTCAATAAGAGTGCGGATGGTGTCCTGAGGGATGGTTCTCCATTCTCTGTCAACCATTTGCCACACTTGGTCGTCCGTACGAGGCTAGGGGCAGAGTTGGGAAACGGCGTCCAATGAGATCCCACACGTGTTCGATTGGTGAGAGATCCGGAGTGTACGCTGGCCACGGAAGCATCTGTACACCTCGTAGAGCCTGTTGGGAGATGCGAGCAGTGTGTGGGCGGGCATTATCCTGCTGAAACAGAGCATTGGGCAGCCCCTGAAGGTACGGGAGTGCCACCGGCCGCAGCACATGCTGCACGTAGCGGTGGGCATTTAACGTGCCTTGAATACGCACTAGAGGTGACGTGGAATCATACGCAATAGCGCCCCAAACCATGATGCCGCGTTGTCTAGCGGTAGGGCGCTCCACAGTTACTGCCGGATTTGAACTTTCTCCACGCCGACGCCACACTCGTCTGCGGTGACTATCACTGACAGAACAGAAGCGTGACTCATCGGAGAACACGAAGTTCCGCCATTCCCTCATCCAAGTCGCTCTAGCCCGGCACCATGCCAGGCGTGCACGTCTATGCTGTGGAGTCAATGGTAGTCTTCTGAGCGGACGCCGGGAGTGCAGGCCTCCTTCAACCAATCGACGGGAAATTGTTCTGGTCGATATTGGAACAGCCAGGGTGTCTTGCACATGCTGAAGAATGGCGGTTGACGTTTGACGTGGCGTGCGGGGCTGCCACCGCTTGGCGGCGGATGCGCCGATCCTCACGTGCTGACGTCACTCGGGCTGCGCCTGGACCCCTCGCACGTGCCACATGTCCCTGCGCCAACCATCTTCGCCACAGGCGCTGCACCGTGGACACATCCCTATGGGTATCGGCTGCGATTTGACGAAGCGACCAACCTGCCCTTCTCAGCCCGATCACCATACCCCTCGTAAAGTCGTCTGTCTGCTGGAAATGCCTCCGTTGACGGCGGCCTGTCATTCTTAGCTATACACGCGTCCTGTGGCACACGACAACACGTTCTACAATGACTGTCGGCTGAGAAATCACGGTACGAAGTGGGCCATTCGCCAACGCCGTGTCCCATTTATCGTTCGCTACGTGCGCAGCACAGCGGCGCATTTCACATCATGAGCATACCTCAGTGACGTCAGTCTACCCTGCAATTGGCATACAGTTCTGACCACTCCTTCTTGGTGTTGCATTTGCTCTGTCAGTCAGTGTATAAGCGTAACGTCCCTTCTTTCTTGTACACCTTATTCAAATCACTTCTATGACATTTCAAAACCCACAGATCACACCTACAACAACACATCGGTATTGAAGGTTAACTGCTGCACTATACAATAAAATATGCGCATTATATTTTAAGGCAGTTAAAATATGGGTCAAGTAGGTCAGAAGATTATGAAGTACTATAAAAAGACCTTTGTCACTGGAAGAATATATATGAAAACACAATATTACTTACATTTTCTCGTCACAAGGGAAGCGAAAGAAAGACCGTGCATTCTTCTCTACTTCATAGTTACTGCAGCCAAACACAGCACATACCTTTCCCCTCATGTTGAGAGGAGATATCAAGGAATGACACACGCTGCTATTTAATTATGTCAACTCACTAAAAACGCATAAAAAACACCAAAAACTTCACACACAAATACACGTGCTCTTATGACAGAATCAGTAGTTCTCAGGTCTACCCGCTAGAAAGAGCTCTAATAGCTGTCCCTCGATATCTCACTGAGTGTCGCGTATTGTCTCTACTGTATTTGGTTTAAGTTGTTGTCTACCAGTTGGCACAATAATTATAAGGACTTACTTATAAGGTTATATAATGCATACAGTAGTTTTCATGATGGTGGTGGTGGTGATTATTGTTTTAAGAGGAAGTACAATTAGATAATCATCCTCTATTAACACTAATCAGAGGAACAATGGGAAAGGGTCCGACACTTCGAAAAATGAAGGTATCGGCCAAACAAAGACAAGGGACACCAAGGGTGGGAAAATGAAAGATCCCCTGGGCCTCGAAAATCTAATACCGTCGTGGTCGGAAAACAAGATTTGACCAAGGCCATCGTGTACTCGTCAGAGTAACAGCGGGACTGGCGCACGGCTGCACAAGGTGACATCTAGGTGGGAGAATTTTCCATGTAGGTTGCTGAAGTGTGCAGTCTTTGTGTTGAGCACACGAAAATCAAACTGCGGGATCAATCGCTCAAGAATCCTCCTCCTAACGCAAGAAGACGGATAACCCCAGAGCGAGTTACAGGCGTTCACGTCTCCCAGCAAAAGGAAAGAAGGAAATAATTGAGCGATCAGATCTTGGAGTTCATGACTGCGACTGCGTTCAGCTCAGTTAGCGGCACTTCTTCACTGAAGATGTCGGAACGGACTAGGGAACTAACGCCCCCCCAGTCGCCCCGTCATCCGCAGCTACTCTGTCCCTGGAGTAATTGTGCAATCCTCTAGTAGTCTTGTCGTGTACAGATCTCAGACGAGATTCCTGTAGACAGACTATAGTGACCACACTGACGGATATCAAGTGACGTAACACAGCTGGCAATAAATATAACTATTACAGTTCCTCTGCAATAGTGATTGTTTGGATGAGCAGCGCGACGGAATGAGGACAATCATTCTATCATCCATCTATCTGCCATTTTCCGCCGTCAGTGTCGTCGTCATCATCCACGATAACGAGTGATTCACTTTCCATTGTCTCCCCAGTAAAGGGTGACTTGGCAACTGAACACTCCGTGGATGGTGAGCCATGTGATCGGGAACGGTGGGTCCTCTTCCTGGGAGAACTAGGTTCCCCAGAAAGGGATCGAGCAAGAAGACGTCGGGCCTTCACGCTCTTTCCCGCAGTTTGCTTTTCCTTTGGAGGAGTACCGGCAGATAGTTTTCCGGGTTTCTTCATGGATGCGGTGACCTCCAATCGGGCTGCAGAAGGCTTCGTCCCCAACATTTGAGAGGAGTGCTTGGGCTTCCCCTTCTCCCTTTTACTGAGGGCACTGGTAGGTCCTGATTGCGGAAGTCTTGCCCCTCCCTGGTAGAGGAGGACTTCCCAGGCGAACGTGCCTGGAAAGAGCTCTTTTCCGGAGGACGTCGACAATGACGCACTTACAGGTTTCCGAGGAGGTACGGATATATTCTGGGGACCTAAATTTTGCTTCATTTCTATCATTCTTTGTTCGTGGCTACTTGGAGATATAGATGTTACTGCAGGGACAAAGCTCTGTGGCGTGATCTGTACTTTCGCAATCTTTTCGGAGAAGGAGGATAACTCCAGAGTAACTATAGATTTGAACTTCCTCCGTGTCTCTTGATACGAAAGCTTAGCATCACCAGGACCGTTTACTGGGTTATCATCATTCCTATGAAAGGAAACTTACGTTGACACGTGACCAGTGACGTATACTGAAGGCTCCCAAGGCTATCGGTGAAGCCCAAACCTCAAATGAGACAATGGAAATCTAACGCACATTATAGTGTAAGCATCTGAAACACTGTTCCATTTACAAAACTTGAAAGTAATGAGAAAAAATGTCGCACGTATTTCTGAGCGCAAGGTATCCGAGACTGATATTGCAGCCCTGGCTCAGCGTCCCTCTCCCCTCGACCCACCTCGCACGGCTTGCTGCTGTATACGCTTATACAGTATGTACCTATTCGTACGGACTGTTTGCGTTAGTACCTCAACGCACTGCCAGAAAATAATAAACTGAAAAGGATTTTATTCACTGAACATACCGTATATTCAACAAAACCTTCAGAAAACATTTATATCTACTATATCTGTTTACAACCATGCTTACAAAACATGCAGCTTCTAATAAAGGAAAGAGCGCCCATAATCTTGTATCTTTCCTAATCGTACAAGCAAATTGAACACTTGAAGTAAACAAAAACTAAAGGGTTCCTGGAACATGTTAGTATCTAGTGGAATGTCCCCTAACCTTTATAACTGCGTGACATCGTCACCGCATAGAATACTGTACACTGATTTCTTGCACATGCCCGAGCTGATTTTCTGCCATTCCTGAAGAATCACACTTTTAAGTTCCTCCGTACGAACACGTTGCCTACGCAGTCACCCGGCCATCTTCAACCAGAGAAGATAACCAGCCTGCCTTGTGCGGGCACACGAGCAATTTGTCAGGCCCTTAGTGCAGTACTGGTTCGAGCCTTGTCTCGGTGAGATCCGACCAAACTACACCTGGCTCGACCATACCCACTAAATGAGCACAACCAAGATACGCCGGTCCTCCTTTCGAGTTTGACCAACCAGTGCTTCATCTTACCCAACCCCAACCATGGACCTCCCCGAGCAATGCAACCAGCTTCATGCCACCATGGCTCACTTCCAAGCTATAACCCAGCAACTACTCCAGTCAACCTATAATCCTAGTAACCAACCCCTCACCCCCCAACCCTACATACGGTAAGATGATGATGCATCAGAAGAAGATCGAACCCCAGAAGAAGAACAAGAAGACAACATCGACTTCACAGTACCCTACTTCTCCGTCCGCAATAATTCTCCATTTCCAACCTCTGCTAAATGTCAAGTATTAATATTCAATCTCAATGACCCGGATCCAGTTCCCATGACCCGCCGCACCATTCTCTCTACATTACTGCCCGTCTTCGATGACTACATCGCTATCATAGAAGAGACCCATAATAACCTAATGCTTATTACTCCTGTCAGAAATACCTCTGTTAGAACCATCCTCAACCGGCTGGAAAAAACCAACATTCCCACCCCTATCATTATCAACCCTGTACATAGCATAACCAATCAGCAAGTCATCATCGAACCAGGGACCACCGACCAGCAAACCCAAACCCACCCACCCCCCTCCGCCCATCAAACCAACAGCTCCCACAAATGATGCCCACGCGCAAACCATCTCACCTAATAATCACAAAGCCATCCAAGCCACCCCTCCAGTAGTCGACTTCCTGCAGCAAGTAAACTTTCTACCACCGAAGCCAAAAAGATCAAAGGAAATTCAAGTAACCCCTAAAACTACCAGCTTTTCCATGCAAACTACCCCCCCCCCCTACATCTGACATATCACTCCAAACCCTTCCCAATAACCAGGATGCACAGTCGCAAACCGTACCCACTCCACCACCACTACCTCCCGTACCACATATCCACAAATCAACTCAAGCAGCATACCAATCCAATACCACCCCCACTCAAACAGAACGACCATCACAAGAAGAGACTTCGTCTGAAAAGCAAGAAACTTCAACCCACACCAGCACCCAACCATCTACTACAAGAAGAACTCAACCAGCCCCGCACCCTTCCCTTACAATTATCTGCTATAACTGCCTAAAACTAAACCATCATGCTGCAAGATGCCGTAATGCTACCCGCTGTAATAGGTGCGGCGGCCCCCACCGTCATACCGAATGCAAGGTATCACGAGCCCAGGCGAGGTGCGCCAACTGCCAGGGCGGATATGCGGTCTCGTTCCCTGGATGCCCATATTTTAAAAAGGCAGTTATAGCAAAAACAAAAGCACAACAAAACATCCTGCACAGGAAAAATCCCAACTCAAACCCCCAGCCACAACTTCCTACACCCACACCACCCTTAAATAACCAAGCTCAATACTCCCTGCTACACCTACTCATTACCCTCCTCAATAGCCAAGCAAATCCACTACAGGGCTCCCTCGGTGGATTGAGTAGCTGAGGCCCCTGAAACCCCCAACCAAGTAACAACTCCCCCACACCACCAAGTTACAACCCCCTACCCACCAAGAGATACCTAATTCTCACTTCCTTTTTCCCTCGGACTTAGCGAGGGATCCCACCTCTACCGCCTCAAGGGCAGTGTCCTGGAGCTTCAGACTCTTGGTCGGGGGATACAACTGGGGAGTATGACCAGTACCTCGCCCAGGCGGCCTCACCTGCTATGCTGAACAGGGGCCTTGTGGAGGGATGGGAAGATTGGAAGGGATAGGCAAGGAAGAGGGAAGGAAGCGGCCGTGGCCTTAAGTTAGGTACCATCCCGGCATTCGCCTGGAGGAGAAGTGGGAAACCACGGAAAACCACTTCCAGGATGGCTGAGGTGGGAATCGAACCCACCTCTACCCAGTTGACCTCCCGAGTCTGAGTGGACCCCGTTCCAGCCCTCGTACCATTTTTCAAATTTCGTGGCAGAGCCGGGAATCGAACCCGGGCCTCCGGGGGTGGCAGCTAATCACGCTAACCACTACAGCACAGAGGCGGACTTTGCACCCATACTGGTCAAAACTTCACATAACCTTCTTAGTACAAGATGAAGCACTGGCCCCGGAGACGAGGCGGTGCGCACACAAATGCTGCATATTAGCGATGCCAACAAACTCAACATCTGCACACCCACAAAACTGTAAACCCATCTTTACAAATTGTGGTCGTCACTGCGAACTATATCGATAACTGCCTCACTGTGCACAGTACAGCAACATTGGGCGTGGTCAGTACTTGGATGGGTGACCACCCATCACTGCCACTTACCGATACATTTACAATACCTGTGTCACCAAGCCGGTAGAATAAAGTACAAGCACCCAGGCAATTATTCATACACTAAAATATCTTTCATACGCATCTCATCGCAAAATTAATCATCACTTTATCAATTAACTCTTCATTATTACAATTAACCTCGCAAAATTAACTATTAACTCTTCATTATTACAATTAAACTCGCAAAATTAACTATCTTAAATAATGACCGACAGAGGAGCGCTAAAGCGCACCGGTATCGGTAACTCACTCACCATCTATCTCTCCGGAGATAGGTGGCTCATACGTAAGCCCAGGTTACGTTGCCTACGTAGCCCAAAGATGTTCGATGGGATTTAAATCCGGAGACTGGGGAGGTGTTCTAAGCTGCTTAGGAATGTTCCAGATCAGCCATGTCTTATTAATGTCAGCAGTGTGTTTTGGGTCATTATTATGCTGGAACATATAAACAGGTAGTATCCCCATTTTTTCGGCACTCTGCTTCACTTTGCCCTCCTTGTTCATTATTCCGTCAATGAAATGTATGTTACCCACACCTCTGGCTGGCATACAGCCCAAAAGCATCACAGACCCACCATCGTATTTTACAGTTGGGTGTGTACTTTCAACATCACTGTCCGTGCCATTTTTTTCCATATTCTGTGGATGTCATCTGACACGAAAAGGTGTGTTTTTGTCTCATAAGACCAGATAACATAATTCCAGAATTCGTTCTCCTTATGTATATGCTCTTTAGCGAATGTCAGTCTAAGCCGTCTGTTTTCTCTACTTACGTATGGCCTTTTCCGAAGGATTCTTCCATAGTACCCACGCCGATACAGGATCCGACGGATGGTGGAGTTGCTGATCTTCTTTCCAGTTCGTTTCTCCGTGAGTTGCCTCAATACTGGTGCATTCAATTTGGAATCTGACTTTATCAGCCGACCAACAAACCGTTCTTCCCTTTCAGTTAAACACGTTCTCCTGGGTTCCCATGGCGTGTTCTTAATAGTGTCTTTGTATTTACATTTATCAACCACATATTGCATTGTTATATTATGTTCTATTGACCTGCTGCCCAATCTTTCGTAATGTAAATCCTTTAAGTGCCAGTTTAAGTATAGAGTTCTTAAGCTTCGTACTTACCTCTGCACTCCTACCCATGCCCACCACAGATACACTACGAAGAAGACCAATGCACTTAACCAGTCGCGTGTTGTCACTGAGACTTTTCCATGCATCGGAAACAAACGGTGCGCATCATCCTGTCCATGTGCACGAATACAACTGGCACACCCGTTTGTGGATGCCGGCACATTCATATTAAATCTTCCTGCCTGTATGTAAATAAGTATGGTTTTGACTAACGAATTATCATTGACAAACCTTGTTTTTACCCGTAATGTACGTTTTATTTCAGTTTTTGAATCGTTAACGTGAATATACGAGACTTGATAAGAAATCGAAGCCTGTGCGAATAACAGAGCCACATACTGTATACTACAGGTGCGGAGACAGTGGGGATAGGTGTGCTAGGCTTCGTTCCGTCAGATCGCCACTGCTATCAACCTGCGTTCCTCATCGAATATACTTCCTCACCTCATACTTTCGATTTAATTATATAGATATTAATAATAATGTTATTTGCTTTACGTCCCACTAACTACTTTTACGGTTTTCGGAGACGCCGAGATGCCGGAATTTAGTCCCGCAGGAGTTATTTTACGTGCCGGTAAAGATACCGACACGAGACTGGCGTATTTGAGTACCTTCAAATACCACCGGACTGAGCCAGGATCGAACCTGCCAATTTGAGGTCAGAAGGTCAGCGCCTCAACCGTCTGAACCACTCAGCCCGGCAATTATATAGATAAAAGAGGGCTGGTATTCCACTCCCGTTTACTTCTACACCCTTGTTGGAAGACAATGCAGTACTGCTGTTATAGGAGTAATATAGTTTTATTTTTATAGGTAGATCTGCTAAAATGAATTGTAATCTTTCAGGTTTAGTGTTCTCTTTTGTTGGTTGGAATCGAACCAATGATCATGGGATGGACACCGCCACTGATCTCCCGAGGAAGCTAATAAACCAGTGAACGATGGGTACGACCGCTGTTAATACTGTAAAATTGATTTTTTATTTAATAATAATAATAATAATAATAATAATAATAATAATAATAATAATAATAATAATAATAATAATAATAATAATAATAATAATAATAATAATAATAATAATACCGGGCGAGTTGGCCGTGCGCGTAGAGGCGCGCGGCTGTGAGCTTGCATCCGGGAGATAGTAGGTTCGAATCCCACTATCGGCAGCCCTGAAGATGGTTTTCCGTGGTTTCCCATTTTCACACCAGGCAAATGCTGGGGCTGTACCTTAATTAAGGCCACGGCCGCTTCCTTCCAACTCCTAGGCCTTTCCTATCCCATCGTCGCCATAAGACCTATCTGTGTCGGTGCGACTTAAAGCCCGTAGCAAAAAAAAAAAATAATAATAATAATAATAATAATCGGTTATAGGAAGGGGAATTAAGGATTGGAATAACTTACTAAAGGAGGTGTTCAATACATTTCCAATTTCTTTGCAATCATTTAAGAAAGGCTAGGAAAACAACAGATAGGGAATTTTGCCACCTGGGCGACTACCCTAAATGCAGATCAGTAGTTATTATTATTATTATTATTATTATTATTATTATTATTATTATTATTATTATTATTATTAATCGGTAATAATAATGGTGCATGGCATCTGTATAGGAAGAGCCTCCGTGGCTCAGATGGCAGCGCACCGGCCTCTCACCGCTGGGTTCCGCGATTCAAATCCCGGTCACTCCATGTGAGATTTGTGCTGGACAAAGTGGAGGCGTGACAGGTTTTTCTCCGGATACTCCGGTTTTTCCTGTCATCTTTCATTCAATAAACACTCTCGAATGTCATTTCGTTTCATCTTTCATTCATTTATCATTGCCCCAGAGAAGTGCGACAGGCTTCGACAGCCGGCACAATTCCTATCCTCGCCGCTAGATGGGGGCTTCATTCGTTCCATTCCTGGCCCGTTCGAATGACTGGAAACAAGCTGTGGATTTTCATTTCATCTGTATAGGCTTGGTGGTGACCTAATGAGGATAAAATGAATGGCAAAGACTGAGGCCATCGAACCAAAGCCAAACGTTCTATCCGTTTAGCCACAAATCCGGACTTTAATTTGCTAAGGACTTTTATTTGATAAACCCTAGGCTACCATCTCCACTGATCAGGTGTTGGAGTATTGACAGTAGCAGAGGCCAGGGCAGTAGCTGGTGGAACAGCCTTGACAACACAGCAGGATACTCCGGTGCTATTGGCTGTAGTAAACCAACCATCGAAAAGAGGCAACTTAAGTCTAGTGGTAGCCACGTCTTGATCCTACTAAACGCCACTGCATATGGCAGAGCAGCACCTCACACAATGATGGGAAATTTAGTAATGAAACGTTCAGACACTGTGGAACATGAATGCAAAAATTCTATTGCCTCTAACCTTTGATATTTTCAACCCACATGGACAATCTTCAATCAGCAGATAATCACAGCATGAAACGGAAAATATTTGTACTGTAAAAACCATGCATTACAAACCCAGCTAATCCTTTCGAGTCACTGTTTCTTCTGTGTAACAGTATACATTTATCAATTAAGTTATTCTTTCAGAGAGATACAGTTTTATATTACTACAGTATGATTGGCAAGTCTTTTCCGCAGGCAAGCACAAATGGTTGTAAAGTACACTTGCATCTAAATCACTCGACACTCTGAAGCAAATAGACACTGATGGAACATTACCATAAATTTTCAGCTATCTAAATCAATTTCATATTTTGAGAAATTCCAGGTGTATGCATAAGTCTTTTCCGGTTTCACTAAGAGATGGCGCAAGCGAACAGTACGCAGCATATGAATTTGACACATACGTCAGTTTTTAGCCTGACATTAACCTACCAAAACACACAAGTTGAGTCCTCCAAACACTAGCGTCTGTGTTGTATCTTTCGGTGATCGTGTCAAAGTTTGTGCCTGAAAAATAACATTTAATCAAAAGAAAAAGGGTGTGGAAAGTCATATGGTGAACACGCTCCATAGATTAGAACATGTGAGACATGGTTTCGACCATTCTTCGAATATCGCATGTCCACGCTTTTTTCGGCTGGGTGGCGCTCATCTCTACTGTTACCCAGTCGGCCCAAGGAAAATCAAACGGGCAGACGCATAGTTGGCTGTCGCCTCCCCTCTCCACCATGTACTCGTGCCTAATCAAGGGCGTGGACACTTCTTATTCTCCAACCTCCATCCGTGATGAAATTCGCCGCAACGGAACCTTTGTTGAAGCGGTTCTTCGCCTCCAGGATGGCCTCTCAGGACAACCTTCTCCAGATGTCGTCGCCTTCTTCCGCTTTCCAGGCCCACCACTCGGCATCATTGAAAATGGTATACGTCTGTATGATGCTGACTATGCTGCAGTCCCTACTCCGGAGCATCTACTACAGCAAATGATTTCCCTTCCTGACTTTCCTATCTCTCCTAGCATACCTCCCATCGTTACTCACTCCAGCCCCACGTTTACTACTACTACTACTACTACTACTACTACTACTACCACCACCATCACCATCACCACTTCTGTACATACTGCTCCGTCTACTTCCACCTGCACTGTTACGTCCAGTCACCCCTCTTCTATCATGTCTGCACCCGTTATCTCCCTACCTGCTTATTCACAACCGCCTCCTGCTCACTTCACCGCTGCCACCGTCGCAGCTCCGCCGCTCTCCCCCAACACTGAAGACCTCCGTATCAGAACACCACCGACTTTCGTCGCCGAGCTGTGTCGTCCGTGGCCTGGACCCCGCCTTCACCGAGCGAGACATCCTGGCTGAACTGAACTCCGCCGGCGTCCCCGCCCGACGAGCGCTCCGTATCTTCAACTCCAGCGGCTCAACCTTCATGGTCCGTCTCCAACTCTCTTCTGCAGCCGACGTCGCCCATCTCCTCACCACCGGAGTCTGTTTTCGCGGACGAACATATCGAGTGGAGCCTTCTCGCTCCCCACCCCGCTCTGAACGTTCCCCTCCTCTTACCTCTTCTCGTACTCCACCGCCCGCCCCGCCACCCGCGGCACCACCACAAGCGGTTCCCCTACCCGCACCACAACCTAACTTCTTCATACCGCCCCTCCCGACCCTAGACCTTCTCCGCCTTCTTGCCACTTCCATTACCAACATTATCCCCACCCTTTCCTACCTTCTCTCACAATACTACCCCCCACCATTCACCCCATTTCTGCCAGCAATATTTATGTAATACACTTATGTACAACTCTGTCAATATATGTCAATTTCTGTAATGCGCGCCCGAGCTACATCTGTCTTAAATAAAGTCAGTTCTCCCCTCCACCCCTGCTGTCCGTGGGGGTTTGCCCGCGCGGGGTGCTTTGGGGGCTTCGCCCTGGGTCTCGGTTTGTTGTGATGGTGCCCTTACGCCAGATTCATTCACTCTTTTTCCTCTCTGGTGTGTACGACACACACCCCCTAGCTTATAACTTTTCCACCACTTCTTTCCTCTATAAGGCCTAAGAGCTCCTTAGTTGAGCTGATGGCCCGCCCCTCCTCGTTTGAGGAGAGGAATGAAATAACTTGTTTTCGCTTCGCTTCGACCATTTAAACGTGGTGATTTCAATGTGAAAGACAGTGCGCTCTGGTAGACCACAGAAGTGCAAAGACGAGCAATTGCAGACGTTACTGGATGATGACCCAACTCAAACTCAGCGCGATCGCCAAAACATGATTAATTTAAATCACATATTGATCAAAAGACGACCGGAATGGGCCAGATGACATGACAATGCGTCGTCTCACACAGCAAAACCAGTGAAAGACACCTTGAAATCGCTTGGATGAGACATCCTTCCGCACCCGCCCAAGACCAACTACAATTACATCAGACCGTAATCCAGAATAAAACATGGCGGACATCGGTGGGTGATATGAGAGGTTGAGGGAAAGTTTATGCATGTTTATTCCGAGTCACCTAAAGAAAATATCTTAAGTCGAACGTCATGAAATGCAACTCATTAACTCAAAATATGAATAATTAAAGACCAAAAGTAGCATTGTCGCGTATTGTAAGTCTAAATGAAATTTCAGAGGAGAAAATAACGAAGGGAGAATTATTGTATCAAAGTCAGGTTGAAACAGACACAGAGTATAAAAATATTTCACATATGAATCTCCGGTCAGCAAATACGATATATAGATGTCAACCGACCGACCGACTCCAATCCTCAGACCTTAATGCTACTCTCGATCGTTCAAAGATGGCGAATCGAGTAGCCGGAAATGTTGGAAATGTGGGTTTGTTTTGGTTTGTTGTTATTGTATGTAGTCGGCCGGGCTGAGTGGCTCAGACGGTTGAG
Organism: Anabrus simplex; assembly: GCF_040414725.1. NCBI lineage: Eukaryota > Metazoa > Arthropoda > Insecta > Orthoptera > Tettigoniidae > Anabrus > Anabrus simplex. The sequence goes on from NC_090268.1 coordinate 329,762,913, forward strand.
GCGCTGGCCTTCTGACTCCAACTTGGCAGGTTCGATCCTGGCTCAGTCCGGTGGTATTTGAAGGTGCTCAAATACGACAGCCTCGTGTCGATAGATTTACTGGCACGTAAAAGAACTCCTGCGAGACAAAATTCCGACACCTCGGCGTCTCCGAAAACCGTAAGAGTAGTTATTGAGACGTAAAGCAAATAACATTATTATCGTATGTAGTCGGTGTAATTTCATGAAAGTTGAAGACAAATGTTAGTTTCGTTGTAGAATATAAGTGTGCAAGTGTATTTATATGAGTCAGTGGACACTTAGGATCTGTAATTATAGGCAGTAATGTGAGAATGTGCTTATATATCGTGGTTTACCCATTAAATAACATGAGTGCACCAGGTGGACCAGATTTTAGTCTAAATATGGCAATGCCTCTCATACAACTATCCTTAAGTTTCCTACGGAATAAAACATTAAGAGAGAAATGGATTAGGAATATACATCGTGATTATTTTGAAGTCGATGACAAAACAGTAGTGTGCATACATCATTTTGAGAATAAGCATGAGGTTAGGAAAGATATTTCTCTAATTTCAAACTATTCGTGTTGCTCGAAAAATATTAATTTAGAGAGAATATAATTGATATTGTGATATTCCGTCAGTATCTATGTGCTTCAAAGTGTCGAGTGATTTATATGCAAGTATATTTTACAATAATCTGTGCTTTGTCTGCGGAAATGTTTGGCTGGGTATTGAAGTATAACAAAACTTATAAGTGTGACAGATGGAGCAATCTGTACACTGTTACACAGAAGAAATAGTGACTTGGAGGGATTAGCTGGGTTTGTAACGTAGGGTTTTACACTATCAACACCTTCCAATTCCCTGTGGTTATGTGTTATCAAGCAGACTACGCCGAACTGAAGCTCGTCCATGTGGTTAAATATCAATATTTAGTAAATAGAATTTTTCCACTCATGTTCTATAAACCTATTATATCTTTAGTGTCTGAACGTTTCATTACTAATGTGACCATCATTGTGTGAAGTGCGGTTATGCTGTAGTTTCAACATTAGATTTACATTACCAGGGCCGTTCAATGGGTTAATATATTCATTTCGTGTGTACTTGGGCTGAGTGGCTCAGACGGTTAAGGCGCTGGCCTTCTGACCCCAAGTTGGCAGATTCGATCCTGGCTGAGTCCGGTGGTATTTGAAGGTGCTCAAAAACGTCTACCTCGTGTCGGTAGAATTATTGGCACGTAAAAGAACTATTGCAGGACTAAATTCCGGGACTTCGACGTCTCCGAAAACCGTAAAAAATGTAGATAGTGGGACGTAAAGCCAATAACAGTATTATTTCTGGTGTACTTCCCTTTCATTGGGTGCTGAATTTAATAAATTGTCCAACACTTCAAAACTAAGGCAACAGATTATGTTTCATAGTTTTCATGAGAGCGAATACATTGAGAAGTTTCGCGCCTTAATTTATTTTGAAACATTCAAAATGATGTTATAAATATCATTTTAACAGTTTTATCATGTATGTTCATCTATCCAGCGAAGCGAAATCTAAGAGAAAACGTTATTTGACTAATTGAAATTTCTAAATAATCAGCTTGTTGGTCTCTTTTCTAGTAGAATATATGTGAGTCTAGTTTGACTATATACGGTGCGTACTTGTTGGCGAAGCGTTTAAATACGTGTAAAAGTGACTTTTCCTATGATGTTACATTTATCATGTAAAATTACCGCCGTTTATATAATATGTACGTGATATTTTCGTGTTAGCTAATACCAGCAATCCGGCTACTTCGGCCGCCATGTTTTTTAAATATTATGGTCTGAGGATTGAAGTCGGTCTTGGTATATTTAAGTAGCGTATTCTTCCGTGATAATGGCTCGCAAGTCTTCTTCTTGGAATTTGATAGACAATCCCAGATGGTAGAGTGTCTTTTCCCTGCATGTGTGATAGAAGTTCTCTTCAATATTTTCTCACAATAAACAGCTGGTTGGAGTTCTGTTGAGTAGCTCGTCAGCAATTGTGGCAGTGAATTGATAATTGGTCGTTTGTTATTAATTGCCATACAATGTCGTGCCATGAATGTCCAACGAGATTTGGTATGCTTGTGCAAGAGAATATATGCCCTTACTGTGAACTTTCTTTCTGCAATAAGTGTATGAGATACAAGAAAGCCATATCTAAATCCGGTAAACATTTTACAACTGTCTGCAAGTCTTGTTTCATGGGTGTACCACCCATGGCTACAGATAATCAAGCACGTTATTTCGTTAAAGGATTACATAAATCAAATAATACAGCAATTTTTCCTACTATGATGGACAAAACTGAATCCAAATTTAAGCATTTGGAGTATGTTGATATGGACCATGACATGTTCACTAATAATCCCGAGGATTTACGTAAGGGTCGAATGAAGCGTATTTCAACTAAAGAACAGCCAAGGAAACGTCAAACAACCGTCAAGGGAACTGCCAGTAATGCTAATTACGTTTCCGAGTGCAAACTGATATCAAGGAACTCCTCTGCAGAGCGACAACTGAAGAAATTCCACATATCATCAACCAAGAAAGGAAACGTTGCCGCGAGGCTTGCTCACCTACGAGGGGAAGAATATTATCCCACAGTCTTGGAAGAGAAATATGGACCCAGGTTTACAAATACGAATCGATTCCAAATACAGGAAACTTCGTATTTAAACGATGCTGATATATGGTTCGAGTCATCAACAAGTTCAGAAAGTGAGTCAGATTATAACGCTATATGTATTCAGGATTTATAATATGCCAGCTGAGTCAGAGGAATACCACATTGTAAACAAGGTGTTCATGAAACGAAATACCGATACGTTAAAAGGGCGAAAGGAAGACGTACATGAAGACGACAGAATTGGGCTAAATCGGAAGGGCAGTTTTCTTGAAGTGGAAGGATGGAATAAGATCGGAAAAATATCATTTAACTATCAGGTTTTCCGAAAATTAACCATGACAGTCTTCACGCTCCAATGATGGAACTGATTAGGAGTATTTTATATTGTCATATTATATTTTAAATGAGATGATCTGTTACAACAGTAACAATATTATCCCGCATGGAAATCCGGTTAGTTAGTTCCCAATTTAAATGTATGTCTACTGAAATCATCGTATGTAGGCTATAAGACTGCCATCATACGGTATTTAACTCATGCCTTTTGTTACAGAAATAGATTAACTAGGCCTATTTCCTATAAATTGGCTTCGGATAAAATTAAGTAATGCAAACTATATACAATATATCATATTATTATATTATAGGGATAATGTTAGCTTGCAGAGGCACTGAAAAAAGCAGAAATGCTAAGAAAGGAAAAGCACGACAAATAATATATGCTATGCGGAAAATGGAAAGGGACCACTTGTCGGAAAACAAAATTTGGTACAAAATTGTTAGAAATGTTGTGCTTTATTAGAATAAACTATCACAAAAAGTCGATTTTAAAAAAGTCGACAGATGGTCCCTTTTCATTTTTCACGATACATATAGGCTAAACATAGTAAGATATTTGTACTAACGGTTTTTTATAATGTTATACTGTATATGTATGATTATTAAGCACACTTTATGATACGTTTATGTATTATTAATTTGCTTATATGCAATCCTAGGATATATAATAAATTGGCAATGAGTAAATTGTGATAATTACAACGAATTTCTATTAAGTCTTCAGCCGGAGGATAGTTAGATCCTCAAAGAACACTACCAAAAATTATGCAATAACTGGAAAACCGTAAAATCAGATGGCAGCGCCATAATGAATCGTACAAGGCATGATGAGAATTGACGTATTTTGCTTTTGCTTTTTTTTTCACAGGAACAGGGAATGTTTTGCAGAACTACTGACTATGATTAGTCCCTTTCACAACACTGAGGCGCAATAGTAGTGCTCTGAATGTCATTACCCAGTACCACCCACACCACCACAGCCGCAAATGAGACAGACCGATGGAAGCTTAACTTTGCTCTAGCCTACGCCCTACGGTACGATACAGATGAAAAAGATAGTGCATACATCAAGAAATAGCTACAGGCGATTATAGTGAATTTATGAATAATAGTGTTAAAATGTCGTGTAACTTACAACTGTTCATGAGGGACCGAACAAGCTGGCTGCGTGGTAAAAGTCGTGTGACTGTAAGCTTGCATTCGGGAAATGATTGGTTCCGTGATTTTCCATTTTCATACCAGGTAAATGCTGGAGGCTCTACGTTAATTAATGCCATGACGGCTTCCTTCCTAGTCCTAATCCCTTCTTATCCCAGCGACTCTTCATGAGGGGAAATAATTATGAAGAACTGCATGCAAATTAAGTTGGATACATTTATTACTCATAAGCCTGTATTGAAACTCGATCTTTGAACTCAGTGAGAGTTTCCTTTGATCTGTGCTGAAATTAGCTAGTATTTGAGAGTTTGTTGCTATATTTTCATCTCTTTCCTCCGCAACTCACAACTTGTAGGACGTGTTATGGTGATCATAGGTCTCGTCAATTACTTGTTTCCCCTCACCTCATCTCATTCATATGTCCTCCATGGTCCCTCGTGGGTGAGGGCGATATCCCCACCCTGTCGCAAAAAAGCAACTAAAAGGGGGCCCAGGGGCTTTCATCTTGGGAGGCTGGCGACCACGGTTCCCTAGCTGGGTCTGGTATTGCTTCCACTTACGTGTGTCAGGCTCCTTGCCTTCACCTTTCTTATCGAGCTCCCTTGGTCAATTTTTGGTTTTTCCAACCCCAAGGCCTAAGGAGACTTTAATTTTTTACGCCCTTCGTGGCCTTTCACTTTCTTTTGCCGAAACCTTCATTCTTCGAAGTGTAAGAGCTCTTCCAGTTTTCCCTCTTATTACTGTTAATAAAGGAGGGTTACGCAGTTGTACCTCCTCTTAAAACAATAATCACCGAGCTCGATAGCTGCAGTAGCTGAAGTGCGGCCAGTATCTAGTATTCGGGAGATTGTGGGTTCGAGCCCCAATGTCGGCAGCCCTGAAAATGGTTTTCCGTGGTTTCCCATTTTCACACCAAGCAAATGCTGTGGCTGTACCTTACTTAAGGCCATGGCCGCTTCCTTGCCACTCCTAGCCCTTTCCTGTCCCAACGTTACCATAAGACCTATCTCTGTCGGTGCAACGTAAAGCAACTTGCAAAAAAAAAAAAAAAAAATCAATCACCACCATACCGCCACCATCCTACTTTCAAATACTCCACAATGCTGGGGCTGTGCCTTAATTAAGGCCGCGGCCGCTTCCTTCCCATTCCTAGGACTTTCCTATCCCATCGTCGCCATAAGACATATCCGTGTCGGTGCGACGTAAAGCAAATAGCAAAAAATTAGCAAATACGCCACTTAAGGTTATTCGTCTACCAATGACATCTCATGCCATCTCTCCACTGACAGCTCGGAACATACCGCTTGGGAGGCACACTGTGGCGTGCAGTTTAGTAGCACGTGTTTTCGAACGAGTTCTTGCTTGCTTGCTTGCTCAAATGTTTTCGTCACAAGATGGCTCACTGTAAGCTGGCATTCCAAGTGGGAGCTGATGACACTATCTAAACTCAAACTAAGATGTTTCTTGATACACCATGTGTACGATTCGAAGTAACAGCAAGGTCAACAGACGAATCAGGAACGAATTTGGTAGAGAACATAGAAATACATACATACATACATACATACATACATACATACATACATACATACATACATACATACATACATACATTATCATTATAGACTGTTTTGCCTTTCAGCGTTCAACTGCAAGCCTCTGTGAATTTACTAAACGTCGCCACAATCCTCCATTTGCAACTAGTGTTGTGGCCTCATTTAGTTCTATACCTCTTATATTTAAATCGTTAAAAACTGAGTCTAACCATCGTCGCCTTGGTCTACCTCTACTTCTCTTACCCTCCATAGCAGAGTCCATTGTTCTCCTAGGTAACCTATCCTCCTCCATTCTCCTCACATGACCCCATCACCGAAGCCGGTTTATGCGTACAACTTCATCCATCGAGTTTATTCCTAAATTAGCCTTTATCTCCTCATTCCGAGTGCCCTCCTGCAATTGTTCCCACCTGTTTGTACCAGCAATCATTCTTGCTACTTTCATGTCTGTTACTTCTAACTTATGAATAAGATATCCTGAGTCCACCCACCTTTCGCTCCCGTAAAGCAAAGTTGGTCTGAAAACAGACCGATGTAAAGATAGTTTCGTCTGGGAGCTGACTTCCTTCTTACAGAATACTGTTGATCGCAACTGCGAGCTCACTGCATTAACTTTACGACACCTTGATTCAATCTCACTTACTATATTATCATCCTGGGAGAACACACAACCTAAATACTCGAAATTATCGACCTGTTCTAGCTTTGTATCACCAATCTGACATTCAATTCTGTTGAATTTCTTACCTACTGACATCAATTTAGTCTTCGAGAAGCTAATTTTCATACCATACTCATTGCACCTATTTTCAAGTTCCATGATATTAGACTGCAGGCTTTCGGCACAATCTGCCATTAAGACCAAGTCGTCAGCATAGGCCAGACTGCTTACTACATTTCCACCTAACTGAATCCCTCCCTGCCATTTTATACCTTTCAGCAGATGATCCATGTAAACTACGAACAGCAAAGGTGAAAGATTACAGCCTTGTCTAACCCCTGTAAGTACCCTGAACCAAGAACTCATTCTACCATCAATTCTCACCGAAGCGCAATTGTCAACATAAATGCCTTTGATTGATTTTAATAATCTACCTTTAATTCCATAGTCCCCCTGTATAGCGAACATCTTTTCCCTCGGTACCCTGTTATATGCTTTCTCTAGATCTACGAAACATAAACACAACTGCCCATTCCTCTCGTAGCATTTTTCAGTTATCTGGCGCATACTGAAAATCTGATCCTGACAGCCTTTCTATGGTCTGAAACCACACTGGTTTTCATCCAACTTCCTCTCAACGACTGATCGCACCCTCCCTTCCAAGATGCCAGTGAATGCTTTGCCTGGTATACTAATCAATGAGATACCTCGATATTTGTTGCAATCCTTCCTGTTCACTTGCTTATAGATAGGTACAATTACTGCTTTCGCCCAATCTGAAGGTACCTTACCAACACTCCATGCTAATTTTACTACTCTATGAAGCCATTTCATCCCTGCCTTCCCACTATACTTCACCATTTCAGGTCTAATTTCATCTATTGCTGCTGCTTTATGACAACGGAGTTTATTTACCATTCTTTCTACTTCCTCAAGCGTAATTTCACCAACATCATTTTCCTCCTCCTCATGAGCTTGGCTGTTCGCAACACCACCAGGATGATTTCCTTTTTCACTGAGAAGATGTTCAAAATATTCCCTCCACCTCTCCAGTGATTCCCTGGGATCTATTATGAGTTCACCTGAATTACTCAAAACACTGTTCATTTCCTTTTTCCCTCCCTTCCTAAGATTCTTTATTACTGTCCAGAAAGGTTTCCCTGCTGCTTGACCTAGCCTTTCCAGGTTATTACCAAAATCTTCCCACGACTTCTTTTTGGATGTAACAACTATTTGTTTCGCTCTGTTTCTTTCATTTACGTACAAATCCGTGTCTGCCTCCGACCTTGTTTGGAGCCATTTCTGATAAGCCTTTTTTTACGTTTACAGGCTGCTCTCACTTCATCATTCCACCAAAATGTTCGCCTTTTTCCATCTTTACACACAGTTGTTCCTAGGCATTCCCTTGCTGTTTCTACTACAGCATCCCTGTATGCCACCCATTTACTTTCCATATCCTGAACCTGCTTACTGTCTACTGTTTGAAACTTCTAATCATATCCATGTACTTCTGTCTAATTTCCTTGTCCTGGAGATTTCCTACCCTTATTCGTTTGCAGACAGATTTCACTTTCTCTACCCTAGGCCTAGAGATACTTAGTTCACTACAGATCAGATAGTGGTCTGTATCATTGAAAAATCCCTAGAAAACTCGTACGTTCCTAACAGATTTCCTGAATTCAAAGTCTGTTAAGATATAGTCTATTATGGATCTGGTACCCCTAGCCTCCCATGTGTAGCGGTGAATAGCCTTATACTTGAAGAGTGCATTCGTAACTGCTAAGCCCATACTAGCACAGAAGTCCAGCAAACGCTTCCCATTCTCATTAGCTTCCATATCTTCCCCACATTTACCAATCACCCTTTCGTATCCTTCAGTTCTATTCCCAACTCTCGCATTGAAATCGCCCATTAGCACTATTCTATCCTTGCTGTTGACCCTGACCACGATGTCACTCAATGCTTTATTAAACTTGTCAACTTCATCCTCATCTGCACCCTCACATGGTGAATACACGGAGACAATTCTAGTCCTAATTCCTCCAACTGACAAATCTACCTACATCATTCGCTCATTTACGTGCCTAACAGAAACTACGTTGCGTGCAATGGTATTCCTGATAAAGAGCCCTACCCCAGACTCTGCCCTTCCCTTTCTAACACCCGTCAACTACACTTTATAATCTCCTATCTCTTCCTCGTTATCTCCCCTTACCCGAATATCACTTACTCCTAGCACATACAGATGCATCCTCTTTGCAGACTCAGCCAGTTCTACTTTCTTTTTTCCATAAGCCCCATTAATATTGATAGCTCCCCATCGAATTCCATTTCGTTCGCCAAGTTGTTTCCAAGGAGTCCCTCGCCTGTCAAATGGAGTGGGACTCCATTACTCCCATAGGTCCGAGGCTTGCTTAAAATGTTCTGAGCTCGGTAAATTCATGAAGCAGGATGCTACCCTACTTGCACGTAGTCTAAGTGAGGATCTCTCCTCTAACGGGTTATGGGCCACCGGTGAATTGTATAGTCCTAGCCGCCTGAGCACAAGGAAGGCCACAACTCAGAATATGTCTGAGATGCCCACTCCCATTCCATAGCAACTGGTATCCCGACTCTCAGGACCACTTACTAGGCCACTCAGCCGTTGCCCATGGTTCACGAACTAGGGCGTGACTACAGTAACCCACACCATGAACCATAACATAGAAATAAAAGTAATAAAATAAAATACGTGAAACGAAAAACTCACAAGAGAGAAGAAGGGAAAGAAAGTGTTTAGAAATAACAGAGGATAGTGAGTGTGAGTCGTGTCAGGCGAAACGTAAAGCATTTCGCCTTATTATCATGTCTGCAATCGCGGTATAGTTTAAAACAAGATGGTGTCTCTCCATGTCTCGCTCAATTACGCCTAAACTACTGGACCAAGTGAGCTAGAATTTTGTATGGATATACCTTAGATTTAAGTTCAAATACAAGCATATTCTCTAACTGTTCAGTAGTTAACCTGTTATTCTAAATGGTGGCCATTTATGTCTAGGCATTTATTAAACATGCGCATGATTTATCGCACAAAGCGGAGTAATGGACATATGGTTAGTCCTATCACTAAATTTGACACTGTGGCGGCCGTAACAGCGTTCTTTGCGTGATAAATGTGAAATTATTTAGCGGTTGATATGGAGCTTGAACTAATGATAAAGAATATGAGCCCAACTAGAGCTGCATTGACGAGAGGATGCGATAAATGCAGAAGTTCAAGCAACATTTTTCCTCTTAAAGAATTTGATTCTGTACGGTTTGCTTTTATAGTGAACGGTGATGACTGCGATATTGACAACAACATTGAAGTGGCTGGCAATTACCAGGAACGAATTTTGGAGGTTAAGTTTACTGTTTCAGAGAGACTAACAATTTTCAATGACACCGATAGTGTAAGTAGCTTAAGAGCTAATCAAACTCGCACCAAAAAGTTCAAATTACTACTACGACTAAAATGTTTTGATTCCTCCCCTGAAGGGGGAGGCGGGCCTCTTAGACTCTTAGACTTTGACTCCGCCTCTCAGGCCAGGAGGTTTGTGACGGTGAAGGAAATGCTCGGATAAGGTGAGTGGGTTGGCGGCCGTGCCCTATACTAGGATCTTCCCGGCATTCGCTTTATTGCAGGAGAATGGAAAACCACGGAAAACCATTCTCAGGACAGCCGACGGTTGGGGCCAGCCGTGTGAGGTTCAGCCCTGTCCCGTCTCCCGAATGCAGAGGCGTAGAGCCACGGTAGAGCCGTGGCCACCCTTCGTCTGCTCGGTTGGCCGGTCAGAGTGCATAGCTGTTCAACCACGGACCAGCCGTGGCCACTTGTGGACCGAGACCCGCTCTGCATCCACCGACCGTTCAATTTACCAAATCTGGAATTTCGCGATTTTTGTGAAGATATCAGCCTGCCGTTTTAGGGTCAATTCTATAAAATCTACAAAGAACCAGGCACAGCTTTAGAAGATACCTTTCAGTATCTCATACAAGCTACATCAAAGGGACCACGTGCCAGACAAGTAAAACAAAGTTTTCCGCCGACAAGGGTAAATTATGCAAAAGCAGCGGGGACTGTCTGAGAGTTCGCTTTGGTCGAAGAGATTCAGTCAGTCATCACTGATCTGCATTTACGGCAGATGCTCAGGTGACAGATTCCCTATCTGTTGTTTACCTAGTCTTTTCTTAAATAATTGCAAAGAATTTGGAAATTTATTGAACATTTCCCGTGGTAAATTATTCCAATCCCTAACTCCCCTTCCTATAAACGAATATATGTCAGAATTTGTCCTTTTGAATTCCAATTTGTGATCCTTTCTACTTTTAGAAACACCAATGTACTAATGTTATTCCACGCCACCTCACCACTGACAGCTCGGAACATACCACTTTGTCGAGCAGCTCGTTTCTTATCTCCCAAGTCTTCCCAGTCCAAAAGTTTGGAACATTGTCGTAACACTACTCTTCTGTTGGACATCACCCAGAACAAATCGAGCTGATTTTCTTTGGATTTTTTTTCCAGTTCTCGAATCAAGTAATCCTGGTGATGCTCCCATACACTGGAACGGTGGTGATGATTCACTCGTCCAAGTATATGTTCGAGAATTATTGAGATTAGTTCTGCACCAATGCTTCACAAAGTAAAGATCAGGTTGTGTTAGCTCAGTTGTATGATAAATTAGAAACCCGGCTGAGATCGCTAGACCGGGCGAGTTGGCCGTGCGCGTAGAGGCGCGCGGCTGTGAGCTTGCATCCGGGAGATAGTAGGTTCGAATCCCATTATCGGCAGCCCTGAAGATGGTTTTCCGTGGTTTCCCATTTTCACACCAGGCAAATGCTGGGGCTGAACCTTAATTAAGGCCACGGCCGCTTCCTTCCAACTCCTAGGCCTTTCCTATCCTATCGTCGCCATAAGACCTATCTGTGTCGGTGCGACGTAAAGCCCCTAGCAAAAAAAAAAAAAAAAAGAGATCGCTAGAATAACTGAGTATTACAAGAGAAAAATGCGTTCCCATGTTATATCCGTTTGTTGAGTCGTACCTACCCGAAAAACTGGGACCCTAGTGCGACTATTTCATCCGGTGATAATTTTCAGATTGATCTGAACTAACTGATGAAATGTTTACAGTTTGAGGAGGAAAATGTACAGCGAATAAGCCTTGCCAATTCGGGAATTGACTTGAAAGGTAAAAATAAGATGAAGAAGAAACATGATGTGGAATATTCAGTCAACGACATTCCTATAGCAGATGGTGGTGACGATTTTTGTTTTAAGAGGAAGTACAACTAGGTAATCATCCTCTCTGAACAAGTTAAATGGAAAACTAAAAATTCAACGGAGGAATTTTAAAATTAATTAAAACATAAAACAAAAATGATGTTATTAAGCCAAAAAGGACACACATTCATCAACAGGAAATGCAAGTTCCCTGAGTAACAGAACACTTGAAATGTTTGACCCTGATTTATCACTTCTCACACATAAAGCGAATGACGAAATGAGCATCTCACCATCGGCTAGTGTGAGTTCGAATGTCTCCTGAAGGCCGAGGTTCCGTCTTAAGCCAGAGAGATCGGCGCACTCTGTGAGGATATGGGCCACAAGACCACACTGTGAGCGTTCAATTATATCACTGAGCCTGTAATTCTGTTCACAATACGCCCAACTCGAGGAAAGTCTTGAAACGCTCAAGCACAGGGAGGATGTGGCTAAATATCGGGCCATGTACGAACTTAGCCGGAAATGAAAGACTCCCTAGGCTTCGCAACTTAATACCTTCGGGCTTGGAAAAGAACGAGGATTGACCAAAGGAGGTCGGATAGGATAAATGAAAGTGAGGAGCCTGGCATAAGTAAGTGTAAGGAATGCCAGGACTCAGCTAAGGACCCCGTGGTCGCCAACCCATGCGCGCGCGCGCGCGCGCGCGCGCGCGCTCTCTCTCTCCCCCCCCCCCCAGGCTTAAGAGCCCATAGGTCCCTTTTATCGCCTCTAACGATAGGCAAGAGATACGGTGGGCTTTACTGAAGTTCTTGATATGAGTAAAGTAATTAAATGTCACATTTAATTATGTCCTGGCCATTTTCCTATAATCTTGAAAGCTATCTTGATAATCGATCAGTTCAAGGTGAAAGGGATGAAATTCTCTGTGATTCTTCCTCACTTGATTATTAGGTGAACTTCAAGACACCTTTGTCTACTCTTCGTTTGATAATGTGGCCGCAAAACAAAAAAGTTGAAATATATATTGGCTGCAAGAAATAATTGTCACCGTACAAAAGATTAAATAAAATTTGTCCGTTAGGAAGGCAAACTTCCATACAGTAAATTAAATACAAAGTCTGAAATGAAATTGCATAAGAATACAGTAAAATTTAAAACAAATTAAGTTGCGAGGGAATATTTGGGAATCGAGTTGTGACAGTAGACCTCCCCACCGTTAAACCTGAAATGAGCTATTGAGGATAGCGTAAACATGATAAAATTTAAACACTGTCATGCGTATGAAAATTACAACACCATTAAGGGGTCATGTGAACAGAAATTAAATTAATTCTACATATTACTAATACGATATAAAATGAATGAATAAATTTTCTGACTGCATAATACACAAGAAAACACCAGCATTTTGTGAAACTTCTACGAGCTGCAATGAGAGCTGCTGCAGGTCTTGGCATTGAATCACGAGACCTTGGATGTCTTCCTGGGCAATTATCTGCCAAGCTGCTTGTGTGTGAGCCCACAGTTCATTGATATAGGCTGCTGGAATACTATGACGAGTTAGTTCCTGACAACATATGCCTGGGAGTGCACTGAAGAAGGGTTTGACTTCTGCCTCTACATCTTCCCCGATGTACCGGTAACTGGTGAGATTATCTTCAGTGCTCAGCAGCCGAGATTGTAAATGATATCTAATGGCGCCCCACACCATCATGCCTGGTGTTCGGCCAGTATGACGGTGGTTAATGCACAATGTGTGAAAGTATTCTCCCTGATTTCGTCTAATACTCTAATGCGTATACTGTACAGCCATCATTGTAGTCCAAGTTAAAGTGGAACTCGTTTACCGCATCTCCTGGCCAGAGTACCACTTACTATAGAACCACGGCCGACTTGATGCGTCTCCTTACCGGCCTTGACAATCGGGTCCACGCACTGTGATCGGAGTAGTTACACAGCTCGACACGTGGCGCTGGTGGCCTAACTATTTGCGGTAGAAATGCATACTTCCTTATGGAAAATATATTGACTTCGATTGCCGATTTATCATAATTTAGAGTTATGGAGAATATTACGTAGGTTAATACTGTTAAAATGATTAATTCTAAAGGTTACTTTCGTTGATATTTGCCAAAATAATGTCGTGAAATGAGACTGTGGAGAGATGGAGTAGTCCAGCTGACGTTCTGATATAGACTCTGATTGCCAATTTATCTTAATTTAGGGATTAAAGGAGTATGTTACTTTGACTAATGCTGTTAAAATGATTAATCCTAAGGGCTACTTTCATTAATATGTGCCAAAATAACGTCGTGAAATGAAACTGAGGAGAGATGGAGTAGTCCCACTGACGTTCCTTAACTGCGAGGAACAATAGTAATCGCTTTTATTATGATGGCATTTAGATACGTAACAAAACTTACCAGAATACTTTTGTCTTCTGATGTTGATCTTGAGATCAAGAGTCATTGTTCAATTAGAGTTTTAAAATTCTTCAAGTGCTGCTCTCAGGAAGGGAGCTGAACAAAACATACAAGTCTTATTTTTTTCTATATTCGTTGTATGGATAACATAAATATTTTGACTCAAACATGTTTAAATTGTATTTTCAATATATATAGTTTCAGATTACATTTAATTCATACCTTGCACTAGAATTTAAAATACCGGGACTTGGCCGTGCGGTTAGGGGCGCGCAGCTGTGAGCTTGTATCCGGGAGATAGTAGGTTCGAAACCCACTATCAGCAACCCTCGAGATGGTTTTCCGTGGTTTTCCGAGGCCAAGGCGACGATGGTTAGACTCGATTTTTAATTATTTTATTATAAGAGGTGTGGAACAAACGACGGGTAATTATACTGACTTGTTTCAAGATATTGACCTGAAAATATAATGTTTTAAAAAATCGCGTTATAATTTTTTAATTGATGCTTTCACGGCCCGTAATTGTAAACGTGATAATAAGTTTTGGGCTTTTCCGTGTTACAAAAACAAAGTGAAATTCTTTACGTTTCGCAGAGAAGTTCGACGTATGCAGAGTGGATCTCGGCCCACAAGTGGCTACGGCTGATCCATGGTCTGACAGCCCTACACTCCGACCGGCCAATCGAGCTCTGCCGAGGCTCTACGTCTCTGTACTTGAGAGACGGAGAGGGGCTGATCGCCACTGTCGGCTGTCTTGAGAATGGTTTTCCGTGGTTTTCCATTCTCCTACACTAAGGCAAATGCCAGACAGTTCCTAGTATAGGCCACGGCCGCCAACCCTCTCACCTTCTAAGCACATCTCCTCCTCCGATACAAATTTTCCGGCCTGAGAGACGGCGTCACCGTCTAGGAGGCCCGCCTCTCCCCTTCAGGGGAGGAATAAAATCATTTAGCAGTAGCAGTAACAGTCGCAGAGAACTTACTCCGCGTCTTCAGAATAAAATCTCGACTGTTCACGAGGAAAACTTCTCTAATAATGAAGGTTTTAATTTAAAGAATGCTTTGCTGTTAGTCTATACACGGCCGACTGGATCCCTTGCTGCGCCCCTTATACCGACCTTGACAGTCGCTTGTGAAGCCCAGCATAAAGCTGTAATTCGAAAGTTTCACCATAACGCCGCTGGAGCGCTGGCCTAGTCACAGACAGGAAGCTGTATACCGCAAATTTCAGCATTTCCAGTTTTATTTAGGCTATATTGTTTTGCTGTCGTAAATGTTGACAATGTGTTCGCAATGAGGTGCTTGTTGGCTTGATAATTTGAGCTGAAAGTTATGCGCTAGTGAGTTTAATTTTTATTGTGTAGTGTGGTGATTATATTTTTGAAATCGTGTTCACAAATCTTAGAATTTGTGACATTATTGTGCGCCTTTCTGTACTTCGAGCAGAAATTTTTTGCAAACAAGAACAAATGTAATGAGTGGCTCAAAGTGATTTCTCGCAGTAACTTCGTTCTAAACAAGAATTTTAATTTATGCGCTAATTCGTTTTTTAATGGTGTGGCGATTTGCTTTCCTTTAACTGTGTTTGGAAATATTCGAATATGTATGCTGTGTGCCTTTTTGTATTTCGAACAGGAAAAAAAAAAAGAGCAAAGGGACACTATCATTTCAGAATTCTCTGTAGACCAGGACAAAACTACGGAGTGGCTCAAAGCAGTTAGCATTTTCATCTTGGTTTTCCGTTTCTATTTCGGGTATTTATCCTCTTTCTTTCTTCCTTTCTTAATCTGTTTGCCCCTCCAGTAGGGTTGGGCAGACCGGAACATTCACTTGTTCCGCAACATTAGGAGCTTGAGGCGGAGTGTTTCGGTACAGAGTGCCAGGACACGGGACACAGGACTGTAACTGCGTCCTAGAGAGAACTTCGAGAGGCAACAGGACATGCTCCGCTTCAGCTGGAATGTGCCTGAACCGAGTCAAGGCCGGACTAGATAGATTAGTTGGCCTTGGCTGTGTCTGCCTGTCGATACCGGCTGTGTGCCGCCCTGTGCTGGAGTGTCAACATTTTTTCATCCAGTTATATCTTTAATTCCAAAGCGACGACCCATATTTTTCTTGGGCTTAAAAGTTTCCTTAAAGTCCAAATTAATTTCTAACGTAAATCCCTGAGAAAGTGTTGAGGGAAATTTTCGAGATATTGAAGAAAGTAAATGGAAGTTGAGAGGGAAGGAATTCGAAGTGCAGAGAGCATAACAGCACGAAAGTACATCAATGTTTTCATCCAGTTATATTTTTAATTCCAAAGTGACGACCCATATTTTTCTTGAGCTTAAAAGTTTTCTTAAAGTCAAAATTAATGTTTAACGTCAATCCCCGAGAAAGTGTTGAGGGAAATTTTTCGAGATATTGGAGAAAGTAAATGGAAGTTGAGAGGGAAGGAATTCTAAGTGCAGAGAGCATAACAGCACGAAAGTACATCAATGTTTTCATCCAGTTATATTTTTAATTCCAATGCCCAACCCTACCCTCCAGGGTTGGCTTTTCCCTCGGACTCAGCAAGGGATCCCACCTCTACCACCTCAAGGGTAGTGTCCTGGAGCGTGAGACTTCGGGTCGGGGATACAACTGGGAAGGATGACTAGTACCTCGCCCAGGTGGCCGCAACTGCTATGCTGAACAGGGACCTTATGTTGGGGATGGGAAGATTGGAAGAGGTAGACAAGGAAGAGGCAAGGAAGCGGCCGTGGCCTTAAGTTAGGCACCATACCCGCATTTGCCTGGAGGAGAAGTGGGAAACTATGGAAAAACACTTCGAGGATTGTTGAAGTGGGAATCGATCCCCCGTCTACTCAGTTGACCTACCAAGGCTGAGTGGACCCCGTTCCAGCCCTCGTACCACTTTTGAAATTTCGTGGCAGGGCCAGGAATCAAACCGGGCCTCCGGGGGTGGCATCTAATCACGCTAATCTGGTATTTTTTACCCCGAAATTTTCCTTCATTGAATAATCCCTTAGGCGGAGTCATATTTGCTATACGACAGCAACACAGCACATTTTCATCCAAGATAATCTGAACTGAATGTCAGTACATTCTGAGAGTCGGAGCGTGGAATGTTAGAAGTTTGAATCGTTGTAGTAGGTTAGAGAATCTGAAAAGGTAGATGGATAGACCAAAGTTAGATGTAGTTGGTATAAGTGAAGTACGTTGGCAGGAAGAACATGATTTTCGGTCAGGCGACTGCAGAATTATCAACACAAAATCAAACAGGGGAAATGCAGGAGTTGGTTTAATAATGAATAAGAAAATAGGGCCGCAGGTAAGCTACTATGACCAGGATAGTGAAAGAATTGTTGTTGTCAATTTAGACACCAAACCAATGCCCACCACAATAGTGCAGGTCTATATGCCTACTAGTTCAGCGGATGATGCAGAAATCGAAAGAATATATGAAGAGATAGAAGATTTAATACAATATGTAAATGGTGACGAGAATTGAATTGGTAGGCCAAGGAAGAAAAGGTATTACAGTAGGAGAATTCGGATTGGGACAAAGGAACGAAAGAGGAAGTCGACTGGTTGAATTCTGCACTGATCATAATTTAGCCCTTGCCAATACTTAGTTCAAACACTACAAACGACAGTTGTATACGTGGACGAGAACTGGAGACACATGAAGGTATCAAATAGACTTCATTATGATTAGGCAGAGATTCAGAAAGCCGGCCCCGTGGCGTGGCGATAGCGTGCCTGTCTCTCGCCCGGAGGCCCCGGGTTCCATTCCCGGGCAGGCCAGAGATTTTTCTCTCGACCTGAAGGCTGGTTCGAGTCCACTCAGCCTACGTGATTAGAAGTGAGGAGCTATCTGACGGAGAGATGGCGGCCCCGGTCTCGAAAGCCCAGAATAACGGCCCAGGGGATGCGTCGTGCTGACCACACGATCCCTCGTAATCTGCAGGCCTTCGGGCTGAGCAGCGGTCACTGGGCAGGCCAAGGCCCTTTCAAGGGCGTTAAGTGCCGTGGGGTTTGGTTTTGGTTAGAGATTCAGAAACCAGGTGTTGGATTGCAAACCTTTCCCAGGAGAAGACGTGGACTCTGACCAGAACTTGTTGGTCATAAAATGCCATCTGAAGTTGAAGAAATTGAAAAAAGGAAGGGATGCAAGGAGATGGGATGTATACACGTTGAAAGAAAATATGAGGGATTGTTTTAAGGAACATGTTGCACAAGGACTAAATCAAAAGGCTGAAGGAAACACAATAGAGGAAGAGTGGATAGTCATGAAAAATGAAATAGGTAGGGCTGCTGAAGAAATGTTAGGAAGGAAGAAAAGATCAACTAAGAATCAGTGGATAACTCAGGAGATACTAAACCTGATTGATGAGCGACGAAAATACAAGAATGCTAGAAATGAAGAGGGCAGAAAAGAATACAGGCGATTAAAGAATCAAGTGGATAGAAAGTGCAAGGTAGCCAAGAAAGAATGGCTGAAGGAGAAGTGCAAGGATGTCGAAGGTTGTATGGATGGGAAAGGTAGATGCTGCATACAGGAAAATCAAGGAATCTTTTGGAGAAAGGAAATCTAGGTGTATCAATATTAAGAGCTCAGATGGAAAGCCACTTCTAGGGAAAGAAGACAAAGCAGAAAGATGGCAAGAACATATCCAACAGTTGTATCAAGGTAAAGATGTAGATAATTTGGTTCTGGAACAAGAAGAGGCTGCTGATGCTGATGAAATGGGATATCCAATTTTGAGGTCAGAGTTTGACAGAGCCCTGAGAGACCTAAATAAAAACAAGGCACCTGGAATTGATGATATTCCCTCTGAATTACTGACTGTCTTAGGAGAAAGCAGCATGGCAAGCTTATTAAAATGTATGAGACAGGAGAAGTCCCATCCGATTTTCGGCAGAATGTTGTTATACCTATTCCCAAGAAAGCCGGTGCTGACAGATGTGAAAACTACCGCACCATTAGTTTAGTATCTCATGACTGCAAAATTTTAACACGTATTATTTACAGAAGAATGCAAAAACAAGTTGAAGCTGAGTTGGGAGAAGATCAATTTGGCTTCAGAAGAAATGTAGGAACACGTGAAGCAATCCTGACTTTACGTCTGATCTTAGAGGATCGAATCAAAAAGGACAAGCCCACGTACATGGCATTCGTAGATCTAGAAAAGGCATTCGATAATGTTAATTGGACCAAGCTATTTATGATTCTGAAGATGATAGGGATCAGATACCGAGAACGAAGAATTATCTACAATATGTATAAAAATCAGTCTGCAGTGATAAGAATCGAGGGCTTTGAAAAAGAAGCAGCAATCCAGAAAGGAGTGAGGCAAGGCTGCAGTTTGTCCCCTCTCCTTTTCAGTGTTTACATAGAACAGGCAGTAAAGGAAATCAAAGAGGAATTTGGAAAGGGAATCACAATCCAAGGAGAGGAAATCAAAACCTTGAGATTTGCCGATGATATTGTTATTTTATCTGAAACTGCAGAAGATCTTGAGAAACTGCTGAACAGTATGGACAAAGTCTTGGGTAAGGAGTACAAGATGAAAATAAATAAGTCCAAAACAAAAGTAATGGAGTGCAGTCGAACGAAGGCAGGTGATGCAGGAAATATTAGATTAGGAAATGAAGTCTTAATGGAAGTAGATGAATATTGTTACTTGGGTAGTAAAATAACTAACGATGGCAGAAGTAAGAAGGACATAAAATGCAGACTACCACAAGCAAGGAAGAGCTTTCTTAAGAAAATAAATTTGCTCTCTTCAAACATTGATATAAGAATTAGAAAGATGTTTCTGAAAACTTTCATCTGGAGCGTGGCATTGTATGGAAGTGAAACATGGACGATAACTAGCTCAGAAAGAAAGAGAACAGAATTTTTTGAAATGTGGTGTTACAGAAGTATGCTGAAGGTGAGATGGATAGATCGAATCACGAATGAAGAGATACTTAATCGAATTGGTGAGAAGAGATCGATTTGGCTAAATTTGACAAGAAGAAGAGATAGAATGCTAGGTCACACCTTAAGACACCCAGGACTTGTTCAGTTGGTTTTTGAAGAAAGTGTAGGCGGTAAGAACGGTAGGGGTAGACCAAGGTATGAATATGACAAGCAGATTAGAGCAGATGTAGTATGCAATAGTTACGTAGAAATGAAAAGGTTAGCACAGGATAGAGTGGCCTGGAGAGCTGCATCATACCAGTTTATAGACTGATGACTCAAGCAACAACAACATAGGCCGTAGGTTAGTATGGAAGGTACAAAAAATATTTGGTAGGTTCTAATAATAATAATGTTATTTGCTTTACGTCCCACTAACTACTTTTACGGTTTTCGGAGACGCCGAGGTGCCGGAATTTAGTCCCGCAGGAGATCTTCTACATGCCAGTAAATCTATCGACACGAGGCTGATCAATTTGAGCACCTTCAAATGCCACTGGACTGAGCCAGGATCGAACCTGCCACGTTGGGGCCAGAAGGCCAGCTCCTCTACCGTCTGAGCCACTCAGCCCGGCAAAGGAAGGTTCTTGACTATTAAAAATATTCCAGAACATACTGGAAAGTTCAGTGTTGTCGTGTACACATTATTACAAAACATGCTAGAAGGTACTGGAAATTTAACTGTTTTGCTCGACCTGTGGGTGGGGGTGGTAGAATAACTGCCACGGTATCTCCTGCCTGCCGTAAAAGGCAACTACAGGGGGCCCATGGGCTCTTAACTTGGCAGCGTGGGTTGGCGACCACGGGGCCCTTCGCTGAGTCCTCTAATTGCTTCCACTTGTGCCAGGCTCCTCAATTTCATCTATCCAATCCTACCTCCCTTGGTCAACTCTTATTCGTTTCCGACCCCGACGGTATTAGGTCACGAGGCCTAGGGAGTCTTTCATTTTCATGCCCTTTGTAGTTCTTGTCTTTCTCCGGCCGATACCTTCATTTTTGGTCAACTCTTGTTCATTTCCGACCCCGATGGTATTAGGTCACGAGGCCTATGGAGTATTTCATTTTCGCGCTCTTCGTTGCTTTTGTCTTTCTTTGACCGATGCCTTCATTTCCTTCGAAGTGTAGAACCCCTTTCATTTTTTTCTCTCTATTTAATGTTAACAGAGGATATTGCACAGTTGGACTTCCTATTAAAAAATAATCACCACTACCATATACTGGAAAGATCAGTGTTTTAGTATGTTTCTCTTTATTATAAAATATTGTAGAATATCAAAGTTCAGCTTTTGGTATATTCATCATTATTACGAAATATTTAGGACATAATGGAGAGTTCAGAGTTTTATCATGTTC
Source organism: Anabrus simplex (assembly GCF_040414725.1). Classification (NCBI taxonomy): domain Eukaryota; kingdom Metazoa; phylum Arthropoda; class Insecta; order Orthoptera; family Tettigoniidae; genus Anabrus; species Anabrus simplex. The sequence continues at coordinate 329,784,255 of NC_090268.1, forward strand.
TTCCTTATTAGAAAATATTTTAGAATATATTATAATTACAGTGTTTTATTATATTTTACCTTATAAAAATATTTTATAATATACTGGAAAGCATACGCTGCTTATCACTAAATATTCTAGAATATACCGGGAAGTTCAGCATTATTTTTTTTTTTTGGTTTTCCTCACTATTACAAAATATTCTAAAATAAACCGGATAATTCAGCGTTGAAATATGTTCCTCTTTATTACAGTACTAGCTGATGTACCCGTGCTTCTCTACGGGATTCTCAGAAAGACTGACGTTATGGTTTTCCTAACATAAAATCAACATAGGTCATTACAAAAACGTAAGTATGAATGTAGCGATTAAAAGCAACGCTATCATATAAAATACTCGATCAAATGGAAAGCCGCACGTTTTATCACTTTTAACGAACAGTGCTGCGTTTAGATTGCGGTGCCAATCTAATGGTCCAAAGTTCCAGAGCTGGGATGACCAGGCCGCAGATTGCCATGAACACTAATCTGCCATTATTCCGCTAAATATGCACACTGTTCATTCCAATCAGTGCCTCAGAGTAGGGATTGAATAGCTTGAATGCTATGATGATCCAGTGTGTTACGTACCAGTAGTATCAGAAAATTTATAAACCAGGGGAATGGCATGCTAAAGAAGAAAGTTATCTAACTCCCCAGCTACTTCCCATCAATATTCAGGCAGGCTGTTACACTCTGTACGACTGAGCGAGTTGACCGTGTGGTTAGCGGTGCGCAGCTGTGAGCTTCCATCCGAGAGATAGTGGATTCGAACCCCATTGTCGGCAGCACTGAATATGCTATTCCGTGGTTTCCCCACTTTCACGCCAGTCAAATGCTGGGCCTGTACCTTAATTAAGGCCTAAGTCACTCCTAGCCCTTTCCTTTCCCATCGTCGCCATAAAACCTATCTATGTCTGTGCGACGTTAATCAAATAAAAAATACTCTGTACGAAGTAGTAATCCTATCTACCGGAGATGAAGGGCAACAGAAGACACAAAGCACATCACGACAAACAATGGTCAATGTAATGTTATTGTTGATCAATGTTATGAGCTTTCTATAGTGTAGGCCTGCACATTTAGTTTTCTTTCGACTCTGTGATTTGTAAAATATTTTATACCATAAACTGTAGTTTCTTATTCTCCGACTTTACATACCGATTTTCATTAAATACTTTTTACCCATTTTCTCGTTACTCGGCGCTGATATGGACTTAGTAACAAAAATCCAAATTCATGAATATCTTTGTGATCATAGCCAGTACGGTAACAATGTATAAGACATTAATAATAGGAAATTTAATTCTATATAACCTTAGTTATGTAGCATTCATCGATTACACCTCTAATAAGAAATATTTGAGAATTACATTTTAGGCCTTCCCCTAAACTACCATTTCACTCAGCGTGAATAAAATAATTTATAGCCTAGACTATAGCGACTTATTTCCTGACTTTCATCAAGATAGGACTACTAATAACAACAATATTTGAGAATTAAATTTTAGGCCTTCCCTAAACTACCATTTTCTCAGCGTGAATACCATTATTGATAGCATAGATTGTAGCAACTTGTTCCCCAACTTTGCATACCCATTTTCTTTAAAATACGACCACTAATAACATAAATAGTTGAGAATTCAATTTTAGGCCTTCCCCTAAACTACCATTTCACTCAGCGTGAGTAAAATGATTTATAGCCTAGATTGTAGAAGCTTATCCCCCGACTTCACATACCGATTTTCATTAGACCACTAATAACATAAATAGTTATGAATTCAATTTTAGGCCTTCCCCTAAACTACCATTTCACTCAGCGTGAGTAAAATGATTTATAGCCTAGATTGTAGAGGCTCATCCCCCGACTTCACATACCGATTTTCATTAAATTATCTTCAACCGTTTTCTCGTGATGCGTGTACAGACAGACAGACAGAAATTACGGAAAAGTAAAAAGTGCATTTTCTTGTTACTATGGACATGACCGATACAGAAATACCATTATTTTCAAATTCTGAGAATGTACAGACAAAACTCTTATTTTATATATATATATAGGTACTCCGGGATACACTGGAAAGTTCAGTGTTTTGATATAATTATTTTCATTATTACACAATGTTCTCTAGAAAGTTTAGCGTATGGTATACTGCTCATTATTACAAAATGTTCTAGAACATACTGGAAAATTCAAGGATGCATATTATTATTATTATTATTATTATTATTATTATTATTATTATTATTAACTTTATTTTTCGAAGGATCAGACCGCTTCCGCATAAAAATATAGGTACACCATCATCATTTGCAGCTCTAAGTGATGTGTAGTTTTCGGGCTTGAATACCCAAGTTTCATACTACACAATAGGGTGGGAAATTCCATCAGCTTATAGAATTTGATCTAAGTTTCTGTTCTCTTCAGTGTGCCGCACAGACATCTTAATTTGTTGTCTTTTATACTGACATCCTTACTTTTATCACATGTGACATCGCAACTCAGGTACGTGAAGCGGGACAGGTGCTTCCTCACTGATAACTATTTTCATTCAGATAGGCTATTTACCGTTGTCATAGTCTTGAATTCTTGGTCGCTATCTTGAGTAAAACCAGAGGGTTTACACACAGCTGTTTGAAGATTAAGCTCAGTTTCTTGAATACGTATGTCATTATCAGGAAATAAAAGGGAATTTATATCGGTATTGATGATTAATCTTCTTGCAAGATTAACTAAAACCTTATGTTCTTGTTAAGCTTATCACCCAACTTTACTAAAGTTATAAAATCTGAATGACGGTCTACGGTACTTGTCTGACTTCCTTTCGTTCACGTAAAATAAAACTTAACCGTTCAAGCTCAAATTTGGCAGACTTACAACTGGTACCTTAGCTTGACATACAGCCTCTTAAGAAGGCTAGACAGGGAAATCAAATATGAAGAAAGACGAAAATATGCACTTTGAACCCTTAAAAGTGAATGTGCTGTCCATATGGTTAATCTTACTAAAATTTGGAGCCTATCAAGTGTGCTAAGAATCCAACTTTTTATAAAAAATGTTACTTATATGAAATTCATTCCTAACTCTGGGTGGGAGAAATGCTTTTCTATGTTTTAGCGCATGTCTTATTCTATGGAGAGGAAAAATACGGGTAAACTGTTAGTCTTACACACAAGGGGAGCATATATACAAGACTTAGGAGTAACGATGCTCAATTCTCCTTGGTGTTTCTATGCTCACACTAAGACTTATGTCATTGTATTATCTTGAAAACTACAAAATGTTTTCGAGCTGATTGTAAATAAAGAATTACGTACCCGGGCGAAGAACGGGTATAAGTATCCTTTTTATAAATAGAATTGTCTTTCTGTCAGCACGTTCAGAGTTCTTTGTCCTTATGTCTCAAACTATATTACGTGATATTAATGGAATGTCTAAACAGTCATTTCCCCCTGTGGTAAGGGCGGTAGAATACATTCACAGTATCACCTGCGCCTGAAAGGTGCCAAAGGAGCTCTGAGTCCTGGCATTGCTTCCACTTACTTGTGCCAGGCTCCTCACTTTCATTTGTCCTGTCCGGCCTCCCTTAGTTCAATTCTTCTTCTTTCCGACCCCAATGATATTAGAGCATTCGAGGGCTAGGGAGTCTTTAATTTTCACGTCCTTCGTGGCCCTTGTCTTTCTTTGGCCAATATCTTCATTTTTCGAAGTATCGGATCCCTTCCATTTTTAATGTTGAAAACTTTTCTTAGTAGACAAAGTAGGGGCCCCAACAACGAAAAACGTAAAATTAAGCAATTTCCTCAATAGTGCAGAAAGTTGAAGGGCTAAAGGGCCAGGGAAGGTTTCAGACTGCGAGTCTTGGACAGGTCTATCGAAATTATAAAAGCAAATTTCGAAAATAACTTCCGGGCTAAATGCAGTTCCAGAAAACAGGCTAAAATCGCTTTTCTTTACTTCTTTTTTATTCAAATCCTAGCCAAATGAACTTATTTACATAATTCTTTCTGTAATGTGTTCCTTGATTGAATACCCTCAGGTGTTTTTTATTTTTGAAAATTTCCACACCGAATATAGTTATAAGGGTTTAAATGAAACTGTGCATTGACTCACGTTAACGCTCGTAGTGGTGCTTAAATGAAACTGTGCTTTGACTCACGTTAACGCTCGTAGTGGTGCTTAAATGAAACTGTGCTTTGACTCACGTTAACGCTCGTAGTGGTGCTTAAATGAAACTGTGCTTTGACTCACGTTAACGCTCGTAATGGTGCTTAAATGAAACTCTGCATTGACTCACGTTAACGCTCGTAATGGTGCTTAAATGAAACTGTGCTTTGACTTACGTTAACGCGCGTAATGGTGCTTAAATGATACTCTGCATTGACTCACATTAGCGCTTGTAGTGGTGCTTAAATGAAACTGTGCATTGACTCATGGAAAACCACTTCGAGGATGGCTGAGGTGGGAATCGAATCCCCTCTACTCAGTTAACCTCCCGAGGCTAAGTGGACTCCGTTTCAGCTCTTGTATTACTTTTCAAATTTCGTGGCAGAGCCGGGAATCGAATCTGAGCCTCCGAGGCTGGCAGCTAATCACACTAACCACTACACCACGGAGGCGGACATTATTATTAGTCTACTATTTTCAAACGTGAGCTTACAGCTTCCTTAATATTCGGAGGGATTCATCAGCGTTACCAATCTTTGAGATGGTCAAGATTGTAGAATAAAACCCAAAAGGATCGTATCCAGAGAGGATCGTACGGCTTAAAATGAGCATTAAAATATTCGCTTGTAAGTCTATTTACAGACGCTATAGCTCACTTGCGCAGCAGCTTGCTTCTCAAGAAGCTGACTGGTTCGATTCTTGGTTAATAATATGAAATTTCCGAAAAGTCGAGTATCTATTGTTCGGGCTGCACATAAAACTGTACGTTCCGCGAATTATCTATCACACCACAGCTAGGTGTCCCACTGCCGCAACTCCTCGTTTAAACAGATTAGGACGGAAAATAAATATAAGTCATAGTAATAATAAGAATAATGCCATGTGGCCTCCGGAAAAGCCTGGTGCAGGTCTTTTGATTTGACTCCCGTAGGCGACCTGCGCGTCGTGATGAGGATGAAATTATGATGAAGACGGCACATACACCCAGTCCCCGTGCCAGGGAATTAACCAATCATGGTTAAATTTTCCGACCCTACCGGGAATCGAACCCGAACCCCTGTGACCAAAGTCAGCACGCTATCTATTTAACCATGGGTAGTGCCAATATGTGAGATACAGTATCAAGGATACGAAAATAATTTTTATTTAGATTACTCAAGAATAGGGTATTTTTTCTTTTTTTGCTATTTGCTTTACGTTGCACCGACGCAGATAGGTCTTATGGCGACGATGGGATAGGAAAGGGCTAGGAGTAGGTAGGAAGCGGCCGTGGCCTTAATTAAGGTACAGCCCCAGCATTTGCCTGGTGTGGAAATGGGAAACCACGGAAAACCATCTTCAGGGCTGCCGACAGTGGGGTTCGAACCCACTATCTCCCGGATGCAAGCTCACAGCCAAGCGCCCCTAACCGCACGGCCAACTCGCCCGGTGGGTAAATTTTAAAGAAGTAGTCAACATGAAATATTAAGTCAATGAAGTGACACACATCATAGCTGTAAATCGTTATAATGATCACCTTCTTCTATGGAACGTCTAGACACATTCACAACAAAAGATTCCGAAGTACCGGTATTTGAGCTTGCAGTGTTTTAGTCGTCCTTCTGAGCATGTTCTCGGACAGTTTGAAATCTTTACACGTACCACTGACTCGAACACACTGTCTAGCCAGCAAGCATCCATTCACTGTAGAAGTAATTAGCCTGTTTTTGACTTTAATGAGATTAATTTTGCTGAATATTCTTTCACAATCAGCTTTCGAGGCAGGGAGTGACAAAACGGAGAGTCCATGTTCTGGAAGTGCGGGAAACTCACATTCATCAAACGTGTTTCCCACCTCCTGTAACATAGCCAGCCCAAAATTAATCTACATCAGAACAGGCTTCAATATCATCATTGACGTTGATAATGAGTAAATTTCTCCAGTCATCGTCAATCTGCTGAAGGCGAATCCTATGATACACTGATTATAGTACAGGCGCGAGACCGTGAAGTAACTCAGAAATGAAAGATCCCTATGGGAATCTCATTATTCGAAAAACCTCTCTCTCTCTTTTCAACTTGTCATCTATAATAACTTGCACGAATAAAAGAAGGAACAAAAATCTACGCATTTTAAGGGAAAACAAGACAAAATTTACAATACGTCATAGGATCGCACAATAGGCGTACGATCCGCGAGTTGGACCGTACGATAGTACACAGCATTGAATTATCGTGCATGTACGATCCAGATCGTACGGTTGGTAAGACTGGGATTCATTAACACTTAAAACATCGCTCACTAGCACCAGGACATCAGATTCCTCGTCAGGTCAGTGGTAGATTGTCGGAAGATTTCGGATTCAAACCTGTCAGATGTGGTCGGATTTTTGAAGGGCGGAAAAGGTCCGTTTGGCACGGCATGTTGTACGACGTCGGCAAGTAAAATATCTCTCCCCTTCGTGTCTCAGTCATCTTGTAGAGTAAAATAGAAATGTCGAAATTGACACGCGGGCAACAAGAATGGCGTCAAATCAAAAGGCCTGCACATAGTACTAGAGGCTCATTCATTCATTCATTCATTCATTCATTCATTCATTCATTCATTCATTATTTATTTATTTATTTATTTACCATAAACTTACAGTATCTAAGGAAGGCCAGGGGAAAACGACAGGCCCCCTACACGTAATCATTATACTCTCTGTGGATGGGAGTGGTAGAATAATATACACGGTATCCCCTGCCTGTCGTTAGAAGCGACTAAGAGCAGCTCCAGGGCCTCTTAACTTAGTAGCGTGTGTTAGTGATATCGGGAACCTTAGCTGAGTCCTGACATTGCTTCCACTTACTTGTATCAGGCTCCTAATTTTCATTTATCCTATCCGACCTCTCTTGGTCAACTCTTCTTTTCCTCCGACCCCGACGGTATTAGGTTCGCTCTTCGTAGCCCTTGTCTTTCTTGGCTCATATCTTCGTTTTTCGAAGTGTTGGATCCCTTCCATTTTTTCTCTGTCTGATTAGTGTTCATAGAGGAAGGTTGCCCACTACTACCACCATCCTGCAAGTCTAAATTCCGGCACTTTGGCGTCTTCGAACGCCGTTAGATTAGTTAGAGGGACATAAAGCCAATAAGATTATTATTATTATTATTATTATTATTATTATTATTATTATTATTATTATTATTATTATTATTATTATTATTATTATTATTATTGTACCGGGTGGTACACCTCCACGCCGCTAATTTAAAATGTGCGCCTTTTGAAACTCCTCTGCTGGAGGAACTCTGAACTTTATCTACTCTATTAATTCTCTACCTTCTCAGAAGATGTCACCATGTGGAAAATTTTGAGTTTTAGAACTGTGTCACTTTTGATGTGTTTTTGTTTCGCTTGAAGTAAGAAGTGTGAACTTTCTCTTCTAGAGGACACTACTGAAGATCTACAATAGTGCAACCTAGTGCGGAGTCAAAGAACTATTTTTTGGAGAAAATTTAATTTCAAGAGTTTGTTCCTTGTTAAATTTTTTTCTATCATTGTTTAAGTTGGCAATATTTCCCCCTTTCTTCCCCTTGTTATGAATGTAACCAATCCCGAATTTCTTTAATTAATTTCTGACCAATCAGGGGTATCTTCCCCCAACTTGAATCTGTTGCGGGGTCCTATCCAATAAAAACGTTGTGGGCGGGTGTTTTCTTTCCCCTAACGCCTAGAACCTTCCACGAGAGGTTATAAACTGCTGATTTTTGGGTCTCCGGGCCTCTTCTGTTCCATCTTTCAGTGTGTTAAGTACATAGCAGGGGGCGGGAAGCGCCTCTTTCTTCGGCAGCGGTCAACAACAAGGTAATGGCCGATTAATAACTTCTTTCCTTGCTAGCTCAGCAGTTTAACTTTCGGGGCGGGTTCTAAGCGTTCTACCATGTAACCTTTTCCTAAATATAACTACTCTTTTATATATTCTCTTTTAAAGCTTCATATTGGGATAGAGAGTGCTAACCCTCTCGAGCTCCCACTCATATTGTTGTGAGGTGAACTTAGTTTTCTCAACCTATTCTTCGATAACGTAAAACAAAGTGTTCTCTTCTTAAGTCACCTCTTTAGTATGGGATTAGCCCTTGTGTTAACGGCCTAGTGCCAAGTAGGTCTTAATCAAAGGGTACTAGGAGTGCAAGTTTGCCTCCTCCCAAATTGTTATTTTAGAGGTCATTTAATTAACCTTCTTTTTCATTTAATAGACCTCAGTAGGTTGGGTATTTTACCCCTGTGTATATGTCCTTAGAGGACAGCTTGAAGGTGAAGTTTGGTGTGGCCTGTGAGTGGCTTACACTTTGAGAGCAGATTGCGCTTTTGGAATTCAATTTTTGTATGCCTCGAGGAGGCTTTACTGTGTAATTTGGAGCAAGTGCTCCAGGGTTTGATTGGGGTCTTCTGCCCCTTTGTTAAAATTTGTATATCGGAAAGTTGGGCTAGTTGCTCAAGAATTGTGAACTCAGGGCTCGAAGCCCAAATTCTGTAATCTCTGTAATTGTACTTTTCAAATTGTGTTTCGGCTACTAAGTACCTGTTCTTGTTATTACTTAATTTTGAAAAGAAAATATAACCTTGTTAAATTTTACAGTAACTTTGATTCCGTAGTTTGAGACTCATTCACGCCCGCACCTTCTTTCACCTCTACCTACCACCAAAACACGGTAACAAGTGGTAGCAGAGCGTGGTTGAATGGGTCTCAATTTAGCCCCTTTTGACGGCTACACATTGTTTTGATCCGAACTCTAACCATTTTCTCAGTTGCTGGAATTTTTTGACTTTTTCAAAATTGTTTTGTCATCATGCCAGGCCCTCGCGATGTTCCCCATCTTAATTATTTGCGCAAGGAGGAGTTGATATATGAATTGACTATTAGAAATGTACAATCTGGAGGCACGGTTGCAGTAGACACTAACAAGCTTAGAGAGTCCCTAGATTTGCCCATTTCCATCCCCAATTTGGGAGAGAAAGAAATTGATGACTCTCTTTCCACGATCGTCGAGAATATTACTGGGCTAGCTTCTGTAGTTAGTTTTTTTGATGAAAATGATCCGTCTCCTAATCAAATTAAGCGTGTGCAAGGCAGGCTATATCATTTTTCGAATAGGGTTAACGATCTGTTGTCTCTAAAACTGAATGACGTTCAGAGGAAGGAAGCTAGTACGCTCCTGGAAAATATTTCCGAATTATCTAGTAAGGTCACTTTATTGTTGACTGGGGAAGTTCCTCACAAATCTGATCAACCCACCATTGTGAATGCAGGTAGTAAGGAAGCGCCTCCCAAGGGAGACGTTAATAGGATAACCGTTGCTGCTCAAACTATCTCTGCCCCATTGGACAACGAGCCTGAACGCCGTGCATCGTTGAGTAACATCCGTTCTGAATTAACTTCCTTGCCATTGAAACCTTTACCGACTATGTCACCCGGGTTTAGCAGCTTGCCTCATCCATTGGCAATGTTGCTCAGAGGGATCTCTAAGTTTTCCGTTAATACCACCAGTGATGTAATTTCCTTTTTAAGATTTCTAGTTGAATTTCAGGATCATGCTCTTGTGTTTTCTCTTTCTCCATGTCAAATTTTGCAGATTATCTATCCGTATGCTATTGGTATTCTTTCTGATAAAATCGTAAGAGCCATTGCCGAGCAATCATCTATTGAGGATTTCCATGCCCATTTGCTAGCTAACTTCATCCCTGCTAGGGCTAGGTCCTCCCTTATTCAGAAGTACTATTATCGGGTACAGCGCTTGGATGAAAACTTGGCTGATTTCATACAAGACATTAAGTTTTATACCAGGGTGTTTGCTCTTCACTTCCCTGAGGATCAAATTGTACAAGCTATTGTGGAAGGGATTTCACCACCCTACAGGTCATATTTGTGTTTCGCGGCGTGCCCGCAAACTTTTTCTGAACTTGAAGCATTGGCCGTCTCAGCGGAAGGAGTTAGATACGCCGATTCTTTGCGTGTCGCGAAAGAACCCCCTCCTTCGTTTAGTAATACTCGGCCTCCACCTCGCCGACCAGTCACACCCCGTAAATGTTATGCTTGTGGGTCGCCTGACCATCTGCGCAATAAGTGTCCACTGATCAAGTCTAGTAGGGCAAATAATGGAGCTGGTTCAGCACAAGGCTGTTTTAAATGTGGGGCTTTCTCACATATCGCCAAGAATTGCCCAAACTCGAATAGCACCCCCTCCTGCTCAACTTCTGGTGCAAATTCCACCTATGCCAATAATAAAAAGTGACTAGTGGCTTCGGCTGAGTCGACTAATCCATCTTCCCGAGACTCAGCCCCGGGTAAACAGGTTGTAAATTCAGGGAACGTGCAATTTTCAAATTCATCTTTTGAAGGTCCCAAAGAGTGTCTTAGGATTGCGGCGGATACCCCCGCACCTGTTCCTTTTCTTAAGATTGAGTTAAATAACGAGCCTATAACAGCTCTCTTAGATTCAGGCAGTGTTTGTTCGATTATTTCGGCTGAATGGTATTCTAAATTGAAAACGGTTTGTAAACTTCCTGACTATGTCTCTTCTCCTGTTCAATACGTTTCGGCTAATTCATCTCCATTAGAAATTCTAGGTTCCTTACTGGTCAAAATTCGTGTTTTTAAGTTTACATGGAAAGTTAAATTGTTTGTGGCCAAGCAATTGTCTAGCCCCATTATATTGGGAGCGGACTTTATTTCTCACACTGGTCTTGTGCTCGATCTCCAGTCTAGGTCGTGCACATTCAAATTTGCTTCCAATTGTAAAATACCACTATTAAAGTGTAATTCTGTGTCATGTTCTTCTATTTCGCCTACCCAGGATGAGATGTTGTTAGACCTTAGACATCTACCTGAGGAGCAGGCTAATAGTATTCGCAAACTGTGTCAGTCGTTTCCCGAGGTGTTCTCTGATACTCTTGGTGTTACTGACCTTATTGAATACAAAATTGAGGTCACGGATTCGATTCCTGTCCGTTTTCCACCTTATAGGCTATCTCCACCTAAAATGAAGGCTCTGAAAGAAATTATCGACCAGATGTTGAAGGATGGTATTATTAGGCCCTCTAAGTCGGCGTATTCATCGCCTATTTTTCTAGTCCCGAAACCCCAAGGAGGCTTCAGGCCTGTCATTGATTACAGGGCTCTCAATCGGAAGGTGGTGTTGCAATCTGTGCCCCTTCCTGACCTTCATTCTTGTTTTTCATGGTTTCGTAAGGCCAAGTTCTTCACCATCTTGGACTTGAATCAGGCCTATAATCAAATTCCCCTTGCCGAAGAGTCTAAACATCTTACAGCGTTTGCTACGGACTGGAATTTATACGAATACAACCGCGTGCCTTTCGGGCTCCCCACCGGAGCAGCTGTGCTCACTAGGCTACTAGATAGGGTCTTCTCCGACATCAAATTCGAGTACTTATATCACTACTTAGATGATGTCGTCGTATTTTCAGAGACTTTTGAAGAACATCTAGATCATCTGCGAGAAGTTCTCGATCGCCTTCGTAAGGCGGGGTTAACTGTTAAGTTGTCCAAGGTTGCCTTTGCTAAGCCCTCTATGTCATTCCTAGGGCATATTGTGTCACCCGATGGGGTAGCAGTCGATCATTCTAGAACACTGGCCATCCGTGATTTTAAACCTCCCAAGGACATTAAAGGTATCGCCAGGTTCATTGGTATGGTGAATTTCTTCAGAAAGTTTATTCCTAACTTTGCTAATAGAGCGGCGCCCTTAAACCTTCTTCGTAGGAAAGGCATCAAATTTGAGTGGGGACCTTCTCAACAAGCCGCTTTTGAAGATCTGAAATTAGCTCTCTGTAATGCCCTTGTCCTTGCTATGCCTGATTTCTCAAAGAAATTCATCGTCCAAACGGACGCGTCATCGTCAGCTGTAGCTGCAGTCCTTCTTCAAGAGACTGAACTAGGGAGGCGACCCATCGCCTATGCATCTAGGACTCTATCGGCTCAAGAAGCCAAGTATTCCATCTATGAGCTCGAAGGGTTGGCAGTCTTATTTGCCTTAGAAAAGTTCCGTCTCTATCTGGAACATGTCAAATTCGACCTGGAAACAGATAATCAAGCCCTAAGCTGGGTCTTAGGTAGGCCGCGTCGTACTGGTCGTATAGCCCGTTGGGCCATCCGTATTTCTGCCTTCCAATTTGATGTCAGGCATATTAGAGGTACCGAAAATGTTGTTGCCGATGGACTCAGCCGTATGTTTTCAGACGACGTTGAGAACCATGAACAGGTCGACAGTTCATCACCCCCCGAGTCCATGCTATCTGGTGTTAATGCCATCTTAACAGATGCTCCCATGCTTTTTAGGGACATTGAGAAATACCAACGTGAAGATCCGACGCTGGCTCCGATAATGGAAACCCTTTCTTCTGGGGAACATGTTGTCCCTTATGTTCTGAGGAATGGTGTTTTATGTTGCCCTTCGAGGCATGATAAGATGATGAAAGTTGTCGTTCCAGCTGTTCTTGTGCCTATGATCTTCAAGTATTATCATGAAACCCCATTAGGAGGGCATCTGGGTATCTTTAAAACTCGTGAAAAGATTCGTGAAATGTTCATCTGGAAAGGTATGGACGGTGAAATCCGTGAACTTGTAAAAGCTTGTAAATCTTGTTTGCTCAGTAAACCCACCATGTCCACCAAGGTAGGCCTTTTGTCTTCGCATCAAGCATCGCGCCCCATGGAACGCCTGTATATTGATTATGTAGGACCATTCCCCCAGTCAAAGGGTAATGCCAACAAGTTCATCCTTGTGTGTGTAGATGGTTTTACCAGATTTTCCTGGTTATTTCCGACTAAGCTGGCTACCGCTCAGTCCACCATTACTTGCCTAAATTCTATTTTTGCTTCTTTTGGTCCGTGCCAATATATTGTATCTGATAATGCTAAGGCTTTTACATCTAATTTATTTCGTAAATTCTGTTTTGACTTATCCATCTCTCATGTAACTACTTCGGCGTATTACCCTCAACCATCTCTGGCTGAACGGGTTAATCGTAATCTCAGGTCCGCACTGATTGCCTATCATCATGATGATCATTCCAGGTGGGACACGTCCCCGCATTGGTTAGCTTTTGCTTTGAATTCGGCGGTTCATGAATCTCACAAGTTTACTCCAGCTTCTTTGATGTTCAAGTTTGTTCCCAACTCGCCGCTCTCTAACCTCTGGTCTCTGAGTGACATTCTACCCGAGACAATAGATCCGGATAACATTAAAGATCTTTGGAAGAAGGCTAAAGCCAATCTTAAAGTGCCTCATGAAAAGGTTAGGGAAAGGTATGATCGTGGACGGAGACCCACCCCCTTGAAGGTAGGTGACCAGGTGATGGTCAAGAATTTTGTTCCCGCGGGCAAGCTTGCCCCCAGATTTCATGGGCCTTGTATCATTCTTGATTTTCTTACGCCAGTTACGTTGTTAGTAAGCAATCCAGCCACCGAGAGGATATTTAGGGTTCACCTGTCACAGGTGAAACCAGTGTAAATTTTGTGTCAACTTGCTTCATATAATTTGAAAGGAATATGAAGGTTATATTTTTTTTGAGTTCAACTTTTAAGGCTTTCTGCCCCTTCTATAATATTTTGGTCTTATATGTAATCCTCTTGTAAAACCTTCCCCGATCCGTTAAACTGCCATTCTGTCCTTGCCTCGGCCATTACCACGCTCCCGTCTCCTGCTTCATACACACTGTGGCGTAATTTGAGTAAATGCCATGGATATCTGCACGCCGCTGACCCCTCAACCTCCTCACCTAGCCTGTGCCCTCAAAGAAACATGATGGTCCAACACAATTCTGCCGCCTAGCTTTAATGTTTCAGTGCCCCCGCAGCCGCGCGGCGCTGTGCCGCGTTTGGGTCCGAGGATGGGCCCCCTCGGCCCCAGCGAGGACGACATGTGCACGGCGAGCCGGAGCTCTCCTCCCGGCCAAGGCTGATGTGCGGCGCACGACCTGCTACTTGCCCGCAGCCTGTATACCTTCCCCGCGGGCGCGGCGTGTTTCAACACCCCTGCTCCCCTCATAGTGCGGGCGAGCGGTATCTCAGGGTACTTGAGGGGTCCGAGCGGCTTCCTTTGGACGCAAGCTGCAACGGCCGGTCTGGCCATCCAACTTAGCCTACATCAACTACATGGACAGCCACTATAAGAGATGACTACACTTGGGAATTCAACAACAAATTTGGTGGACATTGCAAAATTTTTCATCACATTTTAAAAGATTATCTTCAGAAATTCGCCTTCTACAAAGATAAAAACCTTACGTTACCAATTACAACAAAAATTTTGGAACTGAATTAAGAATTTCTCAAATACTTCTGCAATTTATTTTAATATCAACATCAAAACTTGGACTTTGTTTTCAAACTATTTCATGTGTCACCCCTGGTGGAACTTTTGGGGGGGGAGGTCTGTACCGGGTGGTACACCTCCACGCCGCTAATTTAAAATGTGCGCCTTTTGAAACTCCTCTGCTGGAGGAACTCTGAACTTTATCTACTCTATTAATTCTCTACCTTCTCAGAAGATGTCACCATGTGGAAAATTTTGAGTTTTAGAACTGTGTCACTTTTGATGTGTTTTTGTTTCGCTTGAAGTAAGAAGTGTGAACTTTCTCTTCTAGAGGACACTACTGAAGATCTACAATAGTGCAACCTAGTGCGGAGTCAAAGAACTATTTTTTGGAGAAAATTTAATTTCAAGAGTTTGTTCCTTGTTAAATTTTTTTCTATCATTGTTTAAGTTGGCAATATTTCCCCCTTTCTTCCCCTTGTTATGAATGTAACCAATCCCGAATTTCTTTAATTAATTTCTGACCAATCAGGGGTATCTTCCCCCAACTTGAATCTGTTGCGGGGTCCTATCCAATAAAAACGTTGTGGGCGGGTGTTTTCTTTCCCCTAACGCCTAGAACCTTCCACGAGAGGTTATAAACTGCTGATTTTTGGGTCTCCGGGCCTCTTCTGTTCCATCTTTCAGTGTGTTAAGTACATAGCAGGGGGCGGGAAGCGCCTCTTTCTTCGGCAGCGGTCAACAACAAGGTAATGGCCGATTAATAACTTCTTTCCTTGCTAGCTCAGCAGTTTAACTTTCGGGGCGGGTTCTAAGCGTTCTACCATGTAACCTTTTCCTAAATATAACTACTCTTTTATATATTCTCTTTTAAAGCTTCATATTGGGATAGAGAGTGCTAACCCTCTCGAGCTCCCACTCATATTGTTGTGAGGTGAACTTAGTTTTCTCAACCTATTCTTCGATAACGTAAAACAAAGTGTTCTCTTCTTAAGTCACCTCTTTAGTATGGGATTAGCCCTTGTGTTAACGGCCTAGTGCCAAGTAGGTCTTAATCAAAGGGTACTAGGAGTGCAAGTTTGCCTCCTCCCAAATTGTTATTTTAGAGGTCATTTAATTAACCTTCTTTTTCATTTAATAGACCTCAGTAGGTTGGGTATTTTACCCCTGTGTATATGTCCTTAGAGGACAGCTTGAAGGTGAAGTTTGGTGTGGCCTGTGAGTGGCTTACACTTTGAGAGCAGATTGCGCTTTTGGAATTCAATTTTGTATGCCTCGAGGAGGCTTTACTGTGTAATTTGGAGCAAGTGCTCCAGGGTTTGATTGGGGTCTTCTGCCCCTTTGTTAAAATTTGTATATCGGAAAGTTGGGCTAGTTGCTCAAGAATTGTGAACTCAGGGCTCGAAGCCCAAATTCTGTAATCTCTGTAATTGTACTTTTCAAATTGTGTTTCGGCTACTAAGTACCTGTTCTTGTTATTACTTAATTTTGAAAAGAAAATATAACCTTGTTAAATTTTACAGTAACTTTGATTCCGTAGTTTGAGACTCATTCACGCCCGCACCTTCTTTCACCTCTACCTACCACCAAAACACGGTAACAATTATTATTATTATTATTATTATTCTTATTATTGCATGTTTCTGTGCTGCTTGGTAGTGTGTTGTATTGTCTGAATATGAAGAGGAGAGTGTTGGAAGAAACACGAACAGCCAGTCCCACAGCCAGAAGAACTAGAAGAACGCGATTAAAATCCTCGATCCTGACGGTAATCGAACGTGGGGCCCTCTCAACCGAAAGCCTCAACGCTGACCATTCAGCCAAGGATACTTTTTTTACAAGTTGTTTTACGTCGCACCGACACAGATAGATCTTATGGTGACGATGGGATAGGAAAGGGCAAGAAGTGGGAAGGAAGCGACCCTGGCCTTAATTAAGGTACAGCCTGGTGTGAAAATGAGAATCCACGGAAAACCACCTTCAGGGTTAACGACAGTTGGGTTCGAACCCACCATCTCCCGAATGCAGGCTGATAGCAGCCAAGGATAAAGCAATAACGAACAATTCTTCTTCTTCTTCTTCTTCTTCTTCTTCTTCTTCTTCTTCTTCTTCTTCTTCTTCTTCTACCGCTTTTCCCACGCTTGTGGGGTCGCAGGTGTGAACTGTTGGAGCACATGTGGATTTGGCCCTGTTTTACGGCCGAATGCCCTTCCTGACGCCAACCCTATGTGGAGGGATGTAATCACTATTGTGTGTTCCTGTAGTGGTAGGTAGTGTAGTGTGTTGGTCTGAATATGAAGAGGAAAGTGCTGGGACAAACACAAACACCCAATCCCCGAGCTAGAAGAATAAATCAGACGTGATTAAAATCCCCAACCTGGTCGGGATTCGAACCCGGGACCCTCTGAACCGAAGGCCTCAACGCTGCCAGCCAAGGAGTCGGACACATAAGTAACTATTATAAGTTATTAGTGAAGTACCCTTCTTGTGGTTCTTCTCTCCTCATTGGTCCGCGTACTTTGAGACTATTTGTTTATTGCCTCTGTTTTAAAAATTCTTGTGAAAATTGGAAATTTTAGATATTACTCACTTTTGGTCTATATCTGCAGTGTGAATCATAGATTAGAGGCTGAGTGCGTACAGTTAGCGTGGCAATGCCCAGCTAGGCCTTGAACCTCTTCCGAGAACAGGCTGGTCGCGAAAATACAGGTTCCCCTCCACACTTGTGACCGCCCTACCATCACGTCTTTCATATAAACGCAGTGATGCAGTCTTCAGGAGGAAATAGCGCCTGTGTCTCGAGCGGAGAAGGTCGCCAGTTACTTTGTGTTGTGCCCGGTGAGTAATACAGTGAGTAACATTTCTTGTGTAACCAAAGGTGAGGAAATTCGTGTTCATCAAGCCATTGTGATGACAGGTGATTACCGGTGTTTTATTGGGAATATGAATGGGGAAACCATTCCAAATTGTGATGTTAGTTATAAAGAAGGTAATGGTGTGAACCAAGGAAGATTTATCTATGAAATGTTTGAACCATTGTTATAGCTTCATTTAGTGACTAGGAACAACCTGGCTTTGTATTATTCGTGAAACCTATTGCGAACGCGTTGTAATGGTGATGGTCAGAGCTTAGTTTCACATTTCAGTTTAAGTGTTACAGTTTTATAATATCACTTCTATAAATCTATAGTAGCCCGCCTGGTGGCCATGATCGTTAAGGTGTTGAAGTATAAACGGTCTGACACCGTAGTTAGCCGTTTCGAGTCCCGTTGATCGAAAAAATGTTCACCATCAGAATGTTGGCCGCAGGGTAGGGGAGGTGGTGGTATACAATTTCTAATCACTACACTGCGTGCCAGAAAACCTGGATTCAACTCCAAACCTCTCCGCAGTGTTCATATGGAGTGAAGGCATATGCCGCTGTTGATGGTGATTCGTCCGTCGGATGGAGACTTTAAGCTTTGAGCAGAACCCATGGTGCTATTTATCAGGAGTAGGCTATGGGGCGGCACCGGGTTTCACACTCTCCCTCCCCTCTGTGGGTGGGAGCGGTAGAATTAAACCCACTGTATCCCCTGCCTGTCGTAAGAGGTGACTAAAAGGGGCTCCAGGGGGGCTCTCAACTTGGGAACGTGGGTTCACGACCACGGGGCCCTCAGCTGAGTCCTCTTGGCATTGCTTCCGCTTACTATTGCCAGGATCCTCTCTTTCATCTATCCTATCCGACCTTCCTTAGTCAACTCTTTTTCTTTACCGACCCCGACGGTATTAGAGCACTCGAGGGACTTTCATTTGCACGCCCTTCGTGGCCCTTGTTTTTTGGCCGATGTCTTCATTTTTCGAACTGTCGGATTCCAATTTTTAGTGTTAGGCCTATATAGAGGATGGTTGACTAGTTGGTAGAATAACACCCATGGAGAGACCGGGATTTGAACCACGGAAGCCAGTGGTGAGAGAACGGTGCGCTGCCGCCTGAGCCACGGAAGCTTTTCTGACTATTAGAGTTAATTGCAAACAAACTAACTTAAGTAGTCTGTTAATCTGGTTAGATGCAAAAGGATGCCACCTGGTCTTAATTTCGTCAGCAATAAATAAATTACACTAGCCTGCAATGATTTCCTGGTTTTGATGAAATTAGGTGATTCATATGGAAAACAATAATCACCACCACAACCACCACCCTCTCTGTTCCTTCTATGATTTATCACGTCATTCATTTCACCTCATTAACTCTTTGCCCCTGTGGGTGGGGGCGGTAGATTAACACCCACGGTAGCCCCTGCCTGTCGTAAGAGGCTACTAATAAGAGCCCCAAGGGCTCTGAACTTTAGAGCGTGGGTTGGCGACCACGGGGCCCTTAGCTGAGTCCTAGCGTTGCTTCCACTTACTTGAGCCAGGCTCCTCACTTAAATCTATCCTATACGACCTCCCTTGGTCAACTCTTGTTCTTTTCCGACCCCGACAGTATTAGAGCACTCGAGGCGTAGGGAATCTTTCATTTTCATGCCCTTCGTGACCCTTGTCTTCCTTTGGCCGATACCTTCATTTTTCGGTGTGTCGGATCCATTCCGGGTTTTTTTCTCTGATTAGTGTTATATAGAGGATGGTTGCCTAGTTGTACTTCCTCTTAAATCAATAACCACCACCACCACTCATTAACTCCTCTGATGAGGTTGACGTCAGGAAGGGCATCCAGTCATAAAAACCCACCACAACAGATTCAGATCACCTCATACCCGACACCGTTGAGAAATGAGACAAGGGTTGGACAAATAAACAGCTTCTGTAAATCTGTGCGATACTCGTATTTTCAGATATTCGTTTACATCACTGGTTTTCTGTCACTTCGAAAGAAAAGTAGCTTCTCTCTACGTAGTCTCCAATGAGCAGCAGTACATGTGATGATTCTGAAGATTTTATTATCACTATTTCTTAGCAAATTAGCATCTAACGAGACAAACTCCACTTCATGTTACTCTCTGACTATATCCATAACATGAAAATTCAGAGCCTGTTTCCAGTCCATTCGATCGGGTCAGGGATGGGAGGAATGAATGAAGCCCCCATCTAGCGGCGAGGATAGGAATTGTGCCGGCTGCCGATGCATGTCGCACTCCTCTAGGGCAATGATCAATGACTGACAGATGAAATGAAATTATACTGGAGAGTGTTGCTGGAAGATGACAGGGAAAACCGGAGTACCCGAAGGAAAACATGTCCTGCTTCCACTTTGTCAGACACAAATCTCACATGGAGAGACCGGGATTTAGTCCCAGGGATCCCGGGTTCGATTCCTAGCAGGGTCGAGATTTCAACCATCATTGTTTAATTTCTCTGGCAACGAGGGCTGGGTGTATGTGGCGTCTTCATAATCATTTCATCCTCATCATGAAGCGCAGGTCGCCTAAGGGAGTCAAATCGAAAGACCTGCACCTGGTGAGCCGAACATGTCCTTGGACAACACTCCCGGCACTAAAAGCCATATGTCATTTCATTTTTCATACTTAGATGTAATTGCAAACAAACTTCAGTAGTTTGTTAATCTGGTTAGATGTAAAAGGATGCCACCTGGTCTTAATTTCGTCAGCAATAAATAAATTACACTAGCCTGCAATGATTTCCTGGTTTTGGTGAAAATAGGTGGTTCGTATGGAGAACTTGTGTGCTGATCTCGAAAAAATCAACCAACCGTTTGTCGTAACACGTGCAGATTGTATGTAATTATATATTTTATATTTATCGACGTTCGAGATTTGATGTCTTTTTTTTTTTGCTTTACGTCACACCGACACAGATAGGCCTTCTGGCAACGATGGGATAGGAAAGGGCTAGGAGTGGGAAGGAAGCGGCCGTGGCCTTCATTAAGGTACAGCCCCAGCATTTGCCTGGTGTGAAAATGGGAAACCACGGAAAATCATCTTCAGGGCTGCCAACAGTGGGATTCGAACCCATTATCTCCCGAATACTGGATACTGACCGCACTTAAGTGACTGCAGCTATCGAGCTCGGTGAGATTTGATGTCAGTTTAAGAAAATTCATTTCATCATGTTTCGAAATTTTTTACCAGGCATCAAAATACACGAACGACACTAATATCGGTGTGTAGAATTCAGTGAAAAAAACAGAAATGCCTCATCATGTACCGTTTACAGATATAAATTAAAAAATCTTATATTATGCTAATTACAGAAATATGAAAATTGTATCACATACAAAAAAAGCCATTCATAACAATTGGTGGAATACATAATATTATGACTTACTATCCGGAAAAAAATGCTAGAGGGTGGGATAAGACACCCCCTAGTACCCTTTGATGAAAAAAATGTAATATTGTATTGGATGTTTTGTATAATGTAAGAAAACCGGACTCCGGCACTGAATTGAGTGTGTTAAAATTATAGCATCTCAGACCTCAGGAAAAAGTCAATTTTTCTGGCAAGTCATTTACGTTAAACTATGCAATAATTTTCTTGCTTATCTTAAAGCGGTTCCAAAATTTACTGAAATGTAATCAAAATCCGCTCCCATCGTCGCCATAAGACCTGTCTGTGTCGGTGCGACGTAAAGCAACTTGTAAAAATAAAAATCAATCAATCAATCAGTCAATTAATCAATCAATCAGTCGATCGATCAATCAAGCAATATACTTAAGAGAATTGAACGTCACGTTGTGAATACGAAACTGGAACACGTGGATCAGTTCAAGTACTGTCCGACTCGTTGGCTGAACGGTCAGCGTACTGGCCTTCGGTTCAGAGGGTCCCGGATTCGATTCCCGGCCGGGTCGGGGATTTTAACCTTAATTGGTTAATTCCAGTGGCACGGGGGCTGGGTATATGTGTTGTCTTAATCATCATTTCATCCTCATCGCGACGCGCAGGTCGCCTACGGGAGTCAAATAGAAAGACCTGCACCTGCCGAGCCGAACCCGTCCTGGGATATCCGGCACTAAAAGCCATATGACATTTCATTTCAGTTCAAGTACTTAGGACGGGTATTCTTCCACGATAGTTATATGTTTGTTTGTCTGTCTATTTCTTAGTTCCGTATCTCGACACGGGGTCGGGAATGACGTGAGATGAATTTATATGACATGTTTTTACGGCCAAATGCCCACCCTGATGCCAACCTCAGTTAAGGAGCGAAAGAAGATTAAATGTTGAATAAAATTGGGTAAGGAAGTGGAAGGAATCGGCTGAGAGCTATGAGTAGGAACTGTACCGGCATTTGCCTGGAAGTGAAAATGGGAAATCGCAGAAAATCTTTCTCATGACAGCTGACTGCGGGGGGTTCAAACCTAACCGTCTCCAATAGCCATATCGCGACAACACGCGCGGCCACCTCGCTCGGTCCACGATGGTTATATACTAAATGAAATGAAATCAAGGCGCAGCAAAACTAATGCAGTGAGCTCACAGTTACGACCAACAATATTCTATGAGACAGAAGTGAGTTCTCAGTCGAAATTATATATTCATCGATCTGTTTTCAGATCGACTTTGCTATACGGGTGTGAAGCTGGGGGAGGGGGAGGGCAGGATATCTTATTCATAAAAATTGAGGTAATGATAAGTACTGTACCGAGCTCGATAGCCACAGTCGCTTAAGTGCGGCCAGTATCCAGTAATCGGGAGATAGTGGGTTCGAGCCCCACTGTCGGCAGCCCTGAAGATGGTTTTCCGTGGTTTCCCATTTTCACACCAGGCAAACGCCGGGGCTGTACCTTAATTAAGGCCACGGCCACTTCCTAGCCATTTCCTATCTCATCGTCGCCATAAGACCTACTGTGTCGGTGCGACGTAAAGCAAATAGCAACAACAATAAGTAGTGCTGCTACAAGCAAAGGCAGGAGGGCACTAACAATGAGGAGAAAAAATTACCAATGAACTCGGTAGATTAAGTTGTATGTATGATCCGGCTTCGGTGGTGCGGTCGTGGAGAAGGCTAGGTTATATAGGAGAATAATGGACTTGGCCATGTAGGGAGACCAACAGTGTTTAATTATTTTAAAATAAGATGTGGTCCGCCTCTGTGGTGTAGTGGTTAGTGTGATTAGCTGCCACCCCCGGAAGCCCGGGTTCGATTCCCGGCTCTGCCACGAAAATTTGAAAAGTGGTACGAGGGCTGGAATGGGGTCCACCCAGCCTCGGGAGGTCAACTGAGTAGAGGTGGGTTCGATTCCTACCTCAGACAAACTCGAAGTGGTTTTCAGTGGTTTCCCACCTCTCCTCCAGGCAAATGCCGGGATGGTACCTAACCTCCCTCTTTCTTATCTATCCTTTCCAATCTTCCCATCCCCCGCAAGGTCCCTGTTCAGCATAGCAGGTGAGGCCGCCTGGGCGAAGTACTGGTCACCCTCCCCAGTTGTATCCCCCGAGCCAGAGTCTGAAGCTCCAGGACACTGCCCTTGAGGCGGTAGAGGTGGGATCCCTCGCTGAGTCCGAGGGAAAAACCGACCCTGAAGGGTAAACAGATAAAGAAAAAGAACAAGATAAGATGTGTGGAGGGAACAAGGTCACAGATCTTCAACAGTTGCAAACAGAGAATTACGGAGGCATTTACCTGATTCACAGAGGCTTGCAGACTCAACACTGAAAGGTGTATCAGTCTCTGTAATCACCTATAATAATATATAATATTAATATATCAATATGGTGAAAAAACACACGATAAATAAATGGACAAAAGAATTAAAGCAATTCACGTACAAGCATAATATTAGAGAACTTCACCTTGCATACATAGTTCTTAGATAAAATTAGAATATAGTATCTAAGCTCCTTGGCGGAATGGTCAGCGTAGTGGTTTTCGGCTCAAAGGGCCCGGGTTCGATCCCCGGCCGAATCAAACATTTTAACCTCAAATGGTTAATACCCCTTGCTCGGGGATTAGGAGTTTGTGCTGTCCCCAACATCCCTGCAACTCACACAACACTATCCTCCGCTACAATAACACGCAGTTTCCTAAACGCGGCAAATTGCGTGCCCACCCTCGTCCGAAAGTCTGTCTTACAAGGGCTGCACTAGGCTAGAAATAGCCACGCGAAATTATTATTATTATTATTATTATTATTATTATTATTATTATTATTATTATTATTATTATTATACGTACTTTTGGCACAGTTTTCTCTGTTTTCATTTTACTGATGTAAAACTCAAAACAGTGTTTATCAATGCCGTACTTTAAAGGAAAAGTATACTTATGGCTGTGATATTCAGCGTATTTAATTTGGAGTAGAATACAACCAGCAAATATCAGTACCAGCAGGATACACAACACTCCCAGTCTTTGTATGTGTTTGTTCTATCAGTTTTAACACTATAAAATGAAGTAAAATGAAGACATACTGGGATGTATAGAATCCCTCAAAAACGGAAACAATATTAAGTTCCAAAGATAATTTTTCAAAATATCGTTATATAGTGCAGCGTTTCTCAAATATTTATTTATTTATTTATTTATTTATTTATTTATTTATTTATTTATTTATTTATTTATTTATTTATTTATTTATTTATTTATTTATTTATTTATTTATTTATTTATTTATTGCACACTACAGGACTTAGCCAACGGCCGTAGCCGTGTTGAAACACCGGATCCCGTGAGATCTCCGAAGTTAAGCAACATTGGGCGTGGTCAGGAGTTGGATGGGTTGCCACGCGCTGTTGGTTGGGGGTAAGGGAATGGAGGAGCGGAAAGGAACTGGCCACCCTACCGCACGTAAACTCCGGCTCAGGAACACCTCTGCGGAGGTTCGGACCTGCCTTCGGGCAGAATAACCCTTACCTTACCTACAGGACTTAGTTTCCCAATTACAGTGGCAACTACGTTATATAAACTATAATTACCATGTCGGTACTTATAAATAAACCACATTCTAATTTTATCTAATCTAATCCCCTATATTATAATATATAAAATATTTTTCTAAAAACTAAAGAGCCATATATCAATATGGTGAAAAAACACACGATAAGTAAATGGACAAAAGAAATGAAGCAATTCACGTACAAGCATAATATTATAGAACTTCACCTTACAATGCATAGTTCTTAGATTTCTCCTATTTTTATGACTTCATACAATTGCGCGATGAAGTTCAGTTAGAAACTCGCGCATTGGCAGACTGAAGTCAAGGCCATTATTTTTATGAATGGCACTGTTGAAGATACTACAGAGCCTGTTCACCGGCGAGTTGTCAAGACATACGTCCTGTTTTATTTTTTTTTTTCTTCCATTTTAAAATGTTATAATACTTCTGGAACTGAAGCGAAGAACATGAAAATTATTAACATACAGGTATGGGATTGTCTAGAGTCCATTTCTTAGGAATACATTCAACAAGATGGTGGACAGAAGCAGACGATTGCTCGTATGTATAGTCTCTCAGAAATCCGATGGTCGCCAATTAAAGAAACTGTTTACCTCATTGAGCGCCGAGTGGTCGTCGGCAACCTTGTTTGATTCCCATTGTTAACCCTAAATAAATCTTATTTTTAATGTTAATAGAGCACGCATCGGCAATAAGTAATGATATCAGCATTGAATTCACAATTCACGTGACTTCTTCCTACATTGAACTAAACGGAACTGAATAGCGGCTACTGGAACTGCGGCTTGCATGTATGCAACCCGCCCGACTGCCTTAGTCTATACTTGTTTCTCCTACGGTTTGGGCTATTTTAAGGTTTTTATAATACCTTTGCCGGTAAGACCTAGTGTTTACAGTGCACGATGTCTTCTGGTATGTGCTAGAACAAAAATTTACTTTCATTCACCTGACTGTCTCATCCTTGGCTTTGACTATGTGAGTGATGTACGAGCAATATTAGTAATGCCATTAATTATGCAGCCAGTCTCTGTTATGAATGGTGTGAAAATATCGCTGATGAGGTCGGCTGGTGCGCGCATTTCAGTGGACTTGGCAGACTGGTAATCACATTTTATTTTTAGATCAAGTGAACTAATTACTGACTTTGAGATAGCGTGCCTTCCTCTTATACAGAAGTGGCGGATTCGATACCCTGACAGTCCAAGGTTTTTATCTGGATAGAGGGCTGAAACGGGATCCGTTCAGCCTCATGAGATCAACTGAGAAGCTGAATGGCAAAGGATCCGGACACAAAAGACAACCAATTACATAGCTGGATACTGGGTGGCAAGTGGATGCTATGTTTACAGATTTTGAAAAAAAAAAAAAAAAAAGCATTTGATAGTGTAACTTACTCCCTGCTAATAGCTCGATAGCATGGTTGCTTTAAGTAGGAGATCAGTTCGCTTTATATCCGTATTTTCTAGTATTTATATCCACCTTGCACACAGCGAGGTTTTACAGGATACATTAATTGCACTTAATCGTATCGTTCACCAAACTCTCAACCAACATAGTCCTCGTGAATGACAGAATTATATAGGGCATTGTTCATAATTACTGTGCTCTTTTCAGGCGAGTTGTTCAGGACCTTTATTGAAATCACGTCTGTAATTTAGAACTGTTGATTCCTTGACTGATTTTCCGACATCCAAACTCATTTAGCATGAAACAGTGTCACGTATTGGACCCCCTGTAGGTGGGGACGGTATCCCCTGCTTGTCCTAAGAGGCGAATGAAAGGGCTCTTCATCTGGAACGTGGGTTGCGATAACATGGCCCTTAGTTGAATCCTGGTATTGATTCGATATACTTGTGCCAGGTTCCTCAATTTTATCTATCCTATCCGACCTGCCTTGGACAACTTTTGTTATTTTCCGACCCCGACGGTACTAAAGCGTTCGAGACATAGCGAGTCTTTCATAATCCCGCCCTTCGTGGCCCTTGTCTTTCTTTAGCCGATACCTTCATGATTACCCAATTGTACTTCCTCTTAAAACAATAGTCACCACCACCCACACCTTACCTTCATCTTCCGTCTGTGGGTGAAGATGGTAAAATAACATCTACGGTATTCCCTGCCTGTCGTAAGAGGTGACTAAAAGGGGCCCTAGGGGCTCTCAACTTTGGAGCGTAGGTTGGCGACCACGGGACCTTTAGCTGAGTCCAAGTATTGCTTCTAATTACTTGTGCCAGGCTCATCACTTTCATCTATTCCATCCGACCTTCCTTTGTCAACTCTTGTTATTTGCCAACCCCGACGGTATTAGAGCATTCGAGACCTAGGAAGACTTTAATTTTCCTGCCCTCTGTGGCCCTTGTCTTTCTTTTGCCGATACCTTCATTTTTCGAAGTGTCGGACCACTTCCATTATTCCCTCTCATTAATGTCATGGAAGATATTTACCCGGTTACCCTCTTAAAACAGTACTCTCCGAGCGAGTTGGCCGTGCGGCTAGGGGCGCTCAGCTGTAAGCTTGCATTCAGGAGACGGTGGATTCGAACCCCACTGTCGGCTGCCCTGAAGATGGTTTTCCGTGGTTTCCCATTTTGACACGAAGCAAATGCTGGGGATGTACCAAAATTAAGGGCCCGGCCGTTTCCTTCCCACTCCAAGCCCTTCCCTATCTCATCGTCGCCATAAGACCTCATATGTGTCGGTGCGACTAAAGCCATTCGTAAAAACAAAATAAAAACAGTAACCATCACCATCACTCGATCGACAACGCCTTGAGTGCGTAATAAACACATTTCGAACGCGGTGAATACACGATTTTTTAGGCAACTGAATGATTAAGTCATTTCAACAAAAAAAGTCTTTCTTTTTTTCAGACTTTGTTACAGTAGTGATGTTTCTAATGGTAGCTGGTTGATATGAACTTGTATTAAATCGACGTGTTTGACGCCATTAGTTATATAAGTTACCCAAACTTAAGCTTGAAGCGTAAGTCGCACACTTGGAAGGTTTTCGACTACGCAAGGATGGGATAGGGCCAGATTGGGAAAGATGGCAGCCGTGGCCTTAATTCATTAATTAATTAAGGTGAGAAACCACGGAAAACCATCTTCAAGGCTGCCGATGACAGGATTTGAACTCACTATCTCCCGAATACTAGCTCACAGCTTAGAGAACTGAACCGCAAGGCCAACTCGCTCGGTTGCTGAGTTTCTGTCGAGTGAATCCAAAAATTCCGATACAGAAAATACTCATTTCATAGGAATCCAAAAAGGTACAAATATTTCCAATTTTTAGCAAAATTGCTTAAAATTATAACTTTTTCAACGAATGCGTACAAGTGAGTCATTTTGAAACTAGCATTAGTATCAAAATATGATATTATAATTCGGCTGTCTAAAATATATTTTGATCCCGAATAATTTATTTAGTGAAAGCCATGTAGTTGAAAGCACTTAGATTGCATTTTTTTAAGTTCACCTTAGTGCTGATGCTCTGAATTCAAAAGGTATCCCGGTGAAATTACAGTCCGCATTCGAAACTATTTGGCATCCTGAAACAGGAGATTGGCTTCGCATTACGAGAACGTCACCTTTCTCTTCTACTGTGCTAAAATCCCCTTCAGGCGTGTAAACACTTTGTTGGCAAAGCAACCGTTACTCGAGAGTGTAGTATCTTGCTCGATAGCTAGGCCACGCAGCGGAGCAAGGTACAGCAAGTAAACACGACCATAAGTGAAGCAGCCTCGACGTGGTACCGTGCAAAAGATTAGAAGTTCATCAAAAACAAAGGTGTCACAAATATGTTTTCATTCTCACTCAGCTATCAATTAAGAAAAATAAAACACTCTCTAATAACTGTAACAAGCATCTTCGTGATATTGTTAATGTCATTGGCTTTACGTCCCACTAACTACGGTTTTCGGAAACGCCGAGGTGCCAGAATTTAGTCCGGCAGGAGCACATTCACGACACGAGGGTGACGTATTTGAACACCTGCAAATACCACCGGATGAGAAATAAGAAAAAATGGTAACGGCAAGTGAGATTCATAACGCTGTCAGATAGCTTTACTTCTGCAGAAACAGTTATTTGATTGAAGGAAATCCTTAATCTCCTCCAAGACGACTCCTGCTTCTTTTTTTTTATCACGTGACGTTTTGTATTTCAAAATAGGGCCTTTGTGTGTAGGAATGCTTTCATAGCTTTGAATTTGTCCTGTGTTGATGGGTGGAAGCTAGTGCCAGGCCCTGTCTGACACGGATGTTACGTGTTTGCGATCTCTGGCGTGAAGGGCATTCCCAACACTCTGTGGCTACTTCATGCCTGTTAACTTGTTACT
Source organism: Anabrus simplex (assembly GCF_040414725.1). Classification (NCBI taxonomy): domain Eukaryota; kingdom Metazoa; phylum Arthropoda; class Insecta; order Orthoptera; family Tettigoniidae; genus Anabrus; species Anabrus simplex. The sequence goes on from NC_090268.1 coordinate 329,812,914, forward strand.
GCTGCATATTTTAGGGAATAAGAATTGTTGTTTTAAGCGGAAATACCTAGTAAACATTCCTCTATTTACACTAATCAGGGGCGGAGGGGGTGGGGGGATGGCAGATTTACAATTCTTCGAAGAATGGGGATGTTCAGAGTTGTTTAAAGAGGACGTGTAACTTGGATACTGTCCTCTATTAACACTAACCAGAAGGAAGAGGTCCGACACTTCGAAAAATGAAGGTATCGGCAAAAGAAAGACGGAGGGCGTGAAAACTCCCTAGGTCTCGGAAACTTAATACCATCGGAGTCGGAAAACAAGAAGAGTTGACCAAGGGAGGTCGAACAGGGACACTGAAGCGAGGAGACTGGCATAAGTAAGTGGAAGCAATGTCAGACTCAGCTTGGATTATAAGGAGTAAACCCAGGATCTCTCAACTCGGAAACGTGGATTAGCGACCACATATCCCCAAATTGAGCCTGACATTGCTTCCACGTATTATTATTATTATTATTATTATTATTATTATTATTATTATTATTATTATTATTATTATCATCATCATCATCATCATCTTATACCCAGAGTTGTCCAAATTATTCGGTGAATGGTCAGCGTACTTGCCTTCGGTTCAGAGGGTCCCGGGTTCGATTCCCGGTCGGGACGGAGATCTTACCTGTGTATGGTTAATTCCTACGGCTTGGAGACTGGGTGTTTTTGTTGTCCCAACACATTCCTGTTTATATTCACATAACACATCACCCTACTAACAACCACAGAAACTCGTAATAGTGAATACATTCCTCCACAGAGAGTTGGTGTCAGGAAGGGCACCGTAAAGCCGGGACAGAGCCACATCTGCAACGAAGTTCGTAACCGCGACCCAACTAGTGTGAGAAAAGCGATATAATAATAATAATAATAATAATAATAATAATAATAATAATAATAATAATAATAATAATAATAATAATAATAATAATAATAATAATATCATTTTATACCCAGAGTACTTGTTCGGTAACCCATTCGAGATCTGATGAACTGTATTCCAGATCCTTGCATCAAGACACTTAGACACTGCTTTTTATTTTCTGAAAAAAAAAAAGAAAGAGATTATTACAGTAACTTCCAAATTTTGTACACATTCTGCGATATTCCCTAGAATTTATTCCACACACTTTTCCTTGTTACGTATTTATTATGAGACGAAGTATGAGGAAATCTTCCCCTGTTTCGTAATTTTGCTTTAGATTTTGTTTATATTTTAGGCACATTTCGTGCGTTGTACTCTCCTTGTGTGTGTCTGTTAGGTCATCAGCCCAGAGGCTGGTTGGATCCTCAAATAGCACCACCAAAATGTATGCGGTTATGAGGAAACCCCAAAAACCAATGGCAGCACTAAAATGAGGCGTACTAGGCAAGATGAGGAGTGAGGTAGTTTGCCATTGCTTTCCTCACTGGGTCAGAAAGTACTATTGCAGCACAACTGACCCTATGAGCAGCACCTTTCATAACACTCAGATGCACTAGTCATGCTCTGAATGTCATTACGCAGCACTACCCATACCCCAGCAACTTCCATATTGTCACAGCCATGGATGTTGACTGGGACTTCGGTGGAAGCTACACTTTGCTCTGGCCTGTGCCAAGAGATGGATGCAAAAGTACTGTATTCATCAAGAAATGACAGCAGGCAGAGTACTCTCCTTATGACGACGAATCTTTTCTTTTTTTTTTTTTTTCGGCAAGACTTCTGACATCACGACGTGCATTACAACCGAACATTTTATTTTGGACGTACAACCCACTCGTTTTTCTTATGGATGTAATTTTTCTACAAACATGTCCAACATTCCGCATTTTCAGTATAATATTCAATTTCTTTTGACCACATAGACATCCGGTCTTGATTTTATGATCCTCTTTTCTATGTGTAATTTTTTCTTTACCATCACTGCACATTCATTTATTTTTATTTACCTATTGAAATAATTCCCAAAAGCATAGACTCTATCATGGGGAACAGTACATAGCTTTTTAAAATTTGCTTTATGTCGCACCGACACAGATAGATCTTATGGCGACGATGGGATAAGAAAGGCCTACGAGAGGGAAGGAAGCAGCCGTGAACTTAATTACAGTGGAGTGGTTGAGATGTGGTGTTGGAGGCGAATATCTACCAATGATAGAGACGAGGATTTTAGTGAGGAGAGGGGCTACTGGTGCTTGGCCTGTTGTGAAAATGGGGAATCACGGAAAAACATATTCAGGGCCGCCGACAGTGGAGCTCGAATCCACTGTCTCCCGGAGGCAAGCTTACAGCCCCGGCGCCCCTAGCAGCATGGCCTACTCGCCCGGTAGTACAAAGCTAACTGCAAATATAACGGACTTACAGATGCTAGTGGCTTTACGTCGCACCGACACATATAGGTCTTATGACGACGACCGGACTTACAGACATGATATGAAGGATATGATTTACATCTAAATTACATACAGATTGCAATACAGTATACAAGAAAATCTGATGGGTAAAAAACAAGTATGATCGTTAGTGAAGTTATATGAAAAAGGTTTTACCGGCACATAGACATTCGATCTTGATTTTATGATCTTCTTCTCCATGTGTATTTTTTTCATTCATGTATTTTTATTTACCTATCGTAATAGTTCCCGAAAGCAGAAACTGTATCATGGGGAACAGTACACAGCTTTCTACAATATGCTTTATGTCGCACCGTCTTATGGCGACGATGGGAAAAAAAATGCAAACAGCAATCTTTTTTTTTTTTGCTATTTGCTATTTGCTTTACGTCGCACCGACACAGATATGTCTTATGGCGACGATGGGGTAGGGAAGGCCTAGGAATTGGAAGGAAGCGGCCGTGGCCTTAATTAAGGTACAGCCCCGGCATTTGCCTGGTGTAAAGATGGGAAACCACGGAAAACCATCTTCAGAGCTGCCGACAGTGGGGCTCGAACCCACTATCTCCCGATTACTGGATACTGGCCGCAATTAAGCGACTGCAGCTATCGAGCTCGGTAAACAGCAATCTTAAATAGTGAGAAACTTCTTACACAAGGGAGGGAAGTGTACACATAACTGATTATAAAATAGTAAAACAACTGTTAAATATGCAAGGAAATACCAAAATATATTACGATGTATACTGACATTTGTGCCTGAGGAAAATGAGTACAAACAAGCAAAAATGTCATTATTAAATGAATGTAAATGTATAAGGAATATAAACTTGATTATAAAGGGGATTATGATCGCATTAAGGAAGGGTGGAGGGTGCAAGTATTCTGTTCTACAGGAATTCGACAAGTTCCCTTAATGACATTAAGTGTTGTTTCCAGGATTCTCCAAAATGATTGATTTTTACTTATTCACTATTCCTTCAGCCTTCTTTTCTTTTAGTCATTGACATAAAGTAGTTACTTATTTTACTAATTTTGAACAATGCAAATCCAAACTCGTTTGTGACGTCCTTGGGTGCCACGGCACTCAAGTGGTGTTGAAAGTTGGGACCACCGACCTCAAAAAGGGTCCTATGTCCCACGTCAATGGAGGGGAAGGTTGATTGTGTCATTGATTGAAGTTCTGGCGAATTTACCATCTTGGTGGTGTCGAAATTTTGTCCTAAGCTTCCGGTAACAAGGAAGGGTAGGAGGTCCGATGTGTGTGGAGTGGTTGAGATGTGGTGTTGGAGGCGAACTTTTACCAATGATAGAGACGAGGTTTTTAGTGACAGGAGGGGCTATCGGGGCTTTATTGCATGGCTACGAAGGGGTGTATCCAACGCCACCTAGATCTAGGCGGCGTTGAGGTAGCCCGTTTATGAGGGCTGCGAGAGACTGAGTGGGATACCAGGCGTTTGTTTATGTATGCAGTGTTTACAGGAAAGGAGAGTGAGGGGTCTGGCATTAACATGAGTCAGTGAGGAGGGAAAGTAATTGCTTTAAACGTTCTGTGGTAGGGTGAGGCAGTGTGAATTGGTTTGTTGCTATTGAAGGGTTGGGAGGGGTGAGTTTGAGGCTTAGTAGAGACGAGGGTTGCTGGAAGGGTGGTTGAAGTCTTGAGTTTAGTTGACGGCGGGCATGATGTGTCTTATTAGCGTTCTTGAAGAAGGGGCAGCCAGGGTACGAAGCTGCGTGATTGCCGAGACAATTCGCACACATCACCTGGTACCTAGGTACCTTGCAGATGGAGTGGTAATAGTGGTGGTGTTATTCAGAACGGTTGCAGCGGGTGGCGTTCTGACACTCAGCAGCTGAGTGGTTCAGCTGGACGCAATTATAGCACATTATTATCAGAGACTATTGAACGTTAGGCTTTCTGAAAGTGGTTCGAGTTCGAACCCTAACGGAGGCATTGGTTTGAGTTGTGCTATGAACAAGTGAGGGTACTGATTGAACAGGTGGTAGTGCGGCTGGTTGTACGTTGATTTGAGTGGCTTGTGGGATTGTGGTGTGAGTGGAAGGTATTTCGGTTAGGATGGTTTTCTGCATGGTTTTGGTTGGTTTAAATGGGTTGGGTTTAGGTTGTGTTTCAGCTTGACAGATAGGAGGAGTTTCAGTTTGAGTGATTGTGTCAAAGGTAGGAGTTGGGAGTATGGTTTGAGTGCTGGTGGAGGAAAACCAAGGTAGGGACGATGCTTCTTCTTCTTCTTCTTCTTCTTCTTCTTCTTCTTCTTCCTGCTCATCCTCAGAGCTGGGCTGAGGAGAAGGGAATGGGGAGAGGGGTGAGTTGAGAAAGGGTTTGATGGATTGCACTGATTAAATTTAGATTAATTCAAAAGTCACGTGAATATCTGTGAACACCGGCCTATTGCAGAACGGATATACTACTGGTAAACTGATATCGGAGAGAGCGTAGTTACCTGTTTCTAGTTCCATACTGACCTGTGAGGACTAGAAAACAATAAAATAGGGTACCAACTTCAGAAAAATAAACACTTAAAATTCAGTTCGTGAATACAGTATCATCTTCTGTTGGATTTATAATACAAGGGCTGTTCAGTTGAAACGCATATAAAGCTGGCAACACTGCGAATAACTGGCAGGACAACCAAGAGGTCTTCGCAACACTGCATGATTTGGTGTTTATAGTAACAGCTCAGTATGTGGCCAGTCCGAGACACGCGTCCGGTAAGTAGAAGAAGAAGTTGAGGCAACATTCGTGTTTCATAGTTACGTCGAAACGAATACAACGTGCTGTGTTTGCCCTGGAAAACTGCCACGGCGTGTCCTTGTACTCCACGATAACGCACGTCAACACGGTGCTAACGCAGCAGCGGGTACTCAGCGCCGTTTTCGAAATGAATCATCTACCTGAGAACACTTGGGACTATCTCCCCCTGTGGAACAACCCACGGTATCCCCTGCCTGTCGTAAGAGGCGACTGCATGGGCCCAGAGGGGCTCTCAATTAAGGAGCGTGGGTTGGCGACCACGGAGCCCTTAGCTGAGTACTGCATTGCTTCCACTTACTTGTGCCAGGCTCCTCACTTTCATCTATCCTACTTGACCTCCCTTGGTTTTTTCCGATCTCGACGGCATTAGGTTGCGAGGCCTAAGGAGTCTCATTATCACGCCCTTCGTAGCCCATGCCTTCCTTTGGCCGATACCTTCATTTTTCGAAGTGTCGAATCCCTTCTATTTTTCTCTCTGATTAGTGTTGTATAGAGGATGTTTGCCTACTTGTACTTCCTCTTAAAACAATAATCACCACCAACAACACCACCACCGCCTCTTGGGACTATCACCTATTTGGTCCGTTGAAGAAGGAAGGCCCTAAAGAGAAAATATTCCATCACCAGTCAAGTGGTTCGTAGTCCTTTGGAACGGTGGTTCAACTAGCAACCAATGTTCTTCATTGTTGAAGTTAAGTTACCGAACACTTTAATGTCGATTAAGAATAATGGGTAGCCTATCAATCAAATCAGTCAATCAATCAACACTGATCTGCATTTAGGGCAGTCGCCCAGGTGGCAGATTCTTATCTGTTCTTATCCTAGCCTTTTCTTAAATGGTTGCAAAGAATTTGGAAATGTATTGAACATTTCCCTTGGTAAATTATTCCAATCCCTAACTCCCCTATGTATAAATGAAAATTTGTCCTAATTTCTTCTCTTGAATTCCAACTTTATCTTCATATTGTGATCTTTTCTACTTTTTAAGACACAACTCAAACGTATTCGTCTACTAATGTCATTCCACGCCATCTCTCCACTCAGAGTACGGAACCACTTACTCGAGCAGTTCGTCCCCTTTCTCCCAAGTCTTCCCAGCCCAAACTTTGCAACATTTTCGTAACGTTACTCTTTTGCCGGAAATCAACTCTCCCTCTCGCTCTAGTCTATGTTTTAAGAATAACCCTTCATCACCAGTCAAGTGGTTCGTAATCCTTTGGAACGGAGCTTGTCATAGTATAGTTGTGTGTACTAATGGAGTGATGTTTCATATCCAGGTAAGGATCGTGATCAGACCTTGTACCTGCCGGATCGAGATGTTTTGCTCCCATTAGATCGCATTTTTAATTTAAGAAAAATATTACCGGTACTGCCTACCCTAGCATACCTTCAGAATATACGAGATATACGAAATCGAACTGAGAACACAGAACACTAGCTGTCTCGTTACTGTATTGAAATGAAATGTCGTATGGCTTTTAGTGCCGGGATATCCCAGGACGGATTCGGCTCGCCAGGTGCAGGTCTTTCTACTTGACTCCTTTAGGCGACCTGCGCGTCATGATGAGGATGAAATGATGATGAAGGGAACACATACACCGAGCCCCCGTGTCGTAGGAATTAACCAATTAAGGTTAAAATCCCCGACCCGGCCGGGAATCGAACCCGGGACCCTCTAAACCGAAGGCCAGTACGCTGACCGTTCAGCCAACGAGTCGGACGTTACTGTATTGTCTGGCCGATATCGACACCGGTTCATACGAACTCCGAAATTTTTCGACAGGCTGGAGTGATGTTTCATATCCAGGTAAGGATCGTGATCAGGCCTTGTACCTGCCGGATCGAGACGGGTTCAATTTGATCGGGCCTTGAGTATATTATTCGGGGTCACCCGACACTGTATTTAGTATGCACTACTTATAACACGCCATTACCATATGCTAAAATGAAATCTGGAACGTGCTTGGAGTACAAAAGAAGGTTAAGTAAAGGAACACTTCTGAAACGGAACGAATGAAACCACATTATTTGAATACTTGACTGTAAATCCCATACATTGTTAAAACTATTTGATACAAATGGTATACCAAATAATATGATCGTTCAACTATTCTAAATGAGAAAATGTAATTCAACCTTTAACTAATCCCCTTTGATGTGGTGATGACGTCATGTGCAATACGTTAGCTACCGTAGTCACACCTTGCGCAGTCATCCTGCTGCTTTAAAGTAACACATACACCATTCTCGTAGATGCAATATTGTTAAGTATAAAACACAGACTGTGCTACTGAACTAATGTAATCGAGGATGAACCAGTTAGTACACACACAACTATACTCAACAATGAATGACAACACTTCACTAATTACTGGATAATTACTAAAGTCTCTTGTCCTCACAGCGTATCTTTGGCTGGCAATCTTTACCTGGAACGAGCGATTCTCCGTCATTTTGATTGACAGGTTTCAACTTTCACTGTAACTTCGCTTCGCACGCACCACAGTCACTTTACACAGCAGTTCCATGTAGTCGGGTTCGAATATACGCCTGTTGGCTATTACTACGCACGAAGACAGTACACTTGGCTCGACTCCAGACAAGACCGATAACTTCCACAATCAGTTCACGTGACCGCTTCACACACGTAACTGCTCAGCTCACGACTCGTATCTGGCTATTGAACACTCACTAAAACAACACCGCACCAACTCTTCGTGGCGATCCTACTTTTATATGCTTAGTGATGTTCTAATATCTTCGGAGTACGACCACAATACGAGTGTTCTAGTTTTGTCTTCCAGAAAGATCGTAGAGACACCATACGAAACAGACAATAGAAGCCGAGGACGTCACGTGTCTGGTCGGTAGCTCACCAGCCTGATTAACTCACCTCGTCCAGGAAATACTGAAGTTGCTACATGCCTCGGAAAGCCCTTGGAGAAATGGAAGGTGAAGACTTCCACTATCCATAACCTCTTCACTAAGTAGGAGACAGTGGTAAGCTCTAAGTCCGGCTGCCTATACCGCCAGAAATTAACCTTTTACTCATCTTTGGAGTAGGCTAAGTGAACCTCAGGACGCTCCAGGAGTGGAATACAGGTAGTAATACATTTCTTTAAATTCTCTGGCGGTATTATTTTCTATTTAAAGACGACTGAGAACTGTTGTATGAAGCCGTTTTGCTTAGGGCGTAATACTTTAGCGATGACAGGTTAGAATATGTTAATTAATTTCCACGAACTATGCAAAACTTCATGGAGCAACTTCGGAGACTTTCTATCAGAATGCGAGAAAGCTGACCTTAGGACAGTAGATCGCGCATTAGGTTATGATGACTCAAACGTGTTAATGATTACGGCTCAATCCGTCAGTTCTACAGAGCGAAAAAGTCTGAACTGAGAAGAGGCAGATGCCATGCTTATGACAGGGTGTGTTTTGGTAATCGTGGGTTTGATCGGAAACATATAGATATTGTTCGTCCCTGGTATCATTAAATGGAGGAGGAAACGTTGAGTTCCGAAGAAGGATGCTAGTGGCAAAAGAAAGGGAAGCGCTAGTGGCGGCTCCTACCCTGGCAAGTAGGTAATAATAATAATAATAATAATAATAATAATGGCGTGTGGCCTCCGAAGTGGCCTGATGCAGGTCTTTCGAGAGACGCAGTATAGGCGACCTGCACGCTTGTGAGGATGGGGCCCTACCTATGGTGAATTCTAATGAAGAAGACGGCAAAAAACCTGCCCCCGAGTCATTGGAATTAACCAATGAAGGTTAAAATCCCCAACCCGGCCGAGAATCCAACCCGGGATCCTCTGGGCCAAAGGCCATCATGTTAACCATTCATCCATGGAGCCGGACGACAAGTAGATAAAGGTGTGCCTTAAAGTCAATGGTGTGACCATAACCAAAGAAAACAGAATACAATTCGAAAGAAGCTTATTATTATTATTATTATTATTATTATTATTATTATTATTATTATTATTATTATTATTATTATTATTATTATTTCCGACTCGTTGGCTGAATGGTCAGCGTACTGGCCTTCGGTTCAGAGGGGTTCAGTTACCTACACATGGCAGATGCCGCCCACCCTCATCGAAGGGTCTGCCTTACAAGGGCTGCACTCGGCTGGAAATAGCCACACGAAATCAAAATTATTATTATTATTATTATTATTATTATTATTATTATTATTATTATTATTATTATTATTATTATTATCGTTCCCACATGCAACACTATTCTCCATCATAATAATATGTAGTTACCCTTACACGACAGACGCCATGCACCCTCGTGGGGGTTCTACCTTACATATCATCAGGCTACCAATAACCACACAAGTTATTATTATTATTATTATTATTATTATTATTATTATTATTATTATTATTATTATTATTATTATTATTATTATTATTATTATTATTGAGCCTACGTAGCTCAGGCCTCTCACCGCTGGGTTCCGTGGTTCAAATCCTGGTCACTCCATGTGAGATTTGTGCTGGACAAAGCGGAGGCGGGACAGGTTTCTCGCCGGGGACTCCGGTTTTCCTTGTCATTCCAGCAACACTCTCCAATATCATTTCATTTCATCCGTCAGTCATTAATCATTGCCCTAGAGGAGTGTGACAGGCTTCGTCAGCCGGCACAATTTCTATCCTCGCCGCTAGATGGGGGCTTCATTCATTCCATCCCTGACCCAGTCGAATGACTGGCAACAGGCTGTGGATTATTATTATTATTATTATTATTATTATTATTATTATTATTATTATTATTATTATTATTATTGTCCGACTTCTTGGCTGAATGGTCAACATTGAGGCTTTCGGTTCAGAGGGTCCCGGATTCGATTCCCGGCTGGGTCGAAGATTTTAATCGCGTTTGATTAATTCTTCTGACTCTGGGACTGAGTGTTTGCGTTTGTCCCAACACTTTCCTCTTCATATTCAGACAACTACACTACACTACCAACACGCAATAGTGATTACATCCCTTCATATAGGGTTGGCGTCAGGAAGGACATCCGGCCGTAAAACAGGGCCATATCCAGACGTGCGACGTAGTTCACACCCGCGAACCCACAATGTGGGAAAAACGGTAGAAGAAAAAGTGTATTATTATTAAGATGATAATGACGATCGGCAGTAGCAATCAAACTAAACATAATACCCCCTATATCAGGTAGTCTCCATGTCATCCCCACTGAGGCCATTCCATACCAGTACGCCTAGGAAGTATTTGCTAACTTCATCAGAATCAAACCCAAGACCACTCGAACTCTAAATCAACGCTAATACGCTTTCCTAGAATACAGCCACCATCGAACGTGCAAATACACTTCTTCGGGTACGATTAAATAGCCAAATCATCCCTCCGACTACATATCCCAATACATCCTTCCAGTATACATAATGTATGTATTGTTTATACACTAAATAAATTCTTGAAGCAGCAAATGCATCCGTGAAGTCCTCATAAAACGACTGTTTCTTAATCAGTTCGCAGACACTTTCCCTCTGGTTGGCGGCATTAGGAAACACTGCGAGCCCTTCATGTGATATCGTGTTTCTTGGGTACGAAACACTCACAGTGCCGTTAAATGAATGAATTATTTTCGTCAAGATAGAAACCAAACCAATGCCCACCACAATAGTGCAGGTCTATATGCCTACTAGCTCAGCGGATGATGAGGAAGTCAAAAGAATATATGAAGAGATAGAAGATTTAATATAATATGTAAAAGGTGACGAGAATCTAATTGTGATGGGAGACTGGAATGCAGTGGTAGGCCAAGGAAGAGAAGGTAGGAGAATTCGGATTGGGACAAAGGAACGAAAGAGGGAATCGGCTGGTTGAATTCTGCACTGATCATATTTTAGTCCTTGCCAATACTTGGTTCAAACACTACAAACGACGGCTGTATACGTGGACGAGACCTGGAGACACTGGAAGGTACAGATAGACATCATTATGATTAGGCAGAGATTCAGAAACCAGGTGTTGGATTGCAAAACTTTCCCAGGAGCATAAGTGGACTCTGACTACAACTTGTTGGTCATGAAATGCCATCTGAAGCTGAAGAAATTGAAGAAAGGAAAGAATGCAAAATGATGGGATGTAGACAAGTTGAAAGAAAAGAGTGTGAGGGATTGTTTCAAGGAACATGTTGCACAAGGACTAAATAAAAAGGCTGAAGGAAACACTATAGAGGAAGAGTGGAGAGTCATGAAAAATGAAGTCAGTAGGGCTGCTGAAGAAAGGTTAGTAAGGAAGAAAAGGTCAACTAAAAATCAGTGGATAACTCAGGAGATACTAGACCTGATTGATGAACGATGAAAATACAAGAATGCTAGAAATGAAGAGGGCGGGAAAGAATACAGGCGATTAAAGAATGAAGTGGATCGAAAGGGTATGGTAGCTAAGGAAGAATGGCTGAAGGAAAAGTGCAAGGATGTCGAAGGTTGTATGGTTCTAGGAAAGGTAGATGCTGCATACAGGAAAATCAAGGAAACCTAGGTGTATGAATATTAAGAGCTCAGGTGGAAAGCCACTTCTAGGGAAAGAAGACAAAGCAGAAAGATGGCAGGAACATATCCTACAGTTGTATCAAGATAAAGTAGATAATTTGGTTCTGGAACAAGAAGAGGCTGTTGATGCTAATGAAATCGGAGATCCAATTTTGAGGTCAGAGTTTGACAGAGCTGTGAGCGATCTAAATAGGAACAAGGCACCTGGAATTGATGACATTCCCTCTGAATTACTGACTGCCTTAGGAGAAACCAGCATGAGAAGGTTATTCCATTTAGTGTGTAAGATGTTTGAGACAGGAGAAGTCCCATCCGATTTTCGTCAGAATGTTGTTATACCTATTCCCAAGAAAGCCGGTGCTGACAGGTGTGAAAACTACCGCACCATCAGTTTAGTATCTCATGCCTGCAAAATTTTAGCACGTATTATTTACAGAAGAATGCAAAAACAAGTTGAAGCTGAGTTGGGAGAAGATCAATTTGGCTTCAGAAGAAATGTAGGAACACGTGAAGCAATCCTGACTTTACGTCTGATCTTAGAGGATCGAATCAAGAAGGACAAGCCCACGTACATGGCTTTCGTAGATCTAGAAAAGGCATTCGATAATGTTGATTGGACCAAGCTATTTAAGATTCTGAAGGGGACTGGGATCAGATTCCGAGAACGAAGAATGATCTACAATCTGTATAAAAATCAGTCTGCAGTAATAAGAATCGAGGGCTTTGAAAAAGAAGCAGCAATCCAGAAAGGAGTGAGGCAAGGCTGCAGTTTGTCCTCCTCCTTTTCAACGTTTACATAGAACAGGCAGTAAAGGAAATCAAAGAGGAATTTGGAAAGGGAATCACAATCCAAGGAGAGGAAATCAAAACCTTGAGATTTGCCGATGATATTGTTATTTTATCTGAGACTGCAGAAGATCTTGAGAAACTGCTGAACAGTATGGACAAAGTCTTGGGTAAGGAGTACAAGATGAAAATAAATAAGTCCAAAACAAAAGTAATGGAGTGCAGTCGAACGAAGGCAGGTGATGCAGGTAATATTAAATTAGGAAGTGAAGTCTTAAAGGAGCTAAATGAATATTCTTACTTGGGTAGTAAAACAACTAACGATGGCAGAATATAAAATGCAGATTAGTACAAGCAAGGAGCTTTCTTAAGAAAAGAAATTTGATCACTTCAGACATTGATATCGGAATTAGAAAGATGTTTTTGAAGACTTTCGTGTGGAGCGTGGCATTGTATGGAAGTGAAACATGGACGATAACTAGCTCAGAAAGAAAGAGAATAGAAGCTTTTGAAATGTGGTGTTACAGAAGAATGCTGAAGGTGAGATGGATAGATCGGATCCCGAATGAAGAGATACTGAATCGAATTGGCGAGAGGAGATCGATTTGGCTAAATTTGACGATAAGAAGAGATAGAATGATAGGACACATCTTAAGACACCCAGGACTTGTTCAGTTGGTTTTTGAAGGAAGTATAGGTGGTAAGAACGGTAGGGGAAGACCAAGGTATGAATATGACAGGCAGATTAGAGCAGATGTAGGATGCAATAGTTACGTAGAAATGAAAAGGTTAGCACAGGATAGGGTGGCATGGAAGCTGCATCAAACCAGTCTATGGACTGATGACTCAAACAGTAACAAACAACAACATGTCGCGTAATATTTGCGAATTACATTCAGTATGTTGCAATTGTAAGTCACTATAGGCTTCTCAAGAACACTTGCACAATACAGAAAGTTCAATGGAACTGGCCAACAATTGAGCCAAGGATAAGAAGTGGAAGTTGTGGAAGGACGGGGTGGTTTTTACCTAGAAAAAGTGTTCAGGATTAAGGCAGGGCTTCCGAGAAGGGTACGATGCGACAAGTGGTTTGTGAAACCGCCTCTTCATTTCAGTTGTACGGCTTTTCGAGGAAAACATCCTTGAGGGAATATGACGTCATGGATGTCATAGCAATCAACTGGTTAAATGTATCTTTAAGGACCGAGCGCGAAGGCCGTGCGGTTAGGGTTGCGTAGCTATGAGCTTGCATTCTGGAGATGGTGGGTTCGAATCCTACCGTCAGCAGCCCTGAAGATAGTTTTCCGTGTCTTCTCATTTTCACACCAAGCAAATGCTGGGGATGCACCTTAATTAATGTCATGGCGACTTCCTTCCAAATCCTACCCCTTTCCCAACCTTGCGTGGCCGAAAACCTTCGATGTGTTAGTGCGACGTTAAACCATTAGAACGACAAAATGTCTTAAGGGGGAGACATACATGGAGACCAGTTTGTTCCTTCCCATCCGCAATCCAAGCGAGTCCAGGTACAGAGCGAGAAAGAGGACAAGTGTTTCTTTTACACGAACCTACTACGCTGGCGTAGCAGGAGGAGAGATGATACTCCCACGTGGCGCGTCCCAGGTGGCGGATCGGGGGTCGTAACCGGCTTGCCGGCGGACTTGAGGGAAATAAAATACCTCTCACGGACCAAACACACAAACCCCTGTGTGGGGGGGACGCAGATGAAGAATACACCTACGGTATCCCGTGCCTATCGTAAGAGGCGACTAAAAGGGGAGACCAAGGGATAATCAAATTAGAACCATGCTACTACTTGCAATTAGTACCACCACGCAGGGAACACCATGGGTCGCTTTTACTTGGGCGTAGTACCACTATGTTAAGTACTAAATAGGTTTGTGATTAGTAGCAACAGAGTGCGTGGCCGGTTTCTAGAGTACCTGTGATTAGTACCACTTTAGGAGCGACACTATGGGCGAGCGACACCATGGTTCTGGCTTGCCAGTATGTGAGGAACACCACGGGATAGTGCGGGTCCCTGTGGTTAGTACACGTATGTGATGAATACCATAGGTTTGCGTTGCCTGTAAATGGCGCCGCAATGTGCGAAACACCATAGGTCTGGTATTCCATGTGCGAATTTCCTTACCTGTGAGTAGTACCATATTGTATGGAATGCCACGAGTCCGTTATAAGGGGCCGATTACTTGGATTTTGGACCCCTTTAGACTAAAAGCATCATCGATTCAGTATTATGCTATAGACGCAATCCCTTGGTGAGTAATAGCATTGTTTCGCGTCAGTTTGTTTTTTTTTGCTTTACGTCGCGCCGACACAGATAGGTCTTATGGCGACGATGGGACAGGAAAAAGCTAGGAGTGGGAAGGAAGCGGCCGTGGCCTTAATTAAGGTACAGCCCCAGCATTTGCCTGGCGTGAAAATGGGGAAACCACGGAAAACCATCTTCAGGGCTGCCGACAGTGGGGTTCGAACCTACTATCTCCCGAATACTGGATACTGGCCGCACTTAAGCGACTGCAGCTATCGAGCTCGGTCGCGTCAGTTTCTGTGAATGTGAGACATTGCGAGTCGGATCCACTGATTGTTTTAAATTCATATCCATCCATTCATTCTTCGCCCTCACATTTTGGTCAGTAGAGGATTTTGGACTTTTAATTTGTCATTCTATTTCGTCTCTTTTCGTACCATTAGGGGCCGATGACCTAGTTGTTAAGCCCCTTTAGACAACAAGCATCACCATCTGTTTCTTTCTATTCGAAAAGCTAGACATCGGTCTAGCAGTGACTTAAGAGGCATTGTGATCATGTACAGAAAGAACGGGGATGAGCTTACAAATCGAATACATGTTTTAATTCTTATACTTTAGGGGGAATGTGAAGCAGCTATTCGCTCCCTTCACCTGACGAGTTACCATAAGAGACGTGAAAACGAAAGACTCCCAAGAAGTACACTAGGCAGAGAACTGAGTTAACGCTTACTCGCAGAAGCCCAAAAGCGAGTATAGGACGGGCTAACATATTTTTACTTCATAGAAATTTGAAAACGTACCTACACTTTCACTATTCAAAGTATATTGTTATTACATTGTTTCTAGGGAAGTAATTTTGTGTTACCGTCATATTTTTCTTGGTTAAATGGTTTAATAAACAATTACGCGTATTTCATAGCAAATAGGCCTACAAGAATACTAAAACTCGACAAATTCACCGACATTAACTGATGTAAATTCAAGAAGAAATATTAAAATCTAATTTTCACTATGTGGAATGTGTGTTAGGATGGGTGAGTGGTTGGCGGGCTGGCCTTTGGTCAGAGAGGTTCCGGGTTCGATTCCCGGTTAACATTACCAGTGACATTACCATTACCATTACCATTACCATTTCATAGCATTTATCAGTCATTAATAAATCACTTTGGGAGTGGCGACCCCATTGTAATAATAGCCTATATATGGTTCATTCATTACATCCCTGACCCGGTCAAAACTGGAAAACAGGTTGTAGGTTTTCCAGGACTATCTATGCATGGTTCCGAATATGAACTTACTTCTGCTGCTGTTATAATATGTGTTAAGCTTTAAACTCGATACCTGCGGAAGTGAGTCAGTATATCGTATGTTAACATACGGTAGTTCCATCACGGAATTTCTGCTGTAAAGGTTTAATATGACAAAGATTTCATATCTAAATATTTATGTTTACAGATTTGAAAGCGCGTAACCTTCCTCATACTAAATAGAGGAACTTGGAAATGTTAATACATTTCAAGCGTTGGTCAGTGTGCCGTCACGTCACATTTACGCCTTCTTCGTAATGGAAATAATGAAAAGTTACTATGCTGTACTCTTTTTCAATCTTATAACAGCAGTAATTTTTATGTCTGGTCTGCAGTTAGTTCTAAGAAACTGTAATGTTTGCTGATATTATGAGATTCCTACTGATTTGCGCGCTCTGGGCTCGGCTGCTTTGCTCCTACTGTGACGTCATTTCGTTAACCAATAGCAGCTCAGCTCGCGTTGGGCCCAACCTTTAGTAGTGTTTAAGAACCTTGAGGCTTAGGCTCGTCCCTGCTGAGGTACATTGCTGTCCGTTAGGGAATTGCCGTAGGAAAGCAAACCCACTGAGTTTGATTCGAAGCCAGCAGCGTTTATTGGTCCGTTACGAAACATTAGTACAGCGAACGACCAAAGATGGTTGATTTTATCGTTTTCGAATATATAAACTGAAACATTAGAAGAAAAGAAGACAAAGAAGTGCAACGTTATGAGGAGTTGTGCAACACTGCAGCAATACCACGCACCGCCCCTGGTTGGTTGAGATGTCATGGAACGATATGATGACGTACTGAAAGGGCAGCTAATGTATACCGGTACTGTAAAACCTCGCTGTGTGCAAGGTGGATGAAAGAGAGAGTACGGTAACAACATCAAATAGATAATTTTCGCACTTAGGATAAAATGAGCTTATGGCAACACTCACCCGTGGGCCGGTGAACTGTCAGATCAGAAGTAAGGGTGGCGCAACTATAGACTGGGGACTTGCCATGGAGCTTCAGTTGTATTTCACAGCCTTCTTCATTGCCACATAGCTGACCGTATTTATGCCATTCGTCTGGTGAAGCAACCAATGCTGTGGTGATTGTACTTCTTCACTGAGCCCTTCCGCTACTGTTCGATTAGCTCTTTGCGTATTTCTATCAGGTAAGATGTCATTTTTCGGGTTATTTGTAACATTGTACCAATAATTTCCGCAGAAGAAGATATTTTGTCCCTCCTAGAGATATTTGACCGATCATCAAGAGGTATTGGCATTCAGATCATCAGCCACAAAGACATTATCATATCCCAGAAACGTCCTTTTTTTAGGTGTTTAGAAGAGTAAGTAACTAATGAATTGAAGTTTTAGTGTGTGAGACAGTGTCCGTACTCAACTTTCTCTTCTGTTTCGGCGCCGTTAATCACTAGTCTCTGTCTGACATACGTTGCATTCAGGGAGCTGTAAAGTCCATCATAATATAGTCTAACAGTTGGATACCTTAAATTAGAAAGGTGCAATGTTTCAAAATGAAACATATGAGATAATGCAAGAGAATGTTACTATGAGAATACTTTTACAGATGTGGCCAAAATATTAAAATAAATTCGGATTTTCACAATTTATTGACAATTTTTAACGGTTGTAGTAGACATGTTGTGGTATTTACTCATAATGATGTGTTTTAAATGCAGTTTTGACCATGAATTACCCCTTTTCTGGGCTATTGTTCGTTGTGTATAAGTCTTTTTCAGCTAGTAAGTTCCCTGTTGTGCTAATTTTTATTGGAAAAAGGTCACACTTTTTCCCCATAACCTCAAAATATTTAATGTACACAGTAATGGAACATCGCTGTCTCCTCAGGAGAAGAACATTCAAAATAACTTTTAGCTAAAATATATTACACAGAAACAATGAATAAACTGCAGTAGAAAAAAACAAACACAAAAAACTATGAATACACTGCAGTAGTCGGTCGGTGGGAAAACTCAGCTCAACAACATGCGTTTCAACAACATTTGTTTTTCATTGTTGCCAACTGTGTGGAGCAAAAATACCCCAGAAGTACAAAATATATTAAGTACCATTATGCCTATCAGAATTAATCCACCGCATAACTGCTTAAGAATATATTTAGCCTTCTTAGGCACCTTTGAGCTGAAATTGAACTTTATTCTAATAATTTGTCCATGTCTGTACATAGAATGGGTTCATATTTCCTGCCTGAATGTAATTAAATACGTGTTTCATAGCATTATCATAGTGAGTGCAAAATGCTTTAGAGATAGGCCTATTTTGCTTGTTAATAGTAATCATCTGGTCAGCATCAGCTTGAATGTTAAAGAAATCTGACGTAGATATTTGGAACTACTTTAAATGGCTTTCAAACGTTAGCTTACGGTATTCTACTATTTTAAATATATTGTTGGAAATTAAGGCTATTGACACTCGTTTCCACAAGAGAATGGAGCATGGTTTATCACTTGAGTCAACTTGATTATCTCCTTTTCCCCGGATAAAAAACGCAAGTAGGCCTAGCGCCGTTCTTACATCGTTCACCAAGGTGTATAGCAACTCGTTTTCCGCTATGTTGGCACTCTTCGCCTTTCTACTTATTATTGCTAGGGGCTTTACGTCGCACCGACACAGATAGGTCTTATGGCGACGATGGGATAGGAAAGGCCTAGGAATTGGAAGGACAGCTCCAGCATTTGCCTGGTGTGAAAATGGGAAACCACGGAAAACCATTTTCAGGGCTGCCGATAGTGGGATTCGAACCTACTATCTCCCGGAGGCAAGCTCACAGCCGCGCGCCTCTACGCGCACGGCCAACTCGCCCGGTCGCCTTTCTACTACGAGGTATTCAATTAATAGAGAATTGTCTGAACTATTTCGGTAAACATTAATAATAATATGGCTAACAGCCAGGTAGACCCTCTATACAGGGTGAGTGGTGTCCGCCAAGTTTGGTTCAGCGTATATTATATGTACAGTAGTGCTGTGTGTGAGTTGTAGAACTCCCATTCTCCCGAATCATAGGAAAACCTAGAATCGTGGTTATAATAATAATAATAATAATAATAATAATAATAATAATAATAATAATAATAATAATAATAATAATCGTATAGCCTCAGCTACCATGTGCAGACATTTCAATTTGACGCCATCTGGCTCTGTCTGCTCGTCAATTTCGACGTTCCGTTTTACTCTAGGCCCACTAGATGGCAGACCGAGTAAACCGAAACTCTTTTGGGCGTCTATGGCTGAGATTTAATTAAGTTTGTCGGGTAAACACCAAATGTGTCACCAGAGATCTTTTACATGCCGACATCGTACGACATGGAGTGTCGAATGGACTTTTTTCCGCCCTTCAAAAATCCGACTACCTCTGCCAGGTTTGAACCCGCTATCTTGTGATCCGGAGGCCGACACTCTACCACTGATCCACAGAGGCGGCTAGAATCGTGGTGATTATTGTTTTAAGAAGTACAACTAGGTAACTTAACCATCCCGTATAAAACACTAATCGGAGAGAAAAAATGGAAGAAATCCGACACTTCGAAAAATGAAGATATCGGCCAAAGAAAGACAAGGGCCATAAAGGGCGTGAAAATGAAAGACTCCCTAGGCCTCGATACCTAATAGCGCCGGGGTTGGAAAAAAAAAACAAGAGTTGGCCAAGGGAGGTCGAATAGGATAGATGAAAGTGAGGAGCCCGACACAAATAAATGGAAGCAATGCGAGGACTCAGCTGAGGGCCCCGTGGTCGCCAACCCACGCTCCAAAGTTCCTCTTGCACTATAAAGGGACGAATTTAGAAGTAAAGAACAAACTTATTTTAAACATGTCTACCTTCGGGAGGTTTACTTAATCCAACTACATACTTTGATTAGAAATCGAGTTTCCTATAGGAAAGTGGAGTGTAAATATACAACTAAAATAACAAAACCCATGAAACCCATGAAATAGAAATCGTTACATTTAAATCATTTCGGAATAATTTGTTTTTCCCTGCTTACTGACATTTGTCCCTGTAACAAATCATACAGTTTTTAATATCCTTTTTCTCCGATTAGACTGCTCTAACAGAAACAATACACCGCCACTCTTCCAAGTTGAGAGCCCCTATGGGGTTACAAACTCTTCAGTAGGCAGGAGATAACGTGAACGTATTCAACGCTCCATCCCACAAGGGAAGGGGAACAATGCAATAAGTGAAATATCTACGAAATCTGGGTTTTAGAAATCCAAGAAATAGACTAAAATCAATAAATTTAAATCATTTTAGGAAAACGAGCATTTTTCTCTTACAACATTTGTACCTGTAACGAAACTCCAAATTCCATTAAGGTGTCTTTCGAAAACCATTCCTTAGATGCAAATACGTTTATATACAGGGTGAAGCGTAATTCGCGCACTCGGGCGTCGCAGCGCGACTCCTCACATGCCAGCAATAAAAAAATGTCTCTTACAAAATTTCGTCTTGCGAGTATATCCGGTAGAAAACGGACGTTGAAAAGTAGCAATCTGGCAACACTGTAACCATATGTACGGTAACTACCGCTGTCATCACAATCTTGTCGTGCTGTACAGTTGGTGCAGTGGGTAGAGTTTTTGGTTGGCATGCAGGAGGTCGATGGTTCGATCCTGGGTTGAGGCGCATTTTTTATTTGCTAATTTCCATCTGATATTACCTACTGTAATACAGTAAGACACCGTTTCTGAGGTGGCATGTATCCTACATTTACAAAATTTTGTAACGCTGAAACAACAAATACCTGGTTAGACTAATAAGAAATAGACAGCTTAAACAAACAGGTTTCACATCTAGTAGATGAAGTGGTGTGAATAAATTCACGCCCACGACGTGGAAAGGGCGCCTTTCAAAGCTGACCAATGAAAACGATTGTTCGTCCATTTCTAGAATCGTAGTATGTAAGTGCAAATGGTTTCTAGAGGACCCGCTGCAATAGCTGTTGACGATTAAGATGTCAGACACCATACCACCTGGACTACATTTACGAAAGAAAAAACATACGCCTCAACCCAGGATCGACCACTCGATCTCCTGCATGGTAACCCAAAACTCTATCCACTGCACCAACTGTACAGTATGACAACCTCCTGCTGACGGAGGTAGTTACCATACATGTGGTTACAGTGTTGCCAGATTGCTACTCTTCAACGTGGTTTTTCTGCCGGATATACTCGCAAGACGAAATTTTGTAAGAGACATTTTTTTATTGCTGGCATGTGAGAAGTCGCGCTGCGACGCCCGAGTACGCGAATTACGCTTCACCCTGTATATACAAGTTGCTTTACGTCGCACGGACACATATAGGTCTTATGACGACGATGGGATAGAAAAGGGCTAGGAGTGGGAAGGAAGCGGCAGTGGCCTAAATATTAAGATATAGCCGCACCATTTTCCTGGTGTGAACATGGGAAACCACGGGAAACCATCTTCAGGGCTGCCGACATTGGGGTTTGAACCCACTATCTCTCCAATGCAAGCGCACACAGCTGCGTGCCCCTAACCGCACGGCCAACTCGCTCGGTTTAATCGTTATAAATTTGAGTTTCGATTATTTAAAGAGTATTCATTTATGGCAATTTGATTTTTCCAAAGGGAATATTTGAGACCATTTTTGTCACTTACAGGCTGATTGCATTCGTAACTGTATTCGGCGTTTATAATTTAAAAGCAGGCAAGCTTATATTTTCACGTGACTTTTGATATTGAGCTCATAGTCGACGGACCTCCTCTTTTACATGGAATCCGAACCACAGGGACTTCGTCGCACTGAAACCATGTGGTCAGCGGGTTTTACAAATCTTCATATTGGTGTTTTATACCTTAGTGCCAAATATTGTATAGACGTATACGTAAACTGTGAAATGATGTAATTCATTTTCTTCATTTCTTACACAATATTACGAGCTATAACACTGGAACCCGAATTATAAACGGGGGAATGGTAGCTGAGTGACCATACGGCCGTAGTTTGAAAACAGGTCGATGTATGCGATATTTTTAAAAAGAAACGTCGCATCTTAAGACGCCCAGGAGTTGATCAGTTAGGGTTCTTTTTTTGTGCTAGTGGCTTTACGTCACTCCGACACAGATAGGTATTATGGCGATGATGGGATGGGAAAGGCCTAGGAGTTGGAACGAAGCGGCCGTGGCCTTAATTAAGGTGTGAAAATGGGAAACCACGGAAAACCATCTTCAGGGCTGCTGACAGTAGGTTTCGAACCCACTGTCTCCTGGATGCAAGCTCACAGCCGCGCGCCTCCAACCGCACGGCCAACTCGCCCGGTCAGTTAGTTTTTGAGGGACGTGTAGGCTGTAGGAGCATAAAACTGACAAACAGATTAGATTAAATGTATGATGTAGTAGTTACGTAGAAATGAAAATATTAGCACAGGGTAGGGTGGCATGGAGAGCTGCATCAAACCAGTCTATGAACTGATGACCCAAACAATAACAACAACAACCTACTGCAATAACTTAAGTTCTTGAAACGATCCATCTGTACCGATTTTGTATTTCCTACCTAACATTCTTTCCTTTTAGGTTTCTTCGCAACTGACATCTCTTTAATCTTTTAAGTGCTAATCTTTGATTTTCTGAAAGGGTTTCACGACTCCAGAAAATTTGAGAACTGATTCGTACCATTCAGCACTTGATATTTCAGAAAGAGGGAGAAGGAAATGGATGAAATGCCGTCGGAAAAGTGATCTCCATTGTTCTTCCGCTCAAACGTTAAGTATCTGATTCAACCGCGCTGAGGTTATTACTTCATCGTCAAATGGTTTATTTTTATTTGTGTCCTAAGGGTGCTAATTATATTCATGTCTAGTGTAGTGCTAACATACTTGAGGTTGTCAGCTGTTCTTTGTTAATGAGCACGTACAGTTCTTTGAAAGTCTCTCATAAATGAGTCATGCTAACGAGTGGCAAGCGGTATTTCTCTCCATCACCTGCAATGAAGTCATGTTTTTAATTTAGCACTATTTGGTCAACTTCTGAGAAGTATATCACGTAACCAGTCACATTATTTATTTATTTATTTATTCATTTATTTATTTATTTATTTATTTATTTATTTATTTATTTATTTATTTATTTATTTATTTATTTATTTATTTGCTATTGGCTTTACGTCGCACTGACACAGATAGGTCTTATGGCGACCATGGGACAGGAAAGGCCTAGGACTGCGAAGGAAGCGTCCGTGGCCTTAATTAAGGTACAGCCCCAGCATTTGCCTGGGGTGAAAATGAGGAAACCACGGAAAACCATCTTCAGGGCTGCCGACAGTGGGGTTCGAACCCACTATCTCCCGAATACTGGATACTGGCCGCACTTAAGCGGCTGCAGCTATCGAGCTCGGTATATTTATTTATTTATTTATTTATTTATTTATTTATTTATTTATTTATTTATTTATTTATTTATTTATTTATTTATTTATTTATTTATTCTTCCTTAATCTGTTTACCCTCCAGGGTTGGTTTTTCCCTCGCACTCAGCGAGAAATCCCACCTCTACTGCCTCAAGGGCAGTGTCCTGGAGCGTGAGACATTGGGTCGGAGGATACAAATGGGAGGGGAGAGTGATCAGTATCTCGCCCAGGCGGCCTCACCTGCGATGCTGAACAGGGATCTTGTGGGGGAAGGGAAGATTGGAAGGGATATACAAGGAGGAGGGAAGGAAGCGGGCGTGGCCTTAAGTTAGGTACGATCCCGGCATTTGCCTGGAGGAGAAGTGGGAAACCACGGAAAACCACTTCGATGATGGCTGAGCTGGGAATTGAACCCACCTCTACTCACTTGATCTCTCGAGGCTGAGTGGACCCCGTTCCAGCCCTCGTACCACTTTTCAAATTTCGTGGCAGAGCCGAGAATCGAACCCGGGCCTCCGGGGGTGGCAGCTAATCACACTAACCACTACACTACAGAGGCGGACATTTATTTATTTATTTATTTATTTATTTATTTATTTATTTATTTATTTATTTATTTATTTATTTATTTATTTATTTATTTATTTCACTTTCCCAAACCCCAAAACAATGTCATCTCTGTTAATAAGCGCCATGAAAACATCATTCTAATTATTAATTAATTAACCTTCGGCTAATATTTGATGTTTCATATTTCACTTTTATTATCATTTCTTATTTAATTTGGCAATTAATAAATAAATTAATTAAAAGTACGGCTTTTGGTGCCGGAGTGTCTGAGGATATGTTCAACTCACCTGGTGCAGGTCTTTCTCTTTGACGCCACGGGCGACCTGCGCGTTTGGGTGTGAGATAATGAGGTAGGGAAAGCAAGAAATCCGGTGTCGACACATAGCCTACCCCTGTCGAATAACTCACCGGGTCTACTCAGAGTTTAACGTTCATCCGACCGACGAATCACCATCAACAGCGTAATATGCCCTCACTCCAACTTTATGGTGGTGAATTACAATTTTTTTTCTTTTTTCATCAAAGGGAACTGAGCCGGTAATCCACGGTTTCAGACAATATAGACTTGCTACCTTAACGATCATAGCCACCAGCGGGGAATTATTATTATACTATATATATTCGTTTACGGCCATTAGAGACCACGTTAGGTAACAGTTACATGTTTCTGGAAGCCTTCTCCACAGCCCAAAACTTTAGTATCCTTTCTCTGGCAACCTGTCTTCTTTCTTCCGTCCACCCACGGTTAAGATTTGGTTAGTCATGGAATCCCTGGAATTTGTCGATCACTGACCTAAACTTTGTTCGGTTTGAGATGTCTTCTGAATTTAGTCCCACCTGTTTGAGGTGTAGTAAAGCTAATGCAGTGAGCTCGCAGTTGCGATCAGCAGTATTCTGTAAGAAGGAAGTCAGCTCCCAGACGAAACTATCTTTACATCGGTCTGTTTTCAGACCAACTTTGCTTTACGGGAGCGAAAGCTGGGTAGACTCAGGATATCTTATTCATAAGTTAGAAGTAACAGACATGAAAGTAGCAAGAATGATTGCTGGTACAAACAGGTGGGAACAATGGCAGGAGGGTACTCGAAATGAGGAGATAAAGGCTAATTTAGGAATGAACTCCATGGATGAAGCTGTACGCATAAACCGGTTTCGGTGGTGGGGCCATGTGAGACGAATGGAGGAGGATAGGTTACCTAGGAGAATAATGGACTCTGTTATGGAGGGTAAGAGAAGTAGAGGGAGACCAAGACGACGATGGTTAGACTCGGTTTCTAACGATTTACAGTACCGGTCAGAAGTTTAGGACCACGTAAAGAAATCACGAAATGTCATCTAGAACCTAAACTTGTGCCACGCGATATCTGTAATTTTCTTTCTGAGCTCTCACATCTAATAGGATATATGTCACCTGATTTCATTGAGTGAGTCGAAATAATGTGGAAGTTATGAATTTTTAACTCTTTGACGGTCACAACAAAAGATCAAAAAGTTTGGTTATATAATGTACTGTACACTCTAATTGGTTGCAAGTATCACCGCCAAGATTTTTTGTAGACTTAGAGATACGTGTGGGCCATTTTAGTATAAATATAAAACTTCCGAAAATATGCGGCACCTTTTTTTTGCGTGTTTTATTTTTTTCGAACCAGGGCCAAAATGGTTGGTTTTTCTTTGCCTTTGTCATGTATGGCCCAAGGTCTCAGGACGAGCTATCGGCATGAAACTTATCTGCCCTGATAGTTCCATTTGCACTTTGTGGATGGCAACCAAGAACACATTTCTGATGACGACAGCTCACACTGACACCTATGACAAGAACAAGGAAAAACTGACCATTTTAGAGCTGATTTGAAACAAAAAATAAAAGCACAAAAGTCGGTGCCGCATTTTTTCGGAATTTTTCTATTTATACCAAAATGACCCCCGACTATTGCTAAGTCTATAAACGAATCTTTTTGGTGATACTTGAAGTCGATTAGAGTACATAGTACATAATATTTCCAAAAATGTTGACTTTCTGACGTGACCTTCCAACAGTTAAAAATGTATAACTTATACACAGCTTGGCGTAAATCACTGAAATCAGGTGACGTATATCATATTAGATGCGAGAGCTCAGGAAAAAAATACAGAGGTCTAGTAGCAAAATTTTAGGTTGTAGATGGAACTTCATGATTTTTTAATGTGGTCCTAAACTTTTGACCGGTACTGTAAAGATAAGAGGTATAGAACTAAATGAGGCCACAACACTAGTTGCAAATCGAGGATTGTGGCGACGTTTAGTAAATTCTCAGAGGCTTGCAGACCGAACGCTGAAAGGCATAACAGTCTATAATGATAATGTATGTATGTATGTATGTATGTACGTATGTATGAGATCCTTTCTCACCTCCCTGAACCATTTGTTCGACACTTTAGGTCTGCTCTCTAGCATTGTGAAAATCCTTTTCGTTAGTCTCTTCTCATCCATTCTAAATAAATGCCCATAGAATTTAAGTCTCCGTTTTCTCATGGACTCAGTTAGCCTTTCATTTCTTTTACATCGTTATGCCCTACTCAGGAGCACGGTTGAACTTGCTTAGCTGATGTGATGGCCTTCTTTTCCTCCCAAAATCTCTTCATCCTCTCGCTGAGCTTCTTCCTTTTATTATTATTATTATTATTATTATTATTATTATTATTATTATTATTATTATTATTATTATTATTATTATTATTCTTGCGTTCCGGCCTTCTAAGGACCACGTTACAATTTCAATTGTTCCTCCTTAGTTGTTCTTTCCTTTTCTTCCAGTATTCTTTCATTGTTTCACTGTGTTTCTTTTTCCTGTCTTCAGTCCACTTTGTGCCTGTTTTCTTTTCCTTCCTCCCTTGGAATCCTTCCATTTGTAAGACTTTCTTCCTAAAAATCTTTCTTTCCAATAATTCTTCTTCTCGTATGTTGTTCCTTTCCAGGTCTTTCTTGACTTCTTGAATCCAGGTGGTAGTTGATTTCTTTTCCCAAAGGTACTTGAAGATTCGTTTAGTTAGTCTATTGTCATCCATTCTGTAAATGTGTCCAAGAAATAGCAATCTCCTTTTTCTTATTGTTTCTGATATGTTTTCTACGTTCTGGTAAATTTCATTGTTACTTCTTAATTTCCAAAACTCTGCAATTCTTGGAGGACCTAATATTTTCCTTATAATTCTTCTTTCTAATATTTCTAATTTATCAAGCTTGTAGTTCAGTGCTAGACATTCGCTGGCATAAAGGCATTCTGGTTTCACTACTGTGTTGTAGTGCTTTATTTTAAGTTTCCTTGATAAGCACTTTTTGTTGTAAGTATTCTTAGTTATTATTATTATTATTATTATTATTATTATTATTATTATTATTATTATTATTATTATTATTACCGTAATATATTTTGTATTTGCTATATGGGATTAATGGTATGTTTTAGTTTGCTTGAAAACAAGAAATACTGTATATCCAATTCGATGTAAAGAGGGGAAAAATTACGTACACCAATGCAAGCCCTTCATAGTCATTTGGTATCACACAGCTTCCCACTACAGGCAAATAAGACTGTGAAGGGTTTGTTTCAATCACAAAACCAAGAAACGGACTGGTAGAGAGAGAGAGAGAATACTTGGTTTATTTCACTTCTTGCAGCTAGAAAATTAGCTTTTATCATAGCGATTCCTTTCATAGAATTTAGCACTTGTCTAATTTCTTTAGATTTCATACACGAATTATTATATTCCTGTCAATTAGACTTTTAACTTTTCTTTGTAATAAGACTATAGTCCGACTCGTTGGCTGAACGGTCAGCGTATTGGCCTTCGGTTCAGAGGATCCCGGGTTCGATTCCCGGCCGGGTCGGGGATTTTAACCTTAATTGGTTAATTTCAATGGCACGGGGGCTGGGTGTATGTGTTTTCTTCATCATCATTTCATCCTTATCACGACACTCTGGTCGCCTACGGGCGTCAAATAGAAAGACCTGCACCTGGTGAGCCGAACCCGTCCTGGGATATCCCGGCACTAAAAGCCATACGACATTTCATTTCAATTAGACTATAGTACTGAAACGTTCTGTTTAGTGCCTCTTTAAACAACAAAGTAGAAATATAAATTTTCAGAAGGAATTTTTTTAAAAGGTAGTTTATTTCACTTGTCACTAATTATATTTGCATTTTGGAAAATTAAGATAGAGAATGGAATGTTGGTAATAATAATAATAATAATAATAATAATAATAATAATAATAATAATAATAATAATAATAATAATTTGAATGTTCTAACTGTAACCGTACAACTAGGTTACAGATTCCATTCAGTATTTATTATTATTATTATTATTATCATTATTATTATTATTATTATTATTATTATTATTATTATTATTATTATTATTATTATTATTATTATCATTATTAACCCGACTCATTAGATTTTATATATTCTGTTTCTCATCATTTAGACTGTAATAATTAGGTATCGCGTATATTATTGTATTTAATCATAGGTTAAGTGAATATGTTTGTAATTATTCTGTATTGTAGTAAGTGAGATTTGTTGGTTTCATATTGTCATGCTGTGGCTTGTAACTTTGGCTAGATGAGCTGGCATAGTATTTTGCAATCGAGGCTATGTTTAACTGGGAATGTTGCGTACAAAGAGATTTCCCGGTGACGCATTCGGTACAGTCATTCTCGGACCGCTTGGGTACGCTTAGACGACGCATGACTGATGACATCAGTGCGTGGACACGTGATTGCGACCAAGTGTCAGTATTCGCCAGCTACTGTATGTTGAAGTGGAAGGGATGAACAGTGAGTGGGGAGAGGAGTCGTCATCGCGAGGTGATAAAAGGTGATGCTACGGTAGGGAGAGGTACTCAGTTCATCATATCTATTCTGTTCTTACTCAGTTCATAAGCAGTTGATATCGTGCAGATCATATGTAACAGTCAGATGTATCAAATGGAAGAAGTGGTCTTAGTGTGATGGTCAGAGCTAAGAGTTGTGTTTGAAGAAGTAATCATCGAGGAAGTCTACAAGTGGTGCTTGTATCCGAGCAGAGACGGGTACTATGCTGATAAAGAAACATCATCTTCTTGTGAGGATGGACTTCACAAGATGTTTCAATAATATTTTCCAATTATTTAAAATATATTGAGTGGACGTAATTACATTGGAGCTCCCTACACGCGTACATGGTATGTAGGCCAACTCCTTGTGACATAAGAAGATTACAGCAGACGGCTCCCGATTTCAGCTCACAGGTTTTCCCAAGAATTTTCAAGTTCAACAGCGGTGTATGCAGACAACAGGTAATTAAAGCATCAGACATGTTATGCATTCATAACATGAAGAAGAGTGTAATCAGCGGCGATATCACATCTCACTTCAAGTTCATGCCAATAGCTTTTTTGTTTAGATTAAATTTTCCTTTTCTTAATACCGCAAATCTCACGATATATTTCTTTTGTTAAATTAAAAGACGTAAATGATTGTTCATTGTGACGTAAATTTAGTCATAAACTCAGTTTTATTTTTAATTATAATAAGTGATTCCAGTTCCATGTACAATCCTCAATTGTGGAAATGCAACAGTAATTTAATATTGTCCTGATCCATATCCCTGTATATTGCCAGATATGTGAGTTTATCACCTCACGCCTTGAGATAATTGATATAAGAGGTATGCTCTACCGAATTTTGTTGTTTTTCTTAAAAAAGCAACTGGCGCTCAAACAAATGTTATGTATATTGTGTGAAGGAGATGTAAGTATAAGAGTAGTGGTCGGAGTAGCCACAACGTGTCGCCAGCAACGTGGGACTCGAAAGGTTCAGAAAAAGTGTTTCTGAATGGCAATATACATGGATCAGTTCTTTTAATGAGTACGCACATGTTAAATTCACCGAGTAATGTTAGGAAGGTCATTTTGTTGAAGTTTGTATTTAAGGGGTAATGTCAGAGGAATTGCAAGGGGAAATAGCTTTGAGATCGCGAAAAATTAGTAGGAAACCGAAGATGGACAAGGATAGCAATATGCAGTCAGGTGATGAGGCTGAGGTTATTGTGTCCAAGGAAATCCAAGGTGGTAACATAAATAGGAAGTTGGTGACTAAGGTGGGACCTGCTGAAAGTCAGAAAATAGTAGAAACTGAGGAAAACGCTGTCACGCAAGATCAAAGTAAAGGGGTGATTGACCTGGGTTTATTTAATTTGCTGATGTCCAAAATGACTGAGCAGAATAATGCCATGAGTGAGAAAATTGAAACGGTTATTAGTGAAAAAATTGAATCTCAGAATAATATTATGAGTGAGAAAATTGAAACGGTTATTAGTGAAAAAATTGAATCTCAGAATAATATTATGAGTGAGAAAATTGAATCTCAGAATAATATCATTAGTGAGAAAATTGAAGCTCAGGGTATTAGTATTAATAAGAAGATCGATGATGTTAGTAATAAGATAGATCATAAGGTGTTAGAAATAAGTAAGCAAATTAATAATTTAGAAAGTAAGGTAAATAGGGAGTGTAGTGACATCAGAGCAGAGATGGAATTGGGTCGGAGCAATCTCCATACGGAAATAGAGCAAATTAGTGAGACATGCATCAAACAGATTGATGAATTAGGCGCCAAGATCGAGTCGAATAAAGGAGAAATCAATGAGTTAGTAGAAGAAAGGTTTGAAAAGATAACCAATACAGTGGGGCAAGAAACTAGGAAATGTATTAGTAGGGTAGAACATGTGGAAAGAAAACTTGGAGAAGTAGGTGATCTAGAGAGTGAACATAAATCATTATCACAGAAGGTGAGAGAATCGGAAGAAAAATTACAGGAGAAGTTAAGAAAAATTGAAGAAAAGGCTGAGGAAACATTGGAAGAAAAATTTCTGAGTTGCCAGAGAGTACTCCAGAAAGAAGTGCGTGATAGTAGAAATGTACGCGAAATAATTGTAAATAATGGTTTAATCACTAGAGATCATGACTTACCTAAGTTTTCTGGGAAATAATTTAACCCGATGGAATTTATGAGAGTAGTAGAGAAGAAATTTGCTGTTCAATTAAGAGACAATATTATTAGCTGGGAAACTGTATTGGAGATCTTATCTAATGCTTTCGTAGGAGAAACTAAGTCTTGGTTTCAAGTATATAAAAGCTCGATGTCTAGTCTAACTGAATTTAAGGAGAAATTCATGGCTAAATTTTGGAGTGAAGGTGTTCAGAGTAGAGAGAGAGAGAGAGTAATGTTTGGCAGGTATAATTCTAACGAGGGTGTTAGAATGACTGAATACTTTTTGGCTCATGTTTTGGTGGGGAGAAATTTAGAATGTATTGGACCTGAGGCTGATATAGTTAGACTTATGGCTAAGCACTATCCCGATAGAATAAGAGAAGCTGTTTGTATGCAAAGAGTGGAGACTATTAAGGAAATGGAGATTTTGTTGGAAAGTTTTGATGCTTTAAGTAGTAGCTTGAATAATAGTAGGACACCTAATAGGAATGTAGAAGGAAGGGGTAACCAATCTAATAATCAGGACAGGACTATGAATAATCGTAACTACAGAAGAGAATATCAGGAGAGACCTAATAATAATTTCCACAGGGAGAGAAATTATCAAAATAGTTCGGAAAATTTCAGGGCTGGGAGGCGTGATTATGGTAATCAACCAGAAGCTGGGAGGCGGGAGAATACAGGCCATAATAATAATAATAATGACGCTAGAGGAAATAGGCAACAGGGGAGGCCGACTGAGGTGTGTAACCAACAAGTCGTAACCGAACCAAGTACTTTAAACGCGCAACGGACTGTATAAACAGGTCACTGAGACAGTCCGTAAATGGTGAGTTCACGTATAAGGTAGATAAGTATGTTAATGTCGACCAGCTTATAGTTGTAAGTGAACATGATTGTGACCTAAGTAGCAATAATTCAAATATTTTAAGTGACGACTTAATCGTAGACAATAAATTTTATAAGTGTAATTTAAATTTAGATATAAGGCAAGATTTGTTAAGTGATCTTATATTATGTAATGAGGATAATTTAAGTAGTGTTACTGTTACCCCGACGATTGAACTGCTGATATGGGGCAGAAAAGTTAAGATTTTGTTGGACTCTGGTAGTGAGAAGTCATGTGTAAATTCCAAGCTGTATGAGGAAGTTTTAAGAGAGAAGTATGAGGTAGCGGAAATTCCAGTGAGGAATACGTTCATCGTAACAGCTGTTGGAAACAAGTCTCAAAGAGTGAATAAACAAATAGCTGTCCCCATTAGCATAAGTGGAGAATGTATTTTCCAACCATGCTTAGTTGTGCCTAATTTAGTTTATGCCGTTATTTTAGGTACTGACTGGTTAACGTGTCACAAGGCTAAATTAAATTTTGATCTGTGTAATGTCAATCTTATTTGGGGAAAGAGTAGCAGGGAAGTCAGTTTACCATATGATGTTTTGTCAGAAATTAGTGCGAATAAAGTGTGTTCTAGTACGGAAGGATCTTGTGAAATTCCTAATATGAGGAAAAATATTGATGTCTGCCATGTGTCTATACAGAGAGATTCTAGAGATGAATTGTATGAGACAGTGGAGAAATGTAATTTAGCGGAAAGTCAGAAGGACGAATTGTGTGAATTATTGATATCACATAGTGATGTTTTTAGCGATCGGCCTGGTAGAACACATCTTTACGAACACAAATTTAATGTTATTGATAACTCAACTTTTGTAGGACCGAAATATCCCATTCCGTTAAAATACGCTAGCGCTGTTGAAGAGCAGATTGACATTATGCTAGATTATAATATAATTGAACCATCATGTAGTCCTAATTTAAATCCACTTGTTATTATACCTAAGAAGGATAACACGGTAAGATTGTGCATGATAATTTTTGTAAGACTATATTGGATGAATTAGAACTTGGTGACAAGGTTTTACTCAGGGTGCCACTCCCGTCATCAGCAGAAGCTGGTCAATTTTCTAAGTTTTTCTTGTTATATCAGGGATACTTCACCGTAGTGAAACGGATTGGGAAATGTGCTTATTCATTAGAAGACAAGGAAGGAAATATCGTAGGCACATATAATATAAGAAATCTTAAGAAATATATCATGTGAGTTTGTTGATTAATTTTCATTATTATGTTAATTCACCATATTTTATGAAGCTGGCATTGCGAACAGGACTTCAGTGAAATTAGCGTGTGTTGTGATAATAAGTGAGGCACGGCAGTGCAATAAACTCCAGTGCTTGGAGACAGTGTATATAACGAAATGTCTTCGAGAATTACTTTTGAACACTCAATGAACGTTTGAAACGACAGAAGTGAGAAAGAAATGTAATCTCTGTATGTAAATAATACTTTATAATCAAAGTGAAAATGATAATTGATCAATGTTTTATATGTGTAACAACGAACATCCAGATGGATGATACTATGTACCCAATTTGTAAAGGGCAATTTTATACATGTATCTATGGTGTACTCGATTTCATGTGATTAGGTATATATTTCATGAATCAATCGATTCATTTAATCGATTATTTCATGAGGGAGGCGTTCTGTAACCGTACAACTAGGTTACAGATTCCATTCAGTATTTATTATTATTATTATTATTATTATTATTATTATCATTATTATTATTATTATTATTATTATTATCATTATTAACCCGACTCATTAGATTTTATATATTCTGTTTCTCATCATTTAGACTGTAATAATTAGGTATCGCGTATATTATTGTATTTAATCATAGGTTAAGTGAATATGTTTGTAATTATTCTGTATTGTAGTAAGTGAGATTTGTTGGTTTCATATTGTCATGCTGTGGCTTGTAACTTTGGCTAGATGAGCTGGCATAGTATTTTGCAATCGAGGCTATGTTTAACTGGGAATGTTGTGTACAAGGAGATTTCCCGGTGACGCATTCGGTACAGTCATTCTCGGACCGCTTGGGTACGCTTAGACGACGCATGACTGATGACATCAGTGCGTGGACACGTGATTGCGACCAAGTGTCAGTATTCGCCAGCTACTGTATGTTGAAGTGGAAGGGATGAACAGTGAGTGGGGAGAGGAGTCGTCATCGCGAGGTGATATAAGGTGATGCTACGGTAGGGAGAGGTACTCAGTTCATCATATCTATTCTGTTCTTACTCAGTTCATAAGCAGTTGATATCGTGCAGATCATATGTAACAGTCAGATGTATCAAATGGAAGAAGTGGTCTTAGTGTGATGGTCAGAGCTAAGAGTTGTGTTTGAAGAAGTAATCATCGAGGAAGTCTACAAGTGGTGCTTGTATCCGAGCAGAGACGGGTACTATGCTGATAAAGAAACATCATCTTCTTGTGAGGATGGACTTCACAAGATGTTTCAATAATATTTTCCAATTATTTAAAATATATTGAGTGGACGTAATTACATTGGAGCTCCCTACACGCGTACATGGTATGTAGGCCAACTCCTTGTGACATAAGAAGATTACAGCAGACGGCTCCCGATTTCAGCTCACAGGTTTTCCCAAGAATTTTCAAGTTCAACAGCGGTGTATGCAGACAACAGGTAATTAAAGCATCAGACATGTTATGCATTCATAACATGAAGAAGAGTGTAATCAGCGGCGATATCACATCTCACTTCAAGTTCATGCCAATAGCTTTTTTGTTTAGATTAAATTTTCCTTTTCTTAATACCGCAAATCTCACGATATATTTCTTTTGTTAAATTAAAAGACGTAAATGATTGTTCATTGTGACGTAAATTTAGTCATAAACTCAGTTTTATTTTTAATTATAATAAGTGATTCCAGTTCCATGTACAATCCTCAATTGTGGAAATGCAACAGTAATTTAATATTGTCCTGATCCATATCCCTGTATATTGCCAGATATGTGAGTTTATCACCTCACGCCTTGAGATAATTGATATAAGAGGTATGCTCTACCGAATTTTGTTGTTTTTCTTAAAAAAGCAACTGGCGCTCAAACAAATGTTATGTATATTGTGTGAAGGAGATGTAAGTATAAGAGTAGTGGTCGGAGTAGCCACATAACCCAACAGCTTTAAGAGGAATGTACCTCCAATCTCTGTTGTGAATGAACAGCATAAATGAAATGAAATGGCGTATGGCTTTTAGTGCCGGGAGTGTCCGAGGACTTCGGCTCACCAGGTGCAGGTCTTTTGATTTGACCCCCGTAGGCGACCTGCGCGTCGTGGTGAGGATGAAATGAAGATGAAGACGACACATACACCCAGTCCCCGTTCCAGGGGAATTAACCAATTATGGTTAAAATTCCGGACCCTGTCGGGAATCGAACCCGGGACCCCCGTGACCAAAGGCCAGCACGCTAGCCATTTAGCCATGGAGCCGTACAACAGCATAAATGAAGTGGAATTAAGTCCTGCAAAAAGGTAACAGAAGTCTGAAATAATTATCATCATTGCGTATTACGGTTAGATAATTACAAATTGAACAGAATAACTAAGTATATAG
Organism: Anabrus simplex; assembly: GCF_040414725.1. Lineage (NCBI taxonomy): Eukaryota > Metazoa > Arthropoda > Insecta > Orthoptera > Tettigoniidae > Anabrus > Anabrus simplex. Next base: position 329,848,464 of record NC_090268.1, read on the forward strand.
TTAACATAGCATGCTTCTTCATACCCATTCTTACGTTGTCGACCTCGGTGAGGAAAAAAAGTCATAAATACATTTTGTGTAGATTACGGTTTTCTATATGTAAATAAACATGCAAAATTAAAATATTCGACTTTACTCTCTCCTTTCTAGAGGAACTTTCACTTATCTCGGAAGTTACTGTCGTATTTACAATGTTTATTATTATTATTATTATTATTATTATTATTATTATTATTATTATTATTATTATTATTATTATTATTACTACTGTTAGGTTCTTCAGTCTGTCGAAACCAATTTTGAGTAATAAATTTATGAACTATCTGAAAAGAAAAACATATGCTAACAAAACATCATCAGATTCTATCAACTCACACTAAGATATTAAGAAGTCTCAGACGGTTGAGGCGCTGGCCCTCTGACCCCAACTTACAGGTTCGATCCTCGCTCAGTCCGGTGGTTCTCGAAGGTGCTCAAATACGTCAGCCTCGTGTCGATAGATCTACTAGCACGTAAAAGAACTCCTGCGGTACTAAATTCCGTCACCTCGACGTCTCCGAAAACCGTAAAAGTAGTTAGTGGGACCGTAAAGCCAACAGCATTATTACAGATATTTATAAATTGTGATTTGATAGACTCTCACGATGTTGTTTCTTTTGGAGATGTAATACTGTTAACATATGTTTCACTTGTTAGGTACTTTGTAAATGTGAAAATGAAAATCCACAGCCTCTTTCCAGTCATTCGACCGGGTCAGGAATGGAATGAATGAAGCCCCATCTAGCGGCGAGGATAGGAATTGTGCCGGCTGCCGAAGCCTGTATCACTCCTCTGGGGCAATGATTAATGAATGACAGATGAAATGAAATGATATTGGAGAGTGTTGCCGGAATGAAAGATGACAGGGAAAACCGGAGTACCCGGACAAAAACCTGTCCCACCTTCGCTTTGTCCAGCACAAATCTCACATGGAGTGACCGGGATAACCACGGAACCCAGTGGCGAGAGGCCGGCGGCTCCCGCCTGAGCCACGGAGGCTTTACTTTATAAATATATTACTCAAAATTAGGTTCGACAAACTGAAGAGCATAACAGTTATAAATTAACTCAGTCGAAACTGAAAAGAGATGACTTCAGATATTACGAAAAGAAAATACAATGTGGTCCGCCTCTGTAGTGTAGTGGTTAGTGTGATTAGCTGCCACCCCCAGAGGCCCCGGTTCGATTCCCGGCTCTGCCACGAAATTTGAAAAGTGGTACGAGGGCTGGAACGGGGTCCAGTCAGCCTCGGGAGGTCAACTGGGTAGAGGTGGGTTCGATTCCCACCTCAGCCATCCTGGAAGTGGTTTTCCGTGGTTTCCCACTTCTCCTCCAGGCAAATGCGGGGATGGTACCTGACTTAAGGCCACGGCCGCTTCCTTCTCTCTTCCTTGTCTATCCCTTCCACACTTCCCATCCCCCACAAGGCCCTTGTGCAGCATAGCAGGTGAGGTCGCCTGGGCGAGGTACTGGTCATACTCCCCAGTTGTATCCCCGACCCAGAGTCTGCCCTTGAGGTGGGATCCCTCGCTGAGTCCGAGGGAAAAACCGACCCTGGAGATAAACGTATTACGAACGAACGAAATACAATGTACCTATAATTATTACGATTTTATTCTAACAGATAACTATTACTTGCCCTAACAAAAATGCACAAATATATAAAAGAAACACAGTAGTAGCGATTAGGGGCACGAGGGGGGGGGGCAGTCTCCCCCCCCCCCACGCACACACACTTTGTGGAGAAAACATTACCTTTTTTTCCATTTTAGTCGCCTGAAACTACGAATTATAGGAATTATTTTTAAAAAAAGAATTTGTACAAGCCCTGTTGTCTTATCGCCGACCCCGTGGTGTAGGGGTAGCGTGCCTGCCTCTTACGCGGAGGTCCCGGGTCAGGGATTTTTACCTGGACCTGAGGGATGGTTCGAGGTCCACTCAGCCTACGTGATTAGAATTGAGGAGCTATCTGACGGTGAGATAACGGCCCCGGTCTAGAAAGCCAAGAATAACGTCTGAGAGGTTTCATCGTGCTGACCACACGACACCTCGTAATCTGCTGGCCTTCGGGCTGAGCAGTGGTCGCTTGGTAGTCCAAGGCCCTTCAAGGTCTGTAGTGCCATGGGGTTTAGGGTTTAAATTGGTTTGTTGTCTTGTCAGCAAATTCTTTCCTTTATTTTATTTAAGTATTAAACAAATTATTAGCGGAAATACGCACAAAATGTCGTTAGTCACGACTAACAGATTTAAACAGCGCCACAGCAAGTAGTGCAAGCTTTGCATGTGCTGTGAGGAAGGGTGACAGGGATATATTTTTGCCAAGGTCATGGACACTGAGGTATAATCCAGCTGCTCGCCGCGCGCATTCGTCAGTCTGGCAGCCTCTTTAGTGTCTTGTTAGTTTCTTAGTGTGTAGTCAAATACTAAATGTTTTTAATTGTATAATCACTGCGTACTTATATTTAATTTGCTATACATGTGTAATTATTTTTCCTTTGGTGAAAGTTTTATTGCAGACCTATGCTACTGAATCAAGGTCCCAAAAAACTATTATTACCGCACTTAAGTTGGTAAACTGCAGACCTTTACATCTGTCGAAATTCGCGCAGGGAGCATTTACTGTTTTGTGGCTTTTTAAAATTGTAATGTATATAACCCCCACCCTTCTCCCGCGCCAGCTATATCCCGCAAAACCTGGGCACATTTTGTTGTCTATATATATTTTTTACTCCCCTACTTCTAATTCCTTACCGAGCTCGATAGCTGCAGTCGCTCAAGTGTGGCCAGTATCCAGTAATCGGGAGGTAGTGGGTTCGAACCCCACTGTCGGCAGCCCTGAAGATGGTTATTCGTGGTTTCCTATTTTCACACCAGGCAAATGCTGGGGCTATACCTTAATTAAGGCCACGGACGCATCCTTATCATTCCTAGGCCTTTCCTATCCCATCCTCGCCATAAGACCTATCTGTGTTTGTGCTACGTAAAGCAAATAACAAACTTCTAATTCCCATTCACCGCTACTAACGAAACATTTCATATACAAATAGGCTTATTTTTCACACTTTGAAGTTTATGGTTTATGACAATTGTAACCTACGCAGGGTACACACATGTTCTACACGACTGTTAAAAAAAAAAATGGCGTATGGCTTTTAGTGCCGGGAGTGTCCAAGGACAAGTTCGGCTCGCCAGATGCAGGTCTTTTGATTTGACACCCGTAGGTGACCTGCGCGTCGTGATGAGGATGAAATGATGATGAAGACGACACATACACCCAGCCCCCGGACCAGCGGAATTAACCAATTATTGTTAAAATTCCTGACCCTGCCGGGAATCGAACCCGGGACCCCTGTGGCCAAAGGCCAGCACGCTAACCATTTAGCCATGGAGCCGGACTACACAACTGTTGATAACGCTATACGTATGTCGCTTTTGACAGAGCAGGTCCCCTTGAAAATGTTATTCTGCGTTAAAAGATCCTTGAACTCTGTATAAGTATCCTTCAGTTATGACAACTTTATGGAACAGGTTTATAATCTTCTGAATCATTTTACAACGCTTCCTTTGGTTAAGCTGTGGTACGCACACCACGGTTTGCGAACTTCTTCTAGGTCAAGCAGTTCCCATTGCGTGCTGAGAGCATGGTTCACCGCCTCCGTAACAAAGGTGCGGCTAACAGAGGGGAGTGACCTTGAGCTGCGAGAGAAAGTATCTTCTTGCTAGGCAGAAGGACTGACGTCAAGTATTCGCACGGTTTAGTGATGATCTCGTGCTAATTCTCAGCAACTTTCTTAGGCTAATAAAAATAGAGTTCTCCCGGCAATTCAGAAGAAACTACTGCCCCAAGGAAAACTTTCTTAGGCTAATAAAATCCTTCTAGCAATCTGTTTATAAGAGGAAGTTGTATAACACTTTTACTTCTAGTTCCACGCTTCGTAGTGCCGCGGTATCTGGTCAGTGGACTCGAGAAGTACCAGGTTCGAGATACTGAAAGGAACAGCAATTGCCTCAGGTCTGAATTTAGGCTTAGGACTGATATACTTCGGACAACTTCCCAAGTAGACGAACCTCGTTAATTGATTGCGAATTTGAGTTCGAATTCCGAGTGCGGTCATATTTTTGCCTCCTTCGACTTATAATAATAATAATAATAATAATAATAATAATAATAATAATAATAATAATAATAAAGCGTCTGAATAAACAAAATTAAAGAGTAAAAGAAGGAAAATCAAATTAACGTGAAAACTATCGTTAATTATCTCTCAGAGATATGAATCTAGCCGAGCAAGGTTAAAAGAATATGGCTTCGTAAAGAATCTTGGATGTTAAATATATATTATAGACTATCTCCGGGCGGCTCCTGTCTTATTCAATCAGATATTACATTAAATGCTAGAGGTACTTTCTCCATCAGTGGAGTATCTCTGAGGATAAAGGATAGTCGAGGTCGTTATTCGATCGAGCTGTCCTCGTTTTGTGCACCGAAGGTCAAGAGTGTGTTGAGGTCGGGCTCCATAAGAGGAAGATACTCCAGCTGTAGAGATAAGAAACATACATATATCTAGGTCATCAGGGCTACTATTTAAATATTACGTCTTAGTCCCATTATTTCACATTAATGAGAACTACATAGGTCCACCTCTGTGGTGTAGTGGTTAGTGTGATTAGCTGCCATTCCCGGAGGCTCGGGTTTGATTCCCGGCTCTGCCACGAAATTTGAAAAGTGGTACGAGGGCTGGGACGGGGTCCACTCAGCCTCGGGAGGTCAACTGAGTAAGGTGGGTTCGATTCGCACCTCAGCCATCCTGGAAGTGGTTTTCCATGGTTTCCCTCTTCTCCAGGCAAATGCCGGGATAAGGCCACGGCCGCTTCCTTCCTTCCTTCCTTCCTTCCTTCTTCCTTTTCTGTCCCTTCCAATCTTCCCATCCCCCCGCAAGGCTCCAGTTCTGCATAGCAGGTGAGGCTGCCTGGGTGAGGTACTGGTCATTCTCCCCAGTTGTATCCCTCGACCCAGCGTCTGAAGCTCCAGGACACTGCCCTTGAGGCAATAGAGGTGGGATCCCTCGCTGAGTCCGAGGGAAAAACCTACCCTGGAGGGTAAACAGCTAAATAATAATAAGAAGAACTGCATGTCCATCTTCCTCTTATTTCTGGTCATTACCTAATTATTATCCGGCTCCATGGCTAAATGGTTAGCGTGCTGGCCTTTTGTCACAGGGGTCCCGAGTTTGATTCCCGGTAGGGTCGGGAATTTTAACCATAATTGGTTAATTTGTCTGGCGCGGTCCATGTGTGATTTGTGCTGGACAAAGCGGAGGCGGGACAGGTTTTTCTCCGGGTACTCCGGTTTTCCCTGTTATCTTTCATTCCAGCAACACTCTCCATTCGCATTTCATGGCATCTGTCAGTGGCGACCGCATCGTACTAATAGCCTATATATGATTCATTCATTACATCCCTGACCCGGTCAATGATTGGAAAACAGGTTGTACGTTTTCATTTCGCTGGCACGGGGTTTTGGTGTATGCGTCGTCTTCATCATCGTTTCATCCTCATCAAGACGCGCAGGTCACCTACGGTGTCAAATCAAAAGACCTGCATCTGGCGAGCCGAACTTGTCCTCGGACACTCCCGGCACTAACAGCCATACGCCATTTCATTTTTCGCCTAATTATTCGGGGTCGGCATTTTGTATGCTTTTATCCTAGTTTTCCAGCCGAATGCCCTTCCTGACGCCAACCACATTAGGTGGAAAGATGTATTCACTATTGCGTGTTTTGTGGTGGTTTGCAGTGTGATGTGCTTGCTGTATGTAAAAAAGATGAATCTTAAGGCGAACACGAAACCTGGTCCCCGAGCTGGATGAACTTGTTAAAATCCTCGACGCGTCCTAGAATCGAACCCAGGGCTCTCTGAACTTGCTGAACGTTCAGCCAAGGAGCCGTACTTGAGATCTGTATACGAAGAGTTGTGATGTAGTCACATCGGTGTGATGTCTAGTTCCACAGCTATCACTCGTTGCGTGGTATGCGTATACGTGTATCTCCTGTCTATCCCTTAGTCCCGTTTCCTGATACGGGGTCGGAGATGACTTAAGATGAAATTTATGGCATGTTTTACGGCCCGATGCTCTTGCTGACGCCAACCACAAATGAAGAGCGAATGAAGACGAAAAATGAATGAAATTGGGTAAGGAGGTGGAAGGAATCGGCTCTGGCCTATGAATAGGAACTGTCCTGGCATTTGCATGGGAGTGTAAATGAGAAACCACAGAAAACCACTCTCAGGACAGCCGGTGATGGGCTTCGAACCAACGCGTCTCGTGAATGCAGAGCTTGGCTTTACAGCCGGAGCGCGTTAACACTCCGCTCGGTATGTTATTTCTACACCACTGATACGATTTCGACGTAGAATATGGCTGTCGTTGGGTCTCTAGGTAAAAATACCTATACCGAGCGAGTGGCTGGGCGGTTTGATCACGTAGTTGTCAGCTTGCATTCGGGAGATAGTGAGCTCGAACCCCACTGTCGGTAGCCCTGAAGATGGTTTTCAGTGGGTTCCCATTTTCTTCTTCTTCTTTATCTGTTTACCGTCCAAGGTTGGTTTTTCTCTCGGACCCACCGAGGGATCCCACCTCTACCGCCTCAAGGGCAGTGTCCTGGAGCTTCATACACTGGGTCGGGGATACAACTGGGGAGGATGACCAGTACCTCGCCCAGGCGGCCTCACCTGCTATGCTGAACAGGGGCCTTGCGGGGGGATGGAAAGATTGAAAGGGATAGACAAGGAAGCGGGAAGAAACTGACCGTGGCCTTTAGTTAGGTGGCATCCGGACATTTGCCTGGAGGAGAAGTGGGAAACCACGGAAAACCACTTCCAGGATGGTTAAGGTGAGAATCGAACCCACCTCTACTCACTTGACCTCCCGAGGCTGAGTGGACCCCGTTCCAGCCCTCGTACAACTTTTCAAATTTCGTGGAGGAGCCGGGAATCGAACCCGGGCCTCGGGGGGTGACAGCTAATCACACTAATCACTACACCATAGAGGCGGACGGTTTCCCATTTTCACACCAGGTAAATGTCGGGGCTGTACCTTAATTAAGGCCACGGCCGCTTCCTTCCCAGCGGCCGATGACCTTAGATGTAAGGGCCCCTTTAAACAACAAGCAGCAGCAGCATCATCATCATCGCTTCCTTTCCACTCCTAGCCCTTTACTATCGTCGCCATAAGACGTATCTGTGTCGGTGACGTAAGCAAATTGTAAAAGAAATTGCGTGTGGCCCCCCCAAAAAAGTCTACAACCATTGTTCGATTTCTTAGTTATAAAAGCCAGCAAAATACTGTATAATAACTGATTTCAAAAAAGGACGGTTCAAAGAGTCTACCCAAATAGCTTTCTAGGTCAGTGGGGCACACATCCGCCAGTTTGTGGTGTAATCGGAGCTGGAATATGCGGTAAAGTTAGAGTAACTCGGGACCGCGATATATATGGAATACTGTATATCGATATATGGATTACTCTTTGTGAGAAAAGAATAAGGTACGCTAAATTATCTGTAAACTTTTAAAACATTTAAAAATGCCCCAATATCTTCATAAATATAAGGAACAAGCCTACCACAAACGAAAATAATAAGAAAGAACGAATCAAAATGAATCGAACGAGCCCAAAATACCCGAGGCTGGGAGTAAGAGAGCCGGCCCCGTGGTGCTGGGGTAGCATGTCTGCCGCGGGTTCGATTCCCGGCCAGATCAGGGAATTTTGCCTTGAGCTGAGGGCTGATTCGAGGTGCACTCAGCCGGCGCGATTACAATTGAGGAGCTATCTGATGGAATGATAGCGGCCCCGGTCTAGAAAGCCAAGAATAACGCCTCAGACGATTCGTTATGCAGACCACACGACACCTCGTAATTTGCAGGCGTTCGGGCTGAGCATCGGTCGCTTGGTAGGCCAAGGCCTTCGGGTCTGTTGCGCCATGGAGTTTGGTTTTTTATTTCGAGTGTAAAAGGCAAATAGATCTTTCTAGACCTAAATTCTTCGCATTCACTCAATTATAACACCCACGCGACGTATTCTAGTCTCAAAAGACCTGCGGCCACGGCTCCGACACAGTAATAATAATAATAATCGTATGGCCTCAGCTACCTTGTGCAGACATTTCGATTTGACGCCATCTAGCTGTCTGCTCATCAATTTCGACGTTCCGTTTTACTCTAGGCCCACTAGATGGCAGACAGAGTAAACCGGATCTCTCATGGGCGTCTATGGCTGAGATTTAATTAATTTTGTCGGGTAAATACCAAATGTGTCACCAGAGATCTTTTACATGCCGACATCGTACGACATGGAGTGTCGAGTGGACTTTTTTCTGCCCTTCAAAAATCCGACTACCTCTGCCGGGTTTGAACCCGCTATCTTGGGATCCGGAGGCCGACACTCTACCACGGATCCACATAGGCAGCTTCCGACACAGTCCCAGCTCATTTTAAATCATAAGCTTATGGATACAACAAATTGAAGGAAGGTATCAAGGTAGCCGTGGTCCAACACCTTGACACCTTCAGTGACTGTAAAGGACGCCTCATTTCATACTCAAACGTAAGTTCATGCTCTTATGGCAACGATGGGCTAGTAGTGGGAAGGAAGCGCCTGTGGCCTTAATTAAGGTACGGCTCTAACATTTACCTGGTGTGAAAATGGGAAACTACGGAAAACCATACTGAGGGCTGTCGACAGTGGGGTTCGAACTCACCATCTCCCGAATGCAGGCTGATAGCTACATGATCCAAACCGCGCGGCCACTTGCTCAGTGCCCTCATTAGTGATCATCTATCCTCAGTGGCGGCTGCTCCCATTCATAGTCGGAGGGCTGTACAGTGTTGGTGCTGAAAGCATCAGCTGGAGTTTCTTGACGGTATGTCATGAAAAGAGAAAGCCTCAGGAGTAGCATTGTAAACATCCACCGCGCATCCGTCCCTGCTCCATATGGACCTAGCCACTGATCGTTTTTTTACACTTTGCTTTATTTCGCACCGACACAGATAGGTCTTATGGCGACAATGGGACAGGAAAGGCCTAGGAATGGGAGGGAAGCGGCCGTGGGCTTAATTAAGGTACAGCCCCAGCACTTCCCTAGTGTGAAAATGGGAAACCACGATAAACCATCTTCAGGGCTGCCGACAGTAGGATTCGAACCCACTATCTCCTGGATGCGAGCTCACAGCTGCGCGCCCCTAACCGCACGGCCAACTCGCCCGGTACAATTTTCTTTATGTCGCACCGACACAGATAGGTCTTATGGCGACGATGGTATACGAAAGTGGGAAGGAAGCAGCCGTGGCCTTAATTAAGGTACAGCGCCAGTATTTGCCTGGTGTGGAAATGGTAAACCACGGAAAACCATCTTCAGGGCTGCCGAGAGTGGGGTTTGAATCCACTGGTTGCTTTACGTATTTGAATCAACATATACTTAATATTTCTCTCCAGTATCATAGGCAGAGAGAGCTCACCCGGCTGAACACCCTTCCCCCCCCCCACCCTTTCCATTCTTATAGAAACATTAAAAAAATATTAGATTTAAAACATTGTGAAACAATCTATCTCCGGTATAGCACGATGCCGAAAACAGTTTCTGTGTTTCTACTGACAGTGTCCATCGCTGTGGCTATGTTATCTTAATCTGAAACTGAACTTACTGAAATTTTAAATCCATATCACGTGTGACATATCAAAACATAGATTACTTTTGTCTTACGCCCGATTCGGCGAATGTATTACTTTGCTATCAACTGTAACACGAGTATTAGACGTGGCCTCCTAAGTCAAAGTCAAAGTCGGTTTCCAGCCGATGCATATAATAAATTCGTGCGGCTACTTCTAGTTAGATGCAGCACTTGTAAGGCAGACCCTCCGACAAGGGTGGACGATATTTTCCGTGTAGAGGATACTGCGTGTCATTTCTAGTGGAGGGCAATGGTGAACACCCAGTCCCAGAGCCAATTTAACGTTAAAATCTCTTGATCCGTCCGGGAATCGAACCCGAGGCCCTCTGAACCGAAGAACACTTCGCTGACCATTCAGCCAAGGAGCCAGACTGAGTGCTACTATTTTTATATTTACTCAAATATCCTAAGCAGAGAAACACTGAAGTTATTCCTATCGACAAATCATTAATTTGTTGTGGTAAAACTTTTTAACATCACATCAACAAATTGCTTGATTGCCTTGACCAGACGAGGAAACTCTCGTAGTAAACACCGTTGTAACATACAGGAGATACATCAATGAATGAAGTCTATTATTATTGATTGATGGAAGGTTCTTTATATATTGCAGTTAATAGTCTAGTGTAATTTAGTGTGTGCATGAGTCGATGAGATAATAACTTGTCTGGTTGTAATGCCGTTAATCAATTTACCTGTATACTGTTAGAATAAATTGCAACATCTGTAGCTATTTGATGATTACTGATAAATAAAATCATATAAATAAAAATATGTAAATAAATAATATTACTCAAAAACGTAATAAAATTAATAAACATAATTAACCGAAATGTCCGTAGTATGGGCGCCAGAGTTCACCTGAATGGATCCCTCGAATTTTTTTACAGAGCATGATAAACTTTATATCCCAGGGCGTGTACATAATGCTGCGTACTGGTACACCTGCTGCAGGCCTTACCTAACCTCCTGAAAACGACTAAATAGGTAGGAACTGCACCTAGGTTCATCAATAACTCCACTGATTCTAAAATAGCTAACTATATTCTTAACAAAATCCGTGCATGAGCACCTCATCAACACACAAAATTATACAACACACAAAATATTGCTGGAAGACTCCATATTTACTACAACAATAATAATAATGAAAACAGTGGGAAAACGAAAGCGAGAACTAAGCTACCATTTGTAGATAGTCAGATGAACAATGTACATGTATGAAGATAAATACCCTTCACTGTCTCTATATCAATTCGACTTACCGATTCTCATAATCGGCAGTTATCACATCACACAGATACTGTACCTTGCAATACTGTGTTCACATATTTTAACACTTGTTGTAAAGATATATACAGACGTTTGTCGATCCTCAACATAAATTATGGAAAGTCTGAGATAGCTTTCACCAACATATAAGGCCAGACCTCCACAAGTACTAACAACACTTAATGCGTACGCCCTCCACAATTTGTTGATCGTCCACTTTCCACGAACATAACCAGACTACGCTCCACGAACGTTTGAAGTCCAGTCCATTGCAGCCGTGTCATTCGAGTACCGTCTATCAGCACCACTTCCTTCCCGTACAGTGTGTCAGTTGTCGTTCCTTCATACAGTATTACTGCTTGTAGTTGTAGTAGTTACATTACAATGTCCCTGGTTGCCGCCGTATGATCAACCTTTATAGACATCAACATCCCCCTCCTCTCAGATGATATGTCTGGATTGGTGCTTGCCAGCCAATCATGAGTGAACCTCATGCCCTGAACGTCTCCTTGCTCCCAAGAGATAAACAAACTCTGGGGTTTATTACATGAGTCAACGAACGGCCCTAATACAACAACAAGCTCATCTCATCAGGCTGGGATATATACATGACTCATGGAATTTCCTGACACAAGTACATCACAACAAACACTGGGGTAGCCACATGACTCATCCAAATTACCAGAGTTATTAAAGCAATGTTTTCCCACTCGTGCAAAACAAATTACTCATACCTACATATGTGGATATCTTCCAGCTTACAAATATAAATGGCAAAATATACAAATGAAATACTGATAATAATAATAATAATAATAATAATAATAATAATAATAATAATAATAATAATAAAGCGAATACTGACAATAATATATCTAACTTCTACATATAATTCGGGGGTGTGATATATATGTACTATCACACATCCTAAAGAGTTGTGAGCGTGGGTACAATAGTTGCTTGCTAGAAGACTGTAGTTAAACCATACCCCTTATAGATAATACTGGGCACTTCTGTGTTCTCCCGTACTACCTTGAGAGACATGTTGACAGTGGCGCACCTGGCGGCCTGACCTTAAACATCAGGCGGCAAGATTGAAACTACAAAAGATGCATTTAAAATTGATAGAAACAATGAAACTAAATCATTAGATTTGCTTTGTTCTACTACGAAAGTTGAATATTAATACTGATAGAAACAGTGAAAAAATTTTTTTGCTTTGTTCCACTTCGAAAGTTGAATGTTAGTACTGATAGAAATCATGAAAGTCAATAATGATTTCGTTTTGTCCGAATCCTTGACTGAATGGACAGCGTTGAGGCCTTCGGTTCACAAGGTCCTGGATTCGATTTCCGGCCGGATCTGCGACTTTAATAGCGTCTAATCAATTCTTCTAGCTCGGGGACTGGGTGTTTGTGTTTTTTGCAACACGTTTCTCCTCATATTCAGACAACACACCACACTTCCAGCCATCATAGAAACATGCAATAGTCATTACTAGATCTCGGATTTTTAGGTGCTTAACTGTTATTTTAGCTTCCTAAAATAAACTATCAAATAGGTTCTAAAATATTTTACGAAGCTTCAATCTTACGTATTTTAATAGGCATCAATTAAAAACCACGTTTAATTTGCTAAATTGATAATAACTCGTTAGGAGGAAATATAAAACAAGTTTCACTCACCACTTTGCTGCAAACGTCACAGAATAAATTTTGCCATTCGATGTGAAATGGGAGAACTCCTGTAAGCACTTTTTAATTAATGACGACTTGGAACCTGATATTTTCGGCATAATTCATAGTGTATTATAGTGCACTACTACGCTCGGTTTCAAAGCCGGCCCGCCAGGTGCAATGGATATCAGTGTATTGTGATACCTCGCAAAGTGGCACGTATTCTCTAAAGTGTATTTGGTTAAACGAATACACGTTTCAAGGACACAGATCAACAACTAGCATGATACTATTTACTTTGCTGTACCGTGTCTGGTCACGCACCGGACAGTATCGTGTAAGCCTTGAAGGTTGAATGTTGTTCATGTGTGTAGCAGTCTAGCGGTAGCCATGGCTCGAAGATGGTTACATGCCCCTGTAGTGCAATTACAGCCGTTTGAGTGCGCTCGCATCGTGTGAGCCGGAATGGACAAATCGACGGATCTGCACACGTTGTTGGTCCTGATGCATCCGGAGTGTAACGGTGTTATAACGGAAATCAGTTGATCAGGCCCTCTCCCGTAAACCAAGTTCGGCATGGCCGCGTAGTACAGACGAATGTTAACACTTTCGTGGCCAGTGGGTGATATAATTCCCACATTTGATTTATACTTCTACCTGGTGTGGACATCAGAAAATCTAGGAAAAATTTCTGCTCGGGTATATTTCTAGGTTGCTGGACGTGTTTGTTTACATGTGTGTAGTGTAATGACTGCCAGGAACGCTCATTTTTGGGAAGTGAAGTGATTTTTTGCACCAGAAAGATGGATATTAGTAATTCTAAGCTATTTACGTTATCATAAATTATTCTATAGTGCTTCAGACATAAATTGAGCATATTTCTCAATATGGGTAAATAAATAGGATTTATGTAAAGGGGAAACACAGGAACATAAGTTCTTCATATTGCCATGATTACTCATCTCTAGAATTATTTTGTTATTTTATTTTATTTCGTTTTACCATGTTACTGAGTTCCAGAAATTCCATGAAAAGTAAAATGTAATATATTGGTAGCTTGTTTCATGAAAAATAAATGTGTTCAGATTACCTTTCCAATATATAATTGCGGATCTATTATTCGTTTGGCTTTCACTTTGTACACCCCGTATTCTACCTGAAATTATACTTACAGCTGTATTAAGTATAAATTAGTTATACTTCTGTGTGGTATAAGATGAATGCACATATTCGCATTCTGTGTCCTGATTTTTGTGTGCTAGCATTTGGTTATTGGGAAGTATAGTTCCCACATATTTTTTTCACCGTTCCAGTGTTTAATTTTTTTAAAAATAGCCTCTCATTATTTGACATTCCATCACTACAAAAATATGCTTAGTTCCCAAAAATTCATTTCTTAAATAATTTGGCCACGAAAGGGTTAAGATAAGCGTATTGTTAGGGTATCATTGGCAAACCGAAACGCAGCCGCAGCAGAGATCCGGGCGAATGTGACACCGGGGATGTGAACACTTACCAATGAGAACCGTCTACTTGCAGCAGGAGTATGAACATGTGTGCCTCTGACCCAGCAACATCACGTGCACGGCTTCTGTGGTGTCGGGTAAGTTCGCCTGGAGAATGGAATAGCTCTGTGTCGTGTAGATATATGGGCTCAACTCCTGGCATCATGGCGCGGGGCACTGTAAGCTACAGTTTCCTTTCACCTTTGGTGTTTGTGGAAAGTCAAACAGTGCCCGCTACACCCAGGCCTACTGCCATTCCTCTGCAACAGGAAGGTGACGTACTGTTTCAGCAGGATAATGCTCACCGTGTATTGCTGCTAATACGTGACATGCTCTTCGTGGTATTCGACAACAGCCCTGGCCCTGGCCAGCATGATCCTCAGACTCTCTCCCACTGAACATGTTTGGGTATTTGGAATCTCCTTTAAAAATAAACACGCATTTTTGGGTGGGGGAAACTAACTTAATGGGCGGGAGTGGAGTGAAAAAGGAGTTGAATTCTTTTCATGAGGATACTTATATCTCAAAAACTGAAGATGTTACAGACATGAAAATTTGTATTTGGAATTTTCTTTCAAAGTAAAAGAAACACGTAATCTTTTGTCTTTGGAAAATCCACTTAAGGGGGGTAAATTAATTGAAAAATTAGCTGAATTCATTGTATGAGGATACTTATATCTCAAAAACTAAAGATGTTACAGGCGTGAAAATTAATATTTGTAATCTCCTCGAAAAATAAAGGAACACACATTTTGGGGGGGGGGGGGAATCAACTAGGGGGCAAGGGCGGTGAAAAAGGAGTTTAATTCCTTTTCATGAGGATACATATATCTCAAAACTGAAGATGTTACAGTCGTGATAATTGGCATTTGGAAGCTCCTTTATAAATAAAAAACAAGTATTTTTGGTTATCGGAAAATTCATTTAAGGGGGAGGGTGAAAGGAAGTGAAAAACTGTAATTCTCCTTATGGAAAAAATTATATTTCAACATTTAAGGTCTCACACGTGAAAATTTGTACTTGGAAGCTCCTTTAAAAATAAAGAAACACGCATTGGGGGAGGGGGGAATCAACTTAACAGGATGGGTGAAAAAGGAGTTGAATTTTCTATGAGGATACTTATATCTCAAAAACTGAAGACTCGGGCCTTGACCTCGATGTTAGGCCCCTTTAAACAACAAGCAAAACTGAAGATGTTAGAGGCATGAACATTTGTATTTGGAATCTTATTTCAAAGTAAA
This sequence comes from Anabrus simplex, assembly GCF_040414725.1. Lineage (NCBI taxonomy): Eukaryota > Metazoa > Arthropoda > Insecta > Orthoptera > Tettigoniidae > Anabrus > Anabrus simplex. The sequence continues at coordinate 329,863,924 of NC_090268.1, forward strand.
GGAACACATGTTATTTTGTCTTCTGAATCTTAAGGGGGTGAATGAATTGAAAAATTAGTTGAATTCTTTGTATGAGGATACTTAAATCTCAAAAATTGAAGATGTTACAGACGTGAAATTTTCTATTTGGAATCTCCTTTAAAAATAAATAAATATGTATTTTTTTTCTTCGGAAAATACACTTAGATGAGGGTGGAGTTGGGGGAAGGACGCATCAAGGGGTTGAATTCTTTTTGGGGATTACTTATGTATATCTCAAAAACGGAAGATCTTACAGATGTGGGAATAGGTATTTGGAATCTTCTTTAAAAATAAAGAAATCTGTACAGTATTTATTTTTTAGACTTGAGAGAAGACTGTTTCTCACATGTACAGTTCTATGTCGCACGGTCGTTTTATCCCCAAAAGGTAATACCACAAACATGGTTTACAAAGAATTTCTGGCGAAATGAAACTCAATTTTTGGGTGAGTTTTTATACTTCAGGAATTTTCAGCTAATGTCTTACTAAAATGCCGAGGAACGATTACTTTGATCAAATATAAAAAGTCCACGCGAGCGAAACCGCGGGTAATTGCTAGTTCTCTATTTAACACTAATCAGAGAGAAAAATGGAAGGTATCCGACACTTCGAAAAAATGAAGATATCGGCCAAAGGAAGACAAGGGCCACGAAGGACGTGAAAATGAAAGACTCCCTAGGACTCGATATCTAACACCGTCGCGGTCGGAAAAGAACAAGAGTCGAGCAAGGGAGGTCGGATAGGATAGATGAAAGTGAGGAGCCTGGCACAAGTTAATGGAAGCAATACCAGGACTCACCTAACGGCCCCGTGGTCGCCAACCCACGTTCCAAAGTTCAGAGCCCCTGGGGTCCCTTTTAGTCGCATCTTACGACAGGCAGGGGATACCACCCCCACCCACAGGGGGACGTCAGGAAAGACATCCGGCTGTTAAACTGGGCTATGTCCATAGAGAGTAACGACCGTAGGTAATTGGGGAAAAGCCCTGAAGAAGTATTACAGTAATGTGTTTTGTTTGTTTGTCCAGCCCTTGTCCCGTTTCTCTGCTGGGGTCGCGTATGAGGTGAGATGAATCTGTCGTGGCGGGTTTTTATGACCGGATGCCCTTCCTGGTGTCAACCTCATCAGAGGAGTGAATGAGGTGAAATGTATGACGTGATATATGACAGTAGGAAGGGAGAGGGTTAAACCCGGTGCCGGCACATAGCCTACTCCTGTCGAATAGCACGAAGGGGTCTGCTCAAGTCCTTAAGTCCCCATGCGATGGACGAATCATCATCAACAGCATCATATGCCCTCATTCTATATAAGACTGCGAAGAGGTTCGGAATTTAATCCAGGCTTTTGGCACGCAATCTAGTGATTAGAAATACGTACGAGGGCAATTCAGAAAGTAAGTTGCACTTTCCATTTTTGGCCATTTATTATACCACCTATACAACAGCAACACGACTATAACGACATACACTGTAATGTCACTTTTCCACATAGTTTCCAAGAGACTCCAAACATTTCTGCGAACGCACAACCAACTTGTCGATGCCGGATGCATAGAAATTACCTCCAGCGTTCTGCAACCACTCGGAGACAGCGGCCTTAACCTCCTCATTGGTCTGGAAACGTCGACCACCGAGCTCCGTTTTGAGTTTACCGAACAGATGAAAGTCACATGGCGCTAGGTCGGGACTGTAGGGTGGATTTTGCCAGACCTCCCACTTAAAACGCTGCAGCAGATCTCTCGTTTGGCGGGCCTTGCGAGGTGTTGCGTCATCGTGCAACAAAATCACACCGTCTCTTCTCTTTAATCACTTTACGCAACCGGTGCAACGTTTGACAATACGACGCCGCGTTGATCGTCGTTCCTTTCGGCATGAATTCCACGTGCAGCAAACCCTCCATGTCAAAGAACACTGTCGCCATAACCTTACCGGCTGAAGGTTGAACCTTGGCCTTCTTTCGTTGTGGTGATGAGGGGTGCAGCCATTCCATTGATGTTCGCTTCGTTTCGGGGGTGAAGTGGTGGACCCACGTTTCGTCGCCTGTGACGATTCGCCGCAGAAACCCGTTGCCGTCTGCGGCATAGCGTTGCAAAAATGCCAGAGAGGATTGGAAACGTTGTCCCTTGTGCTCATCGGTGAGAAGACGCGGGACCCATCTTTGACACAGCTTACGATATCCAAGGTCCTCATGAACAATGGCGAACACACTGCCATACGACATGTTCAGCTGCGTCGCGATTTCTCTCAGTTTAATGCGCCGGTTCTGTCTAATGATCGCATTCACAGCACTAATTTCACTATGAATGTCCGTACAATTCTTCCTTTTGGCCCATAGGAGTCGGATTGTCGCACGCACCTCATATTTGGAGTGAATGTCCAGTTGACGCGCCATTGCATTCGGCCGCTATTCACACAATACTAGACGAGACACCACAGCGACCTGCGTAACAGACGCGTGGGCTGTGTCTGTCCCTTTCTCCGCTTTGCCCACGTTTGCGACACACAGCACGCTGCTGCGGCGCGTTAGTGTAACTAACCTTTTGATCCACCTACGTAATATGTTTTGTACTTTTATGTAATATGCAGTCAAAGAAAAAATGCAAACGAAATTATTTTAGACCTTTGTTTGCCTCGTCTGAGATAAGAACAACATGGGGGGGGGGGGGGGATTTCAGAGTTTAATAACAAAAAATACATATAAATAGTCTTCTTGCCTGCCTGTACAGTCGCTAACAACAGAATGAGTGCGTGACATGGCATTGTGTAAGTTCCTCGCAGGCATACTTTACTCAGAAACAACTGAACCTATAGATATTAAATAGTGACTTGTTAAAAGGGCTTAAGTCCAGTTTTTAGCGATTTTGAGTTAAGAAAGTGGACATGATGGAATTCCAGTAGAAATGTTCCAAGTAATTGGAGATAGTGCAGTGAAAGTTTTGCATTCCATATGTCAGCAAATATGGAAAACCCAACAGTGGCCAAAAGACCGGAAAAATTCAGTATTCATCCCAATTCCAAAGAAAGGAAATTCTAAAGAATGCTCGAATCACCGAACAATTGCACTTATCTCACATGCTAGCAAAGTCATGCCTAGAATCTTACAAAATAGACTTCGCCAGTTTGTAGACCGAGAGCTACCCGAAGAACAAGCTGGATTTCGTAAAGGAAGAGGGACCAGAGATCAAATCGCCAACATCCGATGGATAATGGAGAAGGCAAGAGAATTCCAGAAAGATGTTTATCTCTGCTTTATTGATTATGCTAAAGCCTTTGACTGTGTCCATCATAATGAATTTTGGAAAGTACTAAAATACATGGGAGTACCAATCATATCATTAACCTCATACGGAACTTATACTCTAACCAAGAAGCTACGGTGAGAACATATATGGAACAACTAAATGGGTCAAGATTCAGAAAGAAGTACGGCAAGGCTGTATATTGTCACCTTACCTTTTCAATCTGTATTCGGAACACATTATGAGAAATGTGGGGTTAGATGAAGAAGAAAGAGGAATCGAAATAGCTGGGTTAAATATAAACAACCGAGCTCGATAGCTGCAGTCGCTTAAGTGCGTACGGTATCCAGTATTTGGGAGATAGTGGGTTCGAACCCCACTGTCGGCAGCCCTAAAGATGGTTTTCCGTGGTTTCCCATTTTCACACCAGGTAAATGCTGGAGCTATACCTTAATTGAGGCCACGGCCGCTTCCTTCCCATTCCTAGGTCTTTCCTGTCCCATCGTTCCCATCGTCGCCATAAGACCTATCTGTGTCGATGCGACGTAAAGCCAATAGCAAATATATATAAACAACCTAAGATATGCAGTTGATACTATCCTGATGGAGGAAAATGAAGAAGACTTAAAAACCCTCTTACTGCAAGTGAAAGAAAAAAGTTTAAAGGCTGGACTAATGTTGACTATCAAGAAAACAAAAATTATGGCAAGGCATATAGGAGGAGAAAAAATGGAGATAGTCTCCGTTTTCAACTATCTTGGCTGACAGATTTCTGCTGATGGTGACTGTAGCCATGAAATCAAAAGACGATTGCTACTTGGTAGAAAGGCAATGACCAATCTTGACAATATCTTAAGGAGTAGGGACATAACATTAACAGCAAAGTTCCGTATAGTAAGGGTTATGGTTTCTCCAGTTGTGATGTACGGATGCGAGACCTGGACCATAGGAAAAACTGAACGCCGTAGAATAGACTCCTTTGAATTGTGGTGTTGGAGGAAAATCCTTAGAGTCCCATGGACTGCGAAGAGAACAAGTAGGTCAGTTTTACAGGAAATAAAACCAGAGTGTTCCTTGGATGGCCTAATCCTGAAACAAAAGCTAAGCTACTTTGGATACATCATGAGAAGACACAATTCATTAGAAAAGACTTTAATGCCGGGGAAGATCGAAGGCACAAGGAGAAGAGGGCGGCAAAGAATGGGATGAATTGATGGCATCACAACAGTACTAAATTCCAGCTTGGAAAATCTTCGTGAGGCAGTACAAGACAGAAGAAATTGGCGTATTCATGGGGTCACGGAGAGTCGGAATCGACTAAACGAATAGAGATAGATAGAGAGAGATCAATACAAGGTCTACAGACCTCAATATACAATGTTATGTTAAAACAACTTTAGTCCTGGAATCCTACAGCATAATACTGGAGATGCTTTTCTGAGATGAAGTGTTAATAGGATTTAAGAAAACAACAATATCACTGGAAACCATGAAACTTTCTGTACCACATTCCGAAAAGAATACATGGAGATCAAAAATTCTGCAGATATGAAAAGTTGTGTAGTTACTTCTCCATACATCAGCAGTCCTATTCAGACTTTCACAGCCAGGAGGACAGGTAATAGTTGTACCAAAAACTTTAGCATATCCACAGGATAGTGTTTCCATCAACACACAAAAAAACGAGCTGATATTCAACAGGTGCTATCGTACATTCCTTGTGGTACAGAAGAAGACACATTTTAGCAGGAGATTCTGCGGTGGAACAATAAAGACAGCGGGGGTGATGTTAGTAACGAAGACTAATGTAATGCTATTATCACGCTCCTTAATACCTTGCAAATGAGAACATTTTATACGAACCTAATAAGTACTTTTACCATTTGTCTCATGTCTGTAAAAAGTTTGTCTATGTCACTTCAGTGGTATTAATATTAAAAAAACAGGCATAATGAAACTATTTACATGTGTATGGTTTCAAACTATATCATATAATAACAATATTCAAGAATCATTTAAATCCATGGACTTTAAACACCTTAATCCATATGTAAAATTGCATTAAAATTAAAGAACTTATATCCTACATGTTATGCATCACAGGTTGAATCATGAGAATAGTGCGAATTACAAGAACAAAATTAACCGGTTTTTTATGTCTGTTAAAATTAGGTTCTATGGACTTATACCCTTTTAACAAGTCATGATTCAATTTTTGTTATATGTATCTACATGAGAGGTGAATTGCATTTTGATCATAAGTCTAATAAAATATTAAATAATAACTAAAGATCTATTATCTCGGAAGACGACAGGAAACGAAGGTCATAAAGAATGAAGAAATGCTGGGTACTAAGAAAAGAACAACACACAGAGAAATGATTGATTCAACGTTCCTTTTTTTTTCCTAGTTATTTTACGTCGCACCGACACAGATAGGTCTTACGGCGACGATGGGACAGGAAAGGGCTAGGAGTGGGAAGGAAGCGCCCGTGGTCTTAAATTAAGGTACAGCCCCAGCATTTGCCTGGTGTGAAAATGGGAAACCAATTTTTTCCGGGCTGAGTGGCTCAGACGGTTGAGGCGCTGGCCTTCTGACTCCAACTTGGCAAGTTCGATCCTGCCTCAGTCCGGTGGTATTTGAAGGTGCTCAAATATGTTAGCCCCGTGTCGGTAGATTTACTGCACGTAAAAGAACTCCTGCGGGATTAAATTCCGGCACCTCGGCGTCTCAGAAAATCGTAAAAGTAGTTAGTGGGACGTAAAGCCAATAATATCAACAAAACCAATTTTTGTTGTATTCAGAGTACAATCATTTTATAACATAAATCAACAGGTCCTCGCATTCGTAATCAGCTTCATTGAGATCCTCTTGTTTCTCCTCTTCATTCTGATTCTGAGCTTGTAGGCTATGAAAGAAATGGTGATGAACTCTAGGAATGACACCCGTTGAACACAAGTCAAGGAGCCCCTTAAGCTTGCTCTTCGATATTTTTGGTGGGCTGTTCCAGAACTTCCTCGTCGCTTTCCTCTTACATATACTGTTTTAAAGTCCTGGGCTTCGTAGTCTGTTTTGTAGAACAGAACATTGGGTGGATCCTTTGACTCGATGATTACGAGGGAATGCCAGTTCACTTTCTGGCTATCTTCGTTGGCCGTGAAATTTGTATCCTCCAATTCAATGTAAACAATAAGTATATTATTAATGTCAATAAGGAAATTGGATTTACATTGTAGCAACAAGAGTCCTCCACTCGGAAATATAAGTGTAATGAGGCCACAACTTAAGATACGTACCCGCACAGAAGTAAGTTGATATGGAATATAAGTATAATACAGCCTTGTGTCAAAATGTGGTTGTATTGTTCTTACTACTAAGAATAACAAACCAATGTGTTATAAGGAATTGTGTGCCCTCAAGTGAAAAAATTAAAATACATGTATGGCCATGTTACACCGAATAGAGCAGGGCCTCTCAGAGTGTATGCACCGGAGCATTGCGCGGCGCAAGGCGCCAAAGACGACTTCGCTAGGTTGACCAGAGTGCAGACCCCCACCCATCGATTTTGAGCAATAGTGTTGTCTCTCTCTTTTCCTATGCCTGTCTCGCTCACTCCGTCCTCTGGCTCCCCCTTCCTCACTTGCTCCGCCGCGCTCCACCATCCAAGCCGAGTTGGGCCGAGCTTAGCCGAGTCGTTCCGAGACAAAACGCTGGTCCGAACCGAGCAGAGTCGAACCGATGCATGGTGCACAGAACCTCTGCGCCTAGTTTTGGGCGTTGAGAGGCCCTGGAATAGAGCAAGACTAGATAATATTAGTTTGAATAAAACAATTTTTTATACGTGGCCTTATAATTCTCAGTATGCGATATGTTGTTTCGAAAGAACAAAACCGTTCTATTCATACTAAAATCCAAACATTAGACTTGGTGGAAGAACTGAAAGGCCGGATTTTAGTTCTTAACTGTATACTGAATGTTCAACAATGCAGTGCCCAAACTGATAGATATGATGAAGGAGACAACAAATATATTTCGTTAAACAACCGTGCGTCGGAAACCCATGTTGTGCAGGAGATCATTGGGTGTCATTGAGAATAAAACAATATTAAATGTTTTTCAGTACTTACATTTTTGATCAGTGTTACAATAACTTTTCAATATGATCACCATTAATCTCAGCGAAGAGCCGGTATCGACTCGAGGAAAATGTGTTGTGTGTTCTGTATGTAGGCCTATGTGGCCGCTGCAAGAATTCGTGCAGCTAATTCCTCCTACCGACTCCACAGAGGTAGAATGCACTACGGATTTCATGTAAACCGCAGAGAAAAAGGTGTAATGGGATGAGGTCCCGGGATCTCGCAGGTCCTCTCCGGCCGATCCACCGAATGCCGAAAGTACGAATTAATGCTGCACAGGCTGGTTCTGCAAAGTGCGTCGGGACCCCATCATGCTAGAACCACATCCTCCCTCTGATACGTAGGGGTACCTCCTCCATTATCGTCGGCAGGTGCTCTTGCAAGAACAGTCTGTACATTGGCCACGGGAGTCGAGGAGGCAACATGCAAAGTCCAAGCAAGTAGTCGTTCACTATACCGGCCCTTATGTTTACTGATAAACCTCTCTGATAACTTCGCAATACTGCAGTAAGTGGGTTTTCCTCCGCCCATATATACGAGTTGTGGCAATTATACAAGCCTTCCCGAGTAAATTCAGCCTCGATATGGGTCTCCGACGCATGATCAATCAATCAATCAATCAATCAATCAATCAATCAATCAATCAATCAATCAATCAATCAATCAATCAATCAATCAATCAATCAATCAATCAATCAATCAATCAATCCTGATCTGCATTTAGGGCGATCGCCCGATGGCAGATTCCGTATCTGTTGTTTTCCTAGCTTTTTCTTAAATCATTGCAAAGTAATTGGAAATGTATTGAACATATCCCTTGGTAAGTTATTCCTATCCCTAACTCCCCTTCCTATAAACGAATATTTGCCCCAATTTGGCCTCTTGAATTCCAACTTTGTCTTCACATTATAATCTTTCCTACTTTTAAAAATACCATTCAAACTTATTCGTCTACTGATTTCATTACACGCCATCTTTCCACTGACAGCTCGAAACATACCACTTAGTCGAGCAGCTCGTCTCCTTTCTCCCAAGTCTTCCCAGCCCAAACTTTGCAACATTTTTGTAACGCTACTCTTTTGTCGGAAATCACCCAGAACAAATCGAGCTGCTTTTCTTTGGATTTTTTCCAGTTCTCGAATCAAGTAATCCTGGTGAGAGTCCCATACACTGGAACCATACTCTGGTTGGGGTCTTACCAGAGACGTATATGCCCTCTCCTTTACATCCTTACTACAACCCCTAAATACCCGCATAACCATGTGCAGAGATCTGTACCCTTTATTTACAATCATATTTATGTGATTGCCCCAATGAAGATCTTTCCTTATAATAAAACCTAGGTACTTACAATGATCCTCAAAGGGAACTTTCACCCCATCAACGCAGTAATTAAAACTGAGAGGACTTTTCCTACTTATGAAACTCACAACCTGACTTTTAACCCCTTTATCATCACATCATTGCCTACTGTCCATCTCACAACATTATCGAGTTCATTTTGCAGTTGCTCACAATACTTTTGCTTTTATGTTTTCTCCATCATACCTATCAGTTTGGGCACTGAATTTTTGAACATTCTGTATGAAGTATCAAATACGCTCAAATCTAATGTAAACCGTGTATTGTTACTCTAGAGTAGGCTATGTTCTATATGCACATGTTTAACTTATTGCTATTCTCGAGTACTCTAAGGTCTATATCAGAGCCATCCAAACAGCGCTCCCCGAGCGCTAGCGCTCTGGCCGCGCTCCAAGCCAGTGCTCCGAGCGCTTTGGGGGAAGGTACTTTCGGTAGTGGTGGGAGTAGCTTGGCTGGCTGAGCGAGCATCCGATCCATCAGTCGCTAGTCTAGTCCAATGCGCTTTGTTGACAGAGTGTAACTAAATCAGTTTCACAGCTGTCATAAAATGGCGTACGGCTTTTAGTGCCGGTAGTGTCCGAGGACAAGTTCGGCTCGCCAGATGCAGGTCTTTCGATTTATCGCCCGTAATCGACCTGCATGTCGTGATGAGGATGAAATGTTGATGAAGACGACACATACACCCAGTTCCCCTGCCAGCGAAATTAACCAATTATGGTTAAAATTCCCGACCCTGCCTGGAATCGAGCCCGGGACCCCTGTGACCAAAGGCCAGCACGCTAACTATTTAGCCATGGAGCCGGACGCAGCTGAACATCATGCAAGAAAAGGAGTGGTGAAGCAGCAGCCTTTAAAGCAGAATGGGAAATTTCATTTTTCTGTGCGTTTTATAAAGGGCATGCCAAATGTTTAGTGTGCCACCGAGATTTGGTGTGTTTAAAAAAATCACAATTTGGAACGGCACTACAGTGGCAACCACAGGGATGATTATCGTGATTTGAGAGACGCCAGTCGCCAATTGAAGTTGGATGAATTGAAAGAAACTTTTTTTTTTCTAGGGGCTTTACGTCGCGCCGACACAGATAGGTCTTATGGCGACGAGAAAGAAACTTTCAAGCAGCACTATTCTATATGTATTGATTTTTTAATTTAAAAATGATTGTTTAAAAACGGGAATGAAGAAATGTTTGAATAATCTCAAGAACACTAAAATTGTGACTTGGCGTTGTTTTTTTTTTTTTTTTTTTTTTTTTTTTTTTTTTTTTTTTTTTTTTTTTTTTTGGACTGGAGATTGGGGAGAGTGAGGTTGGTGGACCCATTTTACGATTAAGCTACAAATGTTCGCTGTGAATTTCCAAAGCTGGGGAACCTTTCACGGAAGGGAATTTAATCAAGGAGTTCCTAATGCACGCGGCGGCATGTATTTGTCCCGTGGAGCTAGTTGAGATATTTGACAAAATCTCTCTTTCTCCTCAAACTGTAGTTCGCAGAATAGACAATATGGTCGTTGACGTGGAACAGCAATTAATGTAGAAGCAGCAAATTTTGTATCATTTTCCATCGCCCTCGACGAATCAACCGACATTGCAGACACAGCTCAACTGGTTATTTTCATTCGAGGGGTGGATGACGATCTTCGGGTCACCAAGGATTTCCTAGACTAGGTAGCTCTCAAAGACACCACTACCGCTTTCGAAATTTTCCAAGGTGTGGAGGGTGTTTTTGTGTCAATAGGATTAAAATGGGAGCGGTTGACGAGTGTAACAACAGATCGAGCTCCTGCTTTACGAGGCGCGCGGCTGTGAGCTTGCATCCGGGAGATAGTAGGTTCGAATCCCACTATCGGCAGCCCTGAAGATGGTTTTCCGTGGTTTCCCATTTTCACACTAGGCAAATGCTGGGGCTGTGCGTTAATTAAGGCCACGGCCGCTTCCTTCCAACTCCTAGGCCCATCGTCGCCATAAGACCTATCTGTGTCGGTGCGACGTAAAGCCTCTAGCAAGCAAGCTTTACGTGGTCTACGCTCGGAGTTCCTCAGCTATGTAAAAGTAAAATTGGCTGAGAGCGGTAGTATCCTAATGGCGGCGATTCATTGCTTGATACAGCAGGAGGCAATCTGTGCAAAAGTCGCCAAGCTTAAAGACGTAATGAGACCAGTTATGCGAATGGTAAATTTTCTTCGCTCCCACGGATTCACGCACCGTCAGTTCAAAGAGTTCTTGGATGACATCGAAGCGGAGTATCCGGATATACCATACCATGCAGAAGTAAGATGGCTGAGCAAGACGAAGGTGCTTCATCGTGTTTCTTGCTTGCGGGGCGCAATAGATAGTCTACCTTTTGTGAGGTGAAAGGATAGCCCGAAGTTCTTTTGCGTGATCGTAAGTGGGTGGCAGACTTGGCATTTTTAAGTGACATTACTGCCCATCTGAATAGTTTGAACACTTCGCTTCAGGGCGAAAAGCACAATATCTGCGATTTTGTGGAAAGAATTCAAGCGTTCAAAAGAAAATTGATTTTGTGGGAAAACCAGATGCGTGCAAGGAACACAGGACATTTTCTATAGCTTGAAACAGTGAAAGAAAGTGTCGACTTTGATGAGTACTTGCAGGTAATTCGCCAATTACCGGGCGAGTTGGCCGTGCGCGTAGAGGCGCGCGGCTGTGAGCTTGCATCCGGGAGATAGTAGGTTCGAATCCCACTATCGGCAGCCCTGAAGATGGTTTTCCGTGGTTTCCCATTTTCACACCAGGCAAATGCTGGGACTGTACCTTAGTTAAGGCCACGTCCGCTTCCTTCCAACTCCTAGGCCTTTCCCATCCCATCGTCGCCATAAGACCTATCTGTGTCGGTGCGACGTAAAGCCCCTAGCAAAAAAAAAAAAAAATCGCCAATTACAAGAAGAGTTTGAAAAGAGATTTTGAGAATTATCAGAACTCCAAGCGGTGTTAGATGTATTTGTTCGACCATTTTCTCTTAGAGCAGACAGTGCTCCACAATTGAGTTGATTGAACTACAGTGCAATGTTCGTCTTAAAGACCGCTTTCTAATGTCACGAAGTTTAGAAGAATTTTAAACAGCGGCTTTCCGCAAGAAGAATATCAACTTGCATGTAAAGTTCTGTCAATGTTCGTCTCAACGTACATTTGTGAGCGTTTCTTTTCGGTTCTTAATCTTAACTAAAGTAACATCGTACAACGATGAGCGATAGAAACTTTCGCAATTGTTTAAGAATTGCTATGTCCAGAAATAGTGTACCCAATTTAAAGAAGATTATTTGCCCCGAAAGTAAAACTCGTAAAAACGACCGAGCAAAAGTCACTCAAGGTCTGTACTATCTGCTCATATTTGTAAAATTTTGTTGAATTTTCCTCTCATATATGCTCTCATTTCAGATTTGAATAAATCACATTATTATTTACATTTTTTTTGCAATCTGGTTTACATCGCATCGACACAGATGCGTCTTAAGGCGACGATGGGATAGGAAAGGGATAGGAGTGGGAAGGAAGCGTCCGTGGCCTTAATTAAGGCACAGCCTGGTGTGAAAAGGGGAAACCACAAAAAACCATCTTCAGGACTGCCGACAGTGGGGTACGAATATTCTTTACTTAGTACTTGATTTCGTTTCCTGCATATTCCATAATCAGAGTACCTTTCGATTTATATGTGCGGTATATTTGTGATGGCAAAACAGCCCTATCAATATGTCAACAAACCCACAAAAGCCGTCGGCCGCACGTCTGTACGTACCTATCTAGTCAGTGCCGTCCGAACATCGTCTGTCTTTCCCAGGTCTCCTCCCTGCCACACTGTAGTGGTGGTAGGGGAAGGAGCGCTAGTCTGACTGCCCAGTGCTCCCCGAGCGCGGGCGCGCTCTCGGAGCGCAATGACTGGATGGCCCTGGTCTATATGCTCATGTCGAATTTCAACTTTTTCTCGTTATTATAGAGTAGCCGATAGTCCACTTGCACCTCTAATTTCAGCTTCTTCTTGTTATTCTAGAGTATCCTAGAGCTTTTGTCTAATTTCAACTTCTTGTTATTCTACGGAAGCCCAGGCCTAGGGCCATGCCTAACTTTAACCTACCGGGCGAGTTGGCCATTTGGCTAGGGGCCCGCAGCTGTGAACTTGCATGCGAGAGATAGTGGGTTCGAATACCACTGTCGGCAGCCCTAAAGACGGTTTTCTGTGGTTTCCAATTTTCACACCAGGCAAATGCTGGGATTGTACCTTAATTAAGGCCACGGCCACTTCCTTCTCACTCGTAGCCCTTTCCTATCCCATTTGTGGCGGTGCGGCGTAAAGCAAATTGTAAAAAAAAAAAAAAAAAAAAAAACACTTCTTAATTAGGGCCACACCCGCTTTCTTCCTACTCCTAGCCCTTTTATATCCCATCGTCGCCATAAGACCTATCTGCGTCGGTGTGACGTGCAGCAAATAACAACAACAACAACAATTTCTTGTTATTCTAGAGTAGCCCAGGACCCATGTCTAATTTCATTTTTTCCTTGCTATTCTCGAGTAGCCTGTAATCTATGTGCCGTTTCTAATTTCAACTCCGTCTTATTATTATAAAATAGCCTAGGGCCCATGTCTAATTACAACTTTTTCTTGTTATACTAAAGTAACCTAGGGCCCGTGCCTAATTTTCACTTCTTCCTCTTATTCTAGAGTAGCCCAGGGCCATGTCTAATTTCAACTTCTTGTTGTACATTAGCCTATAGTCTCTGTCCTCATGTCTAAATTCAGCTGCTTCTTGTTATTCTATACTAGCCTAGGGCTTACGTCTAATTTCAACTCCATGTTATTCTAGAAAAGCCTAAGGCCCATGTCTGATTTCATTTTCTTCTTGCTATTCTCCAGTAGCCTTTAATCTATATGCACATTTCTAATTCCAGCGTCTTCTTGTTATTGTAGAGTAGCCTGTAGTCTATACTGTATTTTTCTACCGCTCCTCCCCACAGCCTGGTGGAGTTGCGGGTGCGAACTGTGGATCTTCTCCTGTCTTACGGCCGGATGCCCTTCTTGACGACAATCCTGTGAGGAGGGATTTATTCACTATTGCGTGCTTATATTGTGGTTCGCAGTGTTTTGTGTTAATATGACGAAGAGTGTGTTTGAACAAATACAAACAACCAATCCCCGAGATAGAATAATTAACTAAACGCGTTTAAAATCCCCGAACCGGTCAGGAATTGAATCAGGGACCCTCTGAAACGAAGGCCTCAACGCTGACCATTTAACCAAAGACCTTCTACGTGCACATGTTTAATTTCAATTTCTTGTTATTCATGAATAGTGTATGGTCCATGTGCCCATGTCTAATTTTAATTTCTTTTTTTAATTCTAGGTTTGTATGATGCTGATACTCTCAGCCACCCTGATGATCCTGCTTTCTGCAGCCTCGCGCGCGGATAGAAACTGCGCTGACCAGAATTGCAGCTGTGAAATACTAGACACTCTACTTGCGTGCGAGAGTATTGAAGGTAGTCTGCTGGAAGAACTCCGAGAAGTAAACCTTAACAAAGAGTTGAACACTGTTCGAGTAACTGACGGCAAGATCCCTCTTCTGCAAAGTGGGACTTTCGAAAACCGCCATTTCTCAGAACTCAACCTCCTCACGCTCATTAACAACAATATCAGGCTGATTGAGCATGATGCCTTCAAGGGATTGGACAAACTGGATAACCTTGATCTGGATAACAATAACATAACAAACATTCCAGATGGAACATTCAACAGCTTGTCAGATCTAACAAATCTAAATTTGTGTCATAACAATCTATCGTTCTTGGCTCTTGATTTGTTTGAGCAGAATGAAAAACTTGAGTTCTTATGTCTAGGCTACAATAGATTTACAGATACTAAGTCATTGCCAATAATTACACATGCCCAGAAGGTTTCCCTGCAAGGAAATGCTATAGAAGTTCTTCCAAACAGAAGTTTTCCCGTTTCCAATGTTTCTAGATTGGAGGAGTTAAATCTGAAGGACAACAAGATATCTGAAATTAATGAGGAAGCTTTCCATGGACTGGAAGAGCTCAGGGACTTAAATCTTCACAATAACCAAATCACAAAAATAGAGGCTAACACTTTCACAGCTACTCCTAAATTAGAGCGACTTTACCTAGGTGCCAATCAGCTACGAGAGTTTGACTGTTTCCATAGTTTGGGCGCTCTACAACTATTGTCTCTGATAAATAACCAGATCAGTGTACTTCCTAAACGAACATTCGACAGTTCGCAGGAGTCGCAACTCGCTTATCTCTTCTTAGGACACAATAATCTCAAAGAAGTTGAACATGAAGCCTTTGCAAACTTACCGAATCTTGTTGATTTAACATTATCGTACAATAGCATCGATATGCTGCATTCAGATACTTTCGAAAAGAATAAAAAGCTTGAAAGACTAGAGCTATCTTCAAATAGGCTTTCGCAGCTTAATATCCTTTTTAAAGCTCCGTGGTTAAAAATAGTCGATTTATCTCGTAATCTCATCACTCATCTCGATAATAATACGTTCTCTGCGGATTCTCAGCTGACTAGGCTAGATTTGTCTTACAATAAAATTGAGACAATTGATGAACTGGCGCTCAGTGGACTAAAATTCCTCACTGATCTCTCTTTAGCAAGTAATGAAATAAAATCCCTACATCCAAATACCTTCAGAAACATACTCAGACTTCAAAGACTCGATCTAAGTAGAAACCAAATTTCACAATTCAATTTTGCTACAAATATTATATCTTTAACTTCCCTTTTACTGTCAGATAATAACATTTTGAGAGTTGAAAATAATACATTTTTCGGCACTGAAAGACTGTACGAAATCGACCTATCTCGAAATGAAATATCTGAAATTGAACCAGAAGCCTTTGATAAATTAGACGATCTTATAATCCTTGTCCTCTCACACAATAATTTAGAAGGCCTTCCATCCGACATCTTCCTAAATAAGAATAAGTTTAACAAACTAGACCTTCAAAGCAACAAAATATCGAGTTTAAAATTTCTAAACGCTCCTAGTCTGGAACACTACATTCTTTCACATAACAACATTTCAGTATTGCCAAACCATATATTTTCCCTTTTAAATTCTTCCCATTTAAAGAAAATAGATATTAGTAAAAATGAGATTACGACTATAGAGCCCAGTGCATTTCAAGGTTTGCCTAATTTGGCTGAAGTAGATCTTAGCGAAAACAGACTTTCTTCCCTACCTGAAGGACTGTTTGAAGATAATACCAAGCTACGAACACTGAAATTAAACAATAACTCACTAAATAGTTTGGATTTCATAAAAAATATTTCGTCTCTGGAAAGTTTGTACATGAAAAACAATAAGATTTCAGTGTTGGAGAATGATACATTCTTTTCATCTCCCCAAAGTAGACTAATGGATCTCGATCTTGAAAGAAATTTAATTAAAACCATAGGGGAGAAAACATTTGAAGGACTTCATGACTTAATATTTCTGGATCTAGTTGGTAACCCGATAGAACACATTCATCCAGACAACTTTTTGGAGACGAAGAAACTCCGTCTGTTTCGTTTGAGTTATGACAATGAAGATCATGAATTTAGATTCAGTGACAGCCAAGAGGCCATGGAACAGATACGAACTATCATCAAAATTCATTTCAGTGGTTAGAGGTTCCATTCAAATTTCTTAACGAGTTATTTTGATGAACTTACGAAGTGTGTAATGTTCTACACAACTCAAGTAAGTAAATACTCATGCAAGTGACCTGTGACGAGTTGAGTCTAATGGTGCACAGTGTAAATGGTCTTAGAAGCCTCAAACGTTGCAGTAAATGCATCGTTAACTACATGGATAAGTTTTATATTCCTCTACCGACAAATGCATTCCATCTTAAAGTACAGGCAAAAAATGTAAGAAGGCTGATCGGAACAGTGTTTCGACCCGAAATTTCTTGAGACTCTTGTTTGAGCCATAAAAGTGAATTTGAAATACTATTTAATTTTCATATTATTATAACAACTGACGAAGGTGAAAGACTATTTATTTTTGTAAACAGTTCATGAGGATGTACGAATTGGACAATAAGTCACCGCACATCTGCATATTTGTGGATTTATCAGGTCTGTGAAAAGTCTACTTTTGTCAGCGCAGAATTGAATGCATGCATGAATTCGTCAGCTTTAGCACAGTAACCGAATTGATTGGCACACGACTCTTTGTGGTCTGTCCTTGACACTGTCAAAATACACTGCTCGTCTCTTTCCTAAATCAGCTGTTCATCTACTATCAAACGACTTAACCATTAAATACTGAAGTGGCAAAGTTGTTTCTTCATTGCTGGCGTGTGGTCCCAGGAACCACGTTCAGGAAGCAGTTAATAAACGAAGATATTTAAAAAATTCAGACCAAAACGTCCTAGTTTCGTATTAGCTTAAAACAAAACAGAAAATCAAAAAATACCCCTTAAGACCTGGTACCAAAATATAGCATGGATAGGAACAGTGCTATATAAAACAGTTTCGCAGAAACAAACGCATTGAAAATGAGACGATATGCAAGAACTATGCAATAATAACAACAGAACATCATGAAAGAAACGCTGAGAAAACCTGCAATGGGTCAACTTTGCCTATTTTGAAGTCAACTCTTCCTATTTACAACTCACTTTACACTCACTTTATATGAACACTAATTATTCAGCTTTCTTTCACACAGGCAACGTGTTTTTCCTCTCTCCTTTGGAGATTAAATATTTTTTTAATTATTCCTCAGTCGAATTCCTCTGAGGCTTGCCTACCTTGATGATCGTTGCTAAGAATTCGCTTGTCACCAGCAGGTTCAGTGATGTCCCTAGGATCACAATTCAGTAATTAAAGGGATACATTCTCTCCATAATTTGTCATATTACGTGTCCAAACACTCCCATTTAAGACTCGTCAATTTAAAAGCCATATAACCGTAACACATCCCAAGTTAAAAATCGCAGGCAACCGATAACTCATTGTTACACAGTATTAACGTAATATTTATCACATCAATTACTGATACTAACTGAATTTTTGTTTTTTCTTGTTTCTTTATTCTCTTCGGAACGGACCAAATGCGATTAGGTAGTGTTCGAAGTATTTATAGTGGTGAAACTATCTATAAAAGGGCTTATATGCTTGTAAAAATAATAATAATGAGAATGAGGGAACCACCTCAGAGAGTGGTTAATAGTTTCAAATAACCATTGAACACCATATTTTCTATTAATATGTTGTTCAATTGTTGCAGAATACTAATTTTTCAAGTTAACAATTAGTTAAATATTATGATACACGGTGTATTGTTCATCAAATTCATCAAATTTTACCGATAACACTTTAGCAACATTCTTCTCAGACAAGAAGCAAGAAGCAGGTAGTTTTACTTGATCCTCCACCCCATTACAAAGGAAAATAAATATAAACAATTGTATTTTTCTATTGGGTATAGTAATATTAATCCAAGACTAAGAACGCTGCAGAATTTTTAAGATATCGAAATATAATATGGAATTTTAAAACGTCTTTATTATTCGGTAAAATGTGTTAAAGTGGAGCTAACTGGTTCTTGCAACCAAACCTTCCATTGGCGTCTACCAGTTCTTTATTCGCAAACTGAGAACCATTTCGTCTCTCCGAGCCGAGAAAAGGCACTTAATAATTTTTAAATACACTACTACTACTACTTACCATCGTTCATTGAATCATATAATTATATAGCTTTCCTGATCATACAGTACAGTCTGAAGTCCTATAATCTTTACTGCACTTTCTGTGTTGTCACACCATTAGCTACAAATGTTAGAAATTCACCTTCCAAATAACTTTCACTAAAATTATGGGTATATTTGTCTTTACTATTTTTGCATAATTGCCTGCGTATTCAAACATTTTCTTTTTTTGCTTGGAAAACATGAGATAGATTTACAGTATAATTTCATTAGTTAATTGGAGTGGGAGGAGCTCAGTTACTTCAAGAAAGAAAACCAACAAACTGAGAAAAGAATGATGTATGACAGGCGCCACTGTGGATATCGAACAGAGTAGTATGCTAGTAGCCTAGGTTCAAAAATGCTCCTATCTAAAGAGGCTAATAATACCTATTGTGTTCCTCTCCAAGAATCAGTACACATGCACACGTATAGAAGATAGTGAAAATAGAAAAAAAAACTCAAGTAAAAGTGGAAGCTGTTTGTCCGTTTCGAGACGTATTGAAGACAAAAGTTTTGTTATACAATCAATTGAATATGGTGATTAGATAGAAATTTATTTTCCGATTCTGAAAACACTGTGACAATCATTATACTGTATGTTATTGCTCTGTACTTTCCTTGTGATCAAAGTTAGGAATATAAAAATATACTAATTATTGTGTTTGAAAGATGCATTTCTTTTACCTTCTCCTTTATCTTACCATATTGTTGTATTTCCAGACTGAATAAGAAGTATTTTGCTTTAACCAGTACTTTGCCAGAATAGCAAATGAACATATTATTATTATTATTATTATTATTATTATTAATAATAATAATATAAATATCATCACTTTGATCATCTCTCTGCCAGCATCCAAATTTGTTGGAAGTACAAATTATTGGACATGAAGGAGAAAAACTCTGCACAGATGATTTTAACTTCAAGTTCATTAAAGAGTCTTTCCCAAAGAGTTGGTAGCACAGACCGGAAAGGATCACAGACAGAAGATGCAACATCTGGACTATATGCTGGATGGATCACCAACCAATCTTGTTTTTTCTTGCTCGATGTGATGAAGAATTGTCAGTATAATCGCTTTTCAGTTTGTTGAAGCTGGGCAGTATTGTCCTAACATTCGTGAACCTGGTCCTGTTGTTAACATTAAAACTTTGTGCCAGCTGAACTTGTGGGGATCAATTCGAAGTGAAAACATTTTTGAAAAATTTCACCAAAATTCACCTGTTGCAGTAGCGGCGATTGCGGGGGGGGGGGGGAGGAGGAGGAGGCAAAACTGTGCGGACAACAAAATTACTCAGGTTTGTGGGATATTAAAAAAAAGCTACAAACCTACAAGTTTCTTGATGGTTTCTTAGTGAATTTCGACAGAGAGGTAAAGGTTGACAATATACAATTTAAGTGCGGAAATAATAGTTTCTTAAAAATATTTTTAGTCAATACTATACAATAAAACTTTCATCAAATGATCAACATTGCACATGTATTACAATTAAATAGAAGTAGCCTATGGCGTGATTATAGAATTCAAAATCATTTAGTATTTGACTACACACTAAGAAACTTGGCGTGATTATAGAATTAAAAATCATTTAGTAATTGACTACACACTAAGAAACTTGGCGTGATTATAGAATTAAATATCATTTAGTAATTGACTACACACTAAGAAACTTGGCGCGATTATAGAATTAAAAATCATTTAGTAATTGACTACACACTGAGAAACTGTAGACACAAGAGAGACTGCCAGACTGACGAGTGCGCGCAGCAAGCGACTAAATTCTACCCCAGTGTCCATAACCTTGAAGAAAAAATTACCACTGCTACCCTTCCTCACATCACGTGCAAAGTCTCCGTTACTCGTTGTGTCGCTATGCAGATCGGTTAGCCCCGACGAACGACATTTTGGGCGTATTTCCCATAATAATTTTGTTAATTAAAGAAAATAAAGGGAAGAATTACCTGATAAGACGATAGGGCTTGTACAAATGGCTTTTATGAAATAATTTCTATATTTCCTAGTTTCAGCCGGCTAAAATGGAAAAAAATACGTAATGTTTTCTCCACAAATCCCCCTGCCCCCCATCATCACCGCTACTGACCCGTTGTCCAAAATAACTTTTCTACGAGATACCCGCAGCTTTCAGTTCTCGAAATTACACAGAAGAGGCTATTATTCGTATCATATCACAATATATTTCCAGAACCGATTATGTAGGGAATTTTTGAGCAGTTGTTTCCAGATAGAAACCCATTGCTGGTCCTCACCTGCAATCAGTTCAGATGGACCTACAGTACTCGTCCACTATATGCTACGTGAATGAACGGAGATACAGAAGAAATAGGCTTAACTACGATTTACAAAAGCTACTAAACGGCTGCTTTCCCGACCACGATGAGCACAATCTCACTTTTTATAACTGAAAATCGTCTTGAATGTTTTTGTCATCAAGTCTGGGAATTATATCAACGGTTACTGAGCTATTTTTATGGTATTCTAATATTAATCACATTCTTTATCATCTACCAACGTTTTCACACCCTTCGTGATCCATCGCTTTATTTTGCTGATACGTTCATTCTTCGAGATTTGGACCTCTTCCATTTTCCTTCTGACTAATATTAATAGAGGATGGTTGTCCAATTGTACTTCATATTAAAACAATAATCAACACCACCACACTTCCACCAATCATATTTCATCGTCAGATGACTATGAAATTAGGATTTTACGTCCAAAAGAACCTAAAGAAGAACCCGAATTGAGATTTAGTCATCGCATACTTCCAATGATAATTTGAAAAATACACGCAGTATATAAAATATTAGCAGTTCCTGCGGCTCCACAAGAGTTGAACTCGGACTTATATTTGTGCACCGTCATTAACAATAGTGAACAATCTAAAAATAACTTACCCTTGATCTCTGTCGAATTTCATCTGTATCTCTCCTCACCTCGGGCTTTATATCAATTAGCGTATCCGAGGTCATACCCTGGAAACACTATCTTTTTCCAGAACTTGTGACAGATAAGGCAGTGTATGCTGTTTCAAGGATCCCAGACGTACTTTTCCTTTGGCATGGTCCATATTTTCATACACTGCTCCTGCCTTCAGTCTCAAACTCTCTCTCAAACAGTGGAAAAGTATAACCACTGTTCGGCTTGCACTACTAATGGACACAAATAGCGTCCTTCATCCTCAACTGCGCAGCTTTACTACATTCAACTTTGGAGCACCCTGGGTTGCATGCCCGAAATGCTTCTGTAACAAGTAAAAGTGTTATCTGTTGGTAAATTATAGTTACAAATAAAGTTTATATGCATATTTTTAAACGAAATGCAATTCTAAATCCTTGTGTAAGCCCCTTTTTAATAATACCGACAGTTTTCCCGTTATTTTGGTTTTATGGGATAAAGCACTAGCCAGTCCCAGAAAAAACATTCTTTCCTGGAAAACTATTAGAATTAGGAAGAAAATGCAAACGAATATTCCTGTAGGAAACTGATTTCTAAGTGCACTAGGTGAGCCCCAATTTTTAATAAGACTAACAGTTCAGACAGCGTATTTGATTTGAAGAGCCCCAGACGCACATTTTTTTCGACTTTTTCTCATATTTAAACTGCTAGCCTATTATACTGTGGAAAAAATGGTGAAAGAATTACTAAAATCAGTTGAGTGGTTACCGTTCACAAACGATATTAGTATACATATATATTTGCTAGCTAGAAACTCGAGGAAAGCGTGTACAGCATTTACAGGAAAATCATTTTCTGCCATCTAGTGTTATACAAATAAGAGATAAATGTACTACGTATATAATCTTAAGTTGAGTCAAATTCTTGTTGATCAACGTTAGAATTTTAAAGTTTAAAGTTTTTACATTATTAAAATTACACGAACAAAGAATTGGTCCGCAAGACAAGAAGGAAATATCAGTAAACTTCCTCTAAATAGGCCTATGTGTAGAAAAGTTACACACAGGATAGCAGCTGCTGGCCTGGAAGCTATACCTCACATCACCAAGAGATACGGCTCCCTAGTCCTAATGGAGCATTGCGACGTATTCCGTTAAGAATGCAAGTTATTATGTTATTAATCACGCACACATATATATAAACCTCGGACGTGCTTACCCAAAATTGTAGAATGGAAAAACTGAAGGAGTTAAGTGCCAAAACGTTAGTTTAGAGATATCCAACAAAAGCTATTTTGTTTCAAAAATTAAGAGATCTTTTATTTTAACAATTAATAATCTAAATAAAGTTTGATTTTTTACGTACGTCTCATTTATTATTATTATTATTATTATTATTATTATTATTATTATTATTATTATTATTATTATTATTATTATATGTTAATACATCTGAGGATGGAATAAGCATACATTTGAAAATTTGGAAAAGAGCTAAGTGTCTTGTGCTTCAACATTACTTGGACCGGCTTGAAGTCTAAGGAAGCACTAATTTTGCGGTAAAAGTCTATCTTCATCGTTAACGAGAGTGCAGATCGCTTTTTCTTTTCCTTTCTTTTCTTTTCCTTTTTTACTCCCGGAAGTGGAACGATATCTGGCAAGGATTCTAATTCCGTTAATAACACACTTGATCAATGGCGGCAAAGACACACAAATAAAACATAACGATAGCACATGAAACATTTGGCGATAAATAACATTGATGCCCCCCACATGGAAGCAATGGGGAATCGAACTCACGTCTGCTTAGATCAGCACTCATGACTTCAATCCTGAAAAACCCTATATATTAAAACTGTGTCATTATTCCGTAAACCTCTTGTAAAACAAAAGGGCTTGCACTACTAATGACCGTGACACCTTGACAATAATCCGTTCAAGCATATGTTGGGATGATGGCCTGAATTTTGTCTACCCGGCTTAAAATAGTTCCTGGTGAAACGGACACCCTCTCTTCTCAAATGACCAGGATTGGCACCAAATACTTGCCGCTATTCTCCCCATTCATCTCTCCCAAAACTGGAATCCTCTTTCATCAGATGGCTTCTCAATTGTCTGCGGCTAACAGTCTCTATCTCACTTCATTCATCTCATTAGTACCTCTGATGTGCCCAGATTACTATATATTTACGTATCTCATATTTTCATTGATAAGCTTCACAGGTAACAAAAGAAACACATGGGTGACGGGCCCCGAGAAATCTCGGTTTTATTCACGACATTGTTTTCGGTCTTCCTGTGACATCTTTTGACCATATATTGAACTATTTCGAACTTGCACATTGAGTATAATAAATTGTAGATGTATATCTGCCACTTTTATTTTATTCACGGCTTCTTTTATTCTTTGATTTAGTTTCGAAACGTCGACTTTCTTTCTGCCGGTTCAATCAATGACAGGATGGAGCGCCCGAGAAATACGATGTTAGCTGACGACGATAAGAATCAAGGAACTTAGAATACTCAACAGGTAGGCCATTTCGGGCATGTGTGCTGCCATTGGTCAGCGGCTTGTGACGTCATTGGGAAGAACCCATCTGCGGTCTGTAATATTCTCTTGCATTAAATGCTGAATGCAAAGTAATATTTATCGTTTCTTTTGCGATTTCAAACTGGAATGTTTTTCTTTCATGACTTGGAACATAAATTTAAATCATGATAATATTTAATGAATAAGAGAAAAATAGAAAATATTTATCGTAGGGAAAATTATAGTGCATAATGTATGTGCCAGCCTCGTAAGCCTTAGTTAGGCATGGTTTTTTGTTAATAATCAGATTACAATGAATTAGTAGTTCTTAAAATTGTTTTAACATTTTTCTTCTTTATGAAACAAGACGGATGTGAATTTCTCAAGGCTATCCTTCCACTATCTGCAGGCTACCACGACTTAGCAGGCTACGGTGCCCAGCGGGCTGTTTTTGCCACTGTATGTTTAAAATATCCTTCAAAAAGTGAAGTTAGCGTCATTGTCATCAGCTAAAGCTTAATGTTTTATGTTGAGGCAGGAAATGTAATCTATGGCTGTTCAGGAGATACAACGCAGAGTAGGTTCTTCCTTACTGCATTCTTCTTCATTGCTTCCCATTTGGCCTTTTTGTTCAAATGTCTGATACGAATGAATGTCCTCGTCCTTACATATAAGGCAATGATTTTCCTATCGACTTCGGGAAATTTCGAGTGTATAATCGATGTTAATGTTTCCATTACTTTGTAGCACCTTGAAATACAGTCTCCGTGGAAGGAAGCAAAAATAACTTCAAACTCCATTGTCGTAGCTAACCACTCAGCGGAAGGAAAAGGAATAATAGTGATCCGGTCTTGTTCAAAGGATAGTTTCGGATCAAGACGACATTTATCCGTTTTTGTTCCCAAGGAACTGTCAATGCTTTTACACTTATAGGCGACGTAACCTGCCAAGTATTTTAAAGCATCGTCTGTTACATCTTCATTGGGAATCGTTAAACTGCTCAGGTCAGTATCAAGTAGCAAGTTTTCATCACTTCCATCAAAACTCAAAACATCGGACGGGTTGTCAGTCACTTCGCTGGAAAGGAAGTTCTGGAAATCTTCTTCCGTTCCTTCGTCAGGTGTCAGGGGGGTCAGCATATGTAAAAAGTTTACTTCTGTCCTCAGCAACAGAGGCTCCACGAGATAGTGGCATGTCGTTCGCGTTTCTAGTTAGTATTAAGAGGCGCATTCTGTTCTTCACTTCGAAAGGAGTGGCATTGTAATAAAATATACCGAGACCCCGAAGTCTAGAAAAATAATTTTCCAGACAGTCCTGATTCAGTGCGGAAGTCAAAATGTACTTTGCCCCAATGTCTTTCACATCTCTAGAGAGTCCAATAAGAGAGTTTATGGATATTAAAAACAATTCCTGCAACGGAAGAAGACGGCTTCTGTTTCCCAGCCGCATACTCGAGCAAATGTCAAAAAATCGTTTTACAGTGTTGATGGCGACGATGGAATAGGAAAGGCCTAGGAGTGTGAAAATGGGAAACCACAGAAAACCCTCCTCAGGGCTGCCGACAGTGGGGCGCGAACCCACAGCTGTGCGCCCCTAACCGCACGGCCAACTCGCCCGGTAAACATAAAATAAAAACCGAGATTAAGGAAAGTTAATGCGACTTACTTCACTAGCCTCAGTTTTATTTCCATGCCAATTTGGTATTTTCTGGGAAGGAACAGCGTCCGATTTCAATATATTCCGTACTGGGAGACCCAGTAGTTAATTTTTCAAGTTTCGTTCATAATCATCCGGAATAAATTGTTCTGAACATATTCTTGCATTATTAATATTTATCTTGTCCATTCGCTTACACCGAACTACCCATGTATTGTGGAGTGCCTCATTCTTTGGGAATCGATGGTAAACTATGTCCTGAGTTTTGTAACCAATATTATTACACAGATCAACGGCACAGTTAGTTCTATTTTTACTCATTTCACTTAAATACTTAGAACACTACAAAAACAATCGCCTGTTAAATGAGAAGCGAAGTGATTACACCGGTAAGGTAGATTTTATAACATAGACCTCACTATTTATCACCCACAAGCTCAACACAACCAAGACTTCAAGGCGAGTGGCGAGTTCAAAGCTCACTGTATCTTCCCAGTGACGTCACGTTAGACTTGACTCGTTTGCCACCAAATGCGCGGGAAGCCGGAATACACCCCCCTGGATAAGAATTATATGCCGATGATCGTTCAAATGGATATAGTGATAATGAATTAGTGGAAACTGATTGTCAGAGTGATAGTGGAAGTGCTATTCAAGCCTCTACACGCCGTAATTTACCTAGTGTGCTAATTTATTCAATGACTCTGACGACGACAAGGATTTAAACATTAATGATGTGTTGTTGAATTAACACGCATTTGCTTGCTTATCTTAGATATGTTGAAGTACTACTAAGGGCATTGATGAGTACTCATACCAACTTTAAAGATAAAATCTTGACTGGTTTAATATTTATGTACATTTTATAGTCAAGTGCACCCTAGTATGCTTAGTAGAAAAATGTCCGGTCCACAGGGTATGTGACAAGCTCAAGCATCCGGTCAGCAATGTGGGCCCTGATGCAGCCCAACATTTACACGGATATGTCAGTAACGCACATGCCCTCAAAACGGAAAGTTCTATCCACAACAATATCCACGATAACATAACGGCATACATCACTAATTAATTCACGCAGGAAGTCACGAGTTCAACTCTCTGCTGATGTTGACCTCTTCTCACATGATGCTTGAAAATCATGCACATCCTACGTCTTAAAAGTAGGTGCCTTCTAAGCTCCCCAAAGCATCCTACTACAATTCTAGGGTAGGTCCATGTTATCCTACCAGCACAGACGATTTCGTTAACTATACATCATGATTTAACACTTGAAAAGGAAGGTAGGAATACTCTAAACTATCATGATGGCTACAATAACACAAAACTGCCTAACTAAACACACTCAAGGCACTACAAAAAAAAAATACATGCAAATAAACCCATGGTCTCACTCCAAGCTATTAAGAATAAGCTGCGAATGAGCATTTACCATTATAACCATATACAACATTTACAAATTGGCGAGGCCACTTTCTTAACGTAAATATAATAACAAGGCCCGAACTTAGCTGTACTACATTTTGATACCGACTGGCCTCTTTTCGGCCCACTGGGTAGTTAAACATCACATGCTGAACCTAGATGACGCTGCTTGAACCAAGGACTCCATCTTGAGGTTGATGACTATCTACCGTTGGCTTCTTTCTTAACCCAGTTCAGCTACACAGTTTCAGCTGCACAGGAAAATTGGATTACCAACGGTTACGCGACCGATACATCTCTATCACTTCCATACCCAGCAAAATATTGGCAGTTGTCCTCAAACATAGAACCCCTTGGATTCTCTCCTTGTTACATACGAAGACAATTGTTGCTTAGCCCACGAGATTCTCAAAACACGAGCCCATTCATTTGCGGCTAAAAATAAGCGGCACGGCTTATTTGGATAATCAAATTTAAGTGCCCAAAGTAGTTTGAGATCGTTAATTTAAAACAGTTTGCAAGACGATCTACTGTTCCAGTATGTTAAGATCCTACATGTTTATTAAAACAGAAAAGGGCTCTGTGTTACAGCCTTCCATGTTAAAATCAACTCTAACATAGAATCTATTGTCAGTTTGTGGTGTCAAACCGGACGGCCCTAAAGTGGTGGTTTCAAAGGTGGAACAACGACCATGGATAAATATTGAAGTGGCACGTAGAATGTTTCTGGAACAACATCTTCGTCCTACAGAAATTGCCCCATTTCCAAACGGAACCACCCGTTGTCCCGTGAAGGAACAATTGTTAGCACGGTAGAGGTGGGAGGTTCTGCAATATCCACTCTATTCACCTTCCATAAGTTATTGTAACTTTGATCTATTCCCTAAACTAAAGGAACCACTCCGAGAGAGATGTTTCCAAACACGAGGCGCCGTACCCCAAGCGCTAGAGCCCTCCGTCGCGAACATCAACATTGGCGGTACTTTTACTGGTAACTGCGCCTTCCACACATCAGACAACAGGTGCAACATGTTGCACGGGATTACACTGAATGCCTGTAGAGGTATGGTTGTTCTACAATAAATGGTTTCGTATGTATGTTTAAGTTGTCAACTTTCTTCCAGCCCTTGTATTTGGTAATTTTCAAAATGGTTTATACGAGGGTTGGAACTTAAATAGTGGCAACACTGCTGTGGAGACGCTATGCAACGGAATTTAATATTGTCGCTGATAGCACGCGTTGGTTACATATCTACCTTACCTCAGAGTAAATGGACTCGCCCTTCCCACGTCACCTGCGTACGCACAAGCGAGAGAAACATAGTCACTTGTGAGCTAGCGATCTAACTTAACGTTGTCACTATGTTTTCCAAACAGGAACAACGGAGATGGGTCAAAATTGAATATGCCAGGGGTCGTACAGCACGACAGTGTCATCAAGGTCTTCAAGTGGTTGCGGGGAATCTGCATTGGCTTACAGAACAGTGGCACGTTGAGTAAAAGCCTCAACGATGGTCGACAAACTGTGGCGGACATTCGTTACTGCCGCGTTACTGGACAGTGATCGAAACCAGACGATTGATAAGCATTCGCTTCAGAACTGTTGCAGAGATTCGACAGACAGTAAACCGCTCCATTCGCACCATCAACAGAACAGGCTCTGCTAAAGGTATACTACGACTTCCACATCGCTGGCAGCGGGTTATACACAATGCTAGTGACTACAATGAAGGACAGTAAAGGTTGCTAACATGTAACTCTTTTGTATCTGTTGTAAATAAATAGTTGCCAATATATAAGTTCCAACCTTCGTATCATGTACCTTCTGTCCTCATTGTCCTAAGCCTACCGCAGTACTAACACACAGTAATAGTTCTGTATTAAATGACACATCATGGGTTAAAACAAATACATTATGCAAATTTTAAAATTTTAGGTAAAATGGAAGGATATGCATTGGTACTCTGAGGCAGAAACAGGTTCCAGGAAGGACATTTAAAGGATCATTAATGGAAAAGGCGAGTATATACGTAAGGATTTACAGAAAGCAGAATTATTTAGTAAGCAGTGTTGAGGAGGTCACTAATACTGTCGAATTACAGAAATTTACCTTTGACAGTAAGGCGACAGCGCGCTGGCCTCTCATCGCTTCCAAAAAGTATAAAAATGTTACCAACTTTATCTATCTTCAAGAGTAATGTAACTAAATACTTGAAGTAGTATGGTAATTTTGGTTAGGAAGCTTTGTCTTATCTTATCTATTACATCATGTTAAATTATATACTTACTGTATTTTATTTTGTAATTACATTGTGAATATAGCTGCCATTGTAATTTATTTGTATTGCACCAAGAAGAGCCTTGGCTCAGGTGCCTATATGGAAATAAAATAAAATAAATAAAAAACATTTTGGGCACCTCCATTGCTGTGGTTCTGTTCGGGTTCAGACCACTCTG
The DNA here is from genome assembly GCF_040414725.1 of Anabrus simplex. Taxonomy (NCBI): domain Eukaryota; kingdom Metazoa; phylum Arthropoda; class Insecta; order Orthoptera; family Tettigoniidae; genus Anabrus; species Anabrus simplex. The sequence goes on from NC_090268.1 coordinate 329,893,389, forward strand.
CTATGCAAATGTTATGCTATGCTATGTTAAATGTAAGACTTGTGGATGCTAGTCATCTTGCACCACCTTCGTACATGTTTTGGTTTCCGAGTTATTACTTGCAATCCAAATCATATATCTCAAAATCGTAACTCTTTCTAAAGCTATCCTCACCTTCGTATATTTGACTGACGCCCATCGAGTGTCAAATTTTCTCTCTCGTCTCACATTTCCAGTCAAACGGTACCTCAACCATTCGGATCGGATCTTTAGTTCCGGAGTTTAAAGCCCGCATATAAGCACATGACTTCGTTAACCTAAGGTTCGAATGTATGTAGATTGATTTTGTAGATGGTGTCACGTCGAAAAGATCTACTATCCATCTCTGGGAGCCTGACACTCAACATAAGAACAGCCTAACCACTGCGTAGAGTGGTACCGACTTCTGTAAAAACATTCGCTACCTCATCCTGCACGACACTAAACTACACAACACCAAATTATACTTTACAAGATTACTTTGAAGTAATAAACCCACAAAAACGTACTGTTTAAGGCTAGTTCTTATTGGAGTAAGACGTCTTACGCATAAAGTGGTCAGTAGGGCTAGGATTTTGATGGCCAATAAATGACCGAAAAATGCCCTAAAACAATGCGTTTATGACCTACAAATTTCAAAAATGATCCTAAAATATTTTATCCTTGTATCGAATATGCTAGAAATAAATCATTTGGACCAGCCAACTCACAAGCAGAGTCACCATTTGTTTAGCATATACTGTACATTCAAATTACCTATCGTACTCCAAATATGCACGCATATATCACTTAAGATAATTCTCTGGGCTACGTTTGGCCTATGAGGCATAAGAAATCTCCCCAGTCAGGCACCCTAATGTAAAAAGTAAACTCGTGTCATCATATCGAGGTGGTGCAGCTCATTTTAGCCATACCCCCAGTGAAGACAAGGTGCATGTACAGTGGAATCTCGATATCTCGAATCAAGTTAACGAGATTTCGAGATATAGATAATATAGGTTTTTAGCATCTATAGCATCACGATAGCACATACCTGAATCACATGTATCTACGGGCTTATACTTGTAACGGTTCAAATCCCGTTACAAGGTGATATCTGTATTTTTATTATTATTAATTATTATTATTATTATTTCATATGTGACATTATTATTATTATGTCCATAGTATTATTATTTTATTTGTGAGATTACTATTATTGTAATATAATTATTATTCAATTCGATTCTGCAATGCTTGTCGCTTGCGTGATTGTAGTTAACTGTATGCATATATACGTGTGTGTATATTAACACTAAGGGCATGTACAGCAAAGAGTTGCTGTATATCAGATGTGGATGTGACATTGCTACATTGTGCAATACTGCTGGAGTAACACTAAGGGCATGTACAGCAAAGAGTTGCTGTATATCAGATGTGGATGTGACATTGCTACATTGTGCAATACTGCTGGAGTAAATGCGGAGTCATCGCTACGTCATGGCTACGTCATCGTGAGCATTTAGCAATGAGTTCAGTTTCTTTGAGTATCCCTGGCCGCTCCGGGCTATTTCACCATTGTAGGTAACACTTGTCGCGAGGTGGGAGTAGGCTATAGTTATTTCTGGAGATTACGTAGGTGTGTCAACCTAACTTCTATAAAAGGTGGCTGCATATTGTAGCGTCAGTCATTATTCTACTGGAAGGAGAGGCACAGTTGGCCATTAAGTGAACGAGATGGAGTGGCCTCAGTCAGTCAACGGGAGTCATTAGTTAAACGGAAGGTGAAGAGAGAAGAAGTGGATGGTGAACAGTGATGGAGTCATAGAAGGATACACTTGCAAATAAGTCATACCATACAGACTTACAAAGAAGTCATATGATATGGAGAAGAAGCAGTCACATGGATACATCACCAAATTAGGCGTGACACATCTACAGTAAACACCAGATCTAAGGAATACGTCGTAATTACACTCAAAGTGTTGAAGGTACAGTCAAATGAAACAGTGAGGGATATATTTCGTATAAATTGTTAAATGTCCGGTCAAGAAGAATTCAAATTCATGCCTAGTTTCTTTCAGTTGCAATGTCATAATTTCATATTCTCATCTGTTTTATCGCAACAAGACTTACTATTTTTATATACAAATTCAAGAATATATTTTGTTCTATCAAATTAATCTTTCGTTTCATTTATACAGTAAAATTTCTTAACCTCAAATTTAATGGGGAAACCGAGCGCCAATCTCCTTTTTCCAGAACTTATATGGTATGTTGTCAAAAGTAAGCTTGTTACCCCACACCCTAGAGATAGTCAAGAGTCTCATTCTATTCTTGCTGCACTGAGTGGTAGCTGGCGCCCATCAAATAACGTATGTGTAAGTAAGCAGGTAAGAAGCAAGTGTGAGTACAAGGTTCGACGATTGTGTATTTTATTTAATGAATATTAATTTTCATATTTTCCATTTTAAATGCAGATATTTCATATTTTTCAATTTAAATTCAGATTGATATGTTTGTAAAGTTAGTAAGAGTGTCACGAATAATCTCAAACTGAATACATTATTTTTAAAAACATACAAACTATATTTTACACCATCCTTTTAATTATAACCCTTATTAGGGAAACTTTTTAGAAGGCAGGATACAGTACATGCAGTCGTGAAATAAGAAACATACCTCGGTTAACACCTTTGGGGAAAAAATCCGTTAGCCTCTTCTGTTTGTTACTGTTATACTTTCCTCCCTTCACGTTGAAACTTCTCGTCAATACCACGCAGCCGAGATTCCTAAATGGAGCTTGTCATCCGCGACTTCGGAGGTTGCTTTCGTACGTGACCGATAATTAATTCACACCCGAGAAACAGCGGGGCTTCGACGATTTTCCGATCATTAGAAGTTTTAGTTTTTCGGTTCCCGTCATATTATTAGCTCCCAGTACCACTGTAACCCTTTCTTTACTTGTTAACTGTTCCTCACAAACCACAAATGCCGTGCTGCACACTTAATTTGTTTTCTTCAAGGGAGAAAATGTTTGCTTCGAGAAATCTAGAAATTCGTGTAACCGAATTTCGAATAACAGAGAAATAAATACACGTGAAGAATATGAAAAACGTCCGGGAAATTTAAGTTACTTCGAGATACTGAAAATTCGAGTAATGGAGGTTCGAGATATCGAGGTTCGACTGTACCTTTTTAACCAGCCGCCGTGTCGAATCCAGGCCCCAGAGGACGGCAGCTAATAGCGCTAACCCTTAGCCTTCGGAGGTGTTCAACCAGATATTCTGACTGCAAGCTAATATGCGCAAAAAGCAAAAATCAGCTCGTATAAACTATACTGGGTTTTGATCTCAAATGATACTTTTATTAGCACTTCAAAGACAATTAGTCGCAAATATGTCTATCACCTGAGTTCATCGTTTCATTTTGGATTGCGGCATAAAACACGACGACTGTCATATAGCACACTTTTATACACCAAAAAAGATGCCTTCACCACCTACTGGCACAGTAAGAGCATATTTAAAACATAAAATGCCACTGGGTTCTCATTCGGTTTCACTGTCCTTAAATGAAAACTTTTCTCCACACAAAAGAAAATAATACGAATGGAACACATTGTTGTATAATCTACATTTTTCCCAACATCTGTCTCATAATTTCTCTCATTTTTGCTCTAGCTTTAACTGGAACCAAGTTGGATTGAACTTTCTTAATTGCAGCAATTTGTTCAACTAAACCAGATGTCTCCAATGAAGTTAAAGCAGAAGGCATAAATCCAAAATTTGACTGTTTCTACCACAATTTTCTTTCCATTTCGGAGTCAGGTAAGAGTTCCTGTGCTACTCGTATACAAACTGCCCCACTGTTGTTGAACGAATTTACCACGTCTTTCACTACTTTATAGTTTTCACAGTAGTATCCACAAGCTTCCATCCACGTTTCCCATATGGTAAAATGTCCGACTCGTTGACTGAATGGACAGCGTACTGGCCTTCGGTTCAGAGGGTCCCGGGTTCGATTCCCGGCAGGGTCGGGAATTTTAACCAGCATTGGTTAATTTCTCTGGCACGGGGGCTGGGTGTATGTGTAGTCTTCATCATCATTTCATCCTCATCACGACGCGCAGGTCGCCTACGGGAGTCAAATCGAAAGACCTGCATCTGGCGAGCCGAACATGTCCTCGGACACTCCCGGCACTAAAAGCCATACGCCATTTCATTTCATATGGTAAAATTAGGGGCGGACGTTAGCGGCGGTCGATAACGATACCTGTACCATGAGAAAAAACGTTTATGTAGGAAATGAATCTGTGTACTGGTGGAAAGTGACTTCGTACGTAGGCATGCATGTGCAAGACAAGTTACATGCACCATTTTGAAATATAATGCAATTAGGAAATTCCATGTACGATGCCACACATGTTACAAAATGTAATACTTTATCATATTGGATGACATCAAACCGAAATAGTTGCCATCAAGTTGTTGAAAACCTGGCAGATTATTACATAATTCAATTGTTCTATTTGTTCACAATTGAGTAGGAATGAGTCACTAGGTACAGTTTCTACCAAAGTACTATTTTTTCGTGTGACTATTTCTAGCCGAGTGCAGCCCTTGTAAGGCAGACCCTCTGCCATGTGTAGGTAACTGCGTGTTATTGTGGTGGAGGATAGTGTTATGTGTAATGTGTGAGTTGCAGGGATGTTGGGGACAGCACAAACATCCAGCCCCCGGGCCATTGGAATTAAACAATGAAGGTTAAAATTCCCGACCCGGCTGGGAATCGAACCCGGGATCCTCTAAACCGAAGGCCAGTACGCTGACCATTCAGCTAACGAGTCGGACACCAAAGTACTAATCACGAGGTTTGCAAAGTACTATCCCAATGAATCAGTAATTTTGTCTATGGACACCCACACCTTTTCCCATGAATTCTCTCTCAAATTTATGTTGTTTTTTTTTCTGGTAGCATTTGTTGACATAATTATTTCTTAACGTAGAAAAATCTTGTTCATTTTGCTCAGTGGGACATCAGCAGAAATGAAAGCGTCGCACAATTCCTCAGATATGGCGGAATGTTCCGAAGAACTCGAACCTATCAAGAGCGATCTTCTGATCTCGAAGTCACTTCAGAGCTGTCTTGTGATTTTATGATTACCACAATAAATGTATTCGTTACAGCCACGTTCATGCTGCAAAGCTGACAAAATAATATTGAAATGTCGTATGGCTTTTAGTGCCGGGATATCCCAGTACGGGTTCGGCTCGCCAGGTGCAGGTATTTCTAGTTGACTTCCGTAGGCGACCTGCGCGTCATGATGAGGATGAAATGATGATGAAGACAACACATACACCCAGCCCCCGTACCATTGGAATCAACCAATTAAGGTTAAAATCTCCGACCCGGCCGGGAATCGAACCCGGGACCCTCTGAACCGAAGGCCAATACGCTGACCGTTCAGCCTACGAGTCGGACAAAATAATATTGATCCATCCGTACTGAACACATTTACACCGTACTGAGAAACTAACTGTTTTAATCTGCATGTTTTAGTTTGTTTAACTTTAGGCATAATCGTAACTGAAATCACTGAATTAAAGCCCGGCTCCATGGCTAAATGGTTAGCGCGCTGGCCTTTGGTGACAGGGGTCCCGGGTTCGATTCCCGGCAGGTTCGGGAATTTTAACCATCATTGGTTAATTTCGCTGGCACGGGGGCTGGGTTTGTGTGTCGTCTTCATCATCATTCCATTCTCATCACGACGCGCACGTCACCTACGGGAGTCAAATCAAAAGACCTGCACCCGGCGAGCCGAGCAACTTCGGACACTCCCGGCACTACAATCCATACTACGCCATTTCCATTTTCCACTGAATTACAGTTAGACAGGTTAGACACTACAGGTTTGCTTCTGCGAAATAAAATGAACTGAACTGCAGTCTTCGCTATTCTGTATACTCAGAAAAGTCCAGATGATGATCTGGAATCAGAAGCCAGTAAGATGTTTTCACCACAAGTTCCAGGGAGGTTAAAACATGAGAAATCCTCGGTCCCGAGAAGTTAAGTGTTGATAAAGTCGCCAGGCTCTTTCCAGCTTTCGTATGCAGGAGAAATTTCTGGCGAATGATACTATCTAAATGAGCATAGTTATACCACCATGAGGAAGTCTATTGCGCGATAATAATAATAATAATAATAATAATAATAATAATAATAATAATAATAATAATAATAATAATAATAATAATTGTACCGGTTGGTACACCCCGACCCCGCAAATTTAAATATTGCGCCAGTTGAAAAACTCCTCTACAGGAGAAAGCCTGAACTTTAACAAACTGTATTAACTCAACGGTTTCTCGGAAGATGTCACTACTGTAAATTTGGTCATTTTGAAGTGTTCTGAACTGTGTCTATTTTGATTTGTGTTTGTTTGCTCCGTATCAAGAAGTTTGAACATTCTCTACCAGATGTCTCTACTAAAAACTATGATTACGCACTCTGGTGTAAAGGAATGAACTTTCTTGAAGAAATTTAGCATTCATAAGTTTTGTTTTTACTAAATTTTGTTCTGTGGTTTGGGGGTTGGCAACAGTTATCCTTTCTTTCCGCCTGTTTTGAATTTAACCAATAACTAATTTTTGTAATTAATTTCTGACCAATAGCGTCTTTCTTTCTCGATGTTGATGTGTGATTTTTAGCGACCCAATGAAAATGAGGGGGTGTGTCTACTCATTCTTGAAAGGTCTCGAATTCTCCACGAGGGTATAAAAACTGCTGATTTTCTTGTCTCGGGGCCACTTCAGTAACATCTTTCTTAGTGTGTGAATATGTAGCAGGGGGCGGGAAGCGCCTCTTTCTTCAAGCAGCCGTTCATCTACAATGTAATGGCCTGTTAACATCTTCATTTCTTGCTAGCTCAGCAGTTTAACTCTCGGCGAGGGTTCGAAACCTTTAGTATGTAACCTACCTTTTTAAAATGTAAATTCTTTTCTGTCTATCTATAAATTACAAATCTGTAAAGCGGGGATAGAGAGTGCTTCACCCTCTCGAACTCCCCTTCATTTTTGAAAAAGGAGGTGACTACGTTTTCATAACCGTTCTTCTTTTCTTTAATGTAGCAAGTTTTCTCATACGTGTCACCCCCCTAGCTTGGGATTAGCCCCTGTATGATCGGCCTAGCGCCACATAGGTTTTAGACAAAACTTGGTGTAGGAGTGCTAGTTATCGCCTCCATTCATTTTGTATTTTGGGCCATTTACTTAACCCGTTTTGTTTTCCTTCCTATGAAGGCCCAGTAGATTGGGTATTAGTTACCCCTGTTTCCTTGTGTGCCTTTAGGGCAGATAGAAATGAAGTTTGTTGTAGCCTTTGATAGGCTTGTAAAATTGAGAGCGGGTCTGCTCTTTTTCTTGACGTTGTAATTAGGAGCAAGTGCTCCTTGTACTTAGGGGTTTTCTGCCCTTTAGCCATTGTGGTTGTGAGCTGTGAGCTCAGAAATTAGACTTGGGGCTCGAAGCCCAAATCTTGTAACAAACTGTAAATTGTTAATTCGTTGATCTGCTACTTGGTACCTGTTATACTCTGTTAATTGTTGATTTTGAAAAGAAAATATAACCTTTGTTAAAGTTTTAAATTAACTTTAATTCTGTAGTTGAGACCTATTCCAGCCCACACCTTCTTTCACCTCTAACTACCACGGAGATCTGCGTAATAATAATAATAATAATAATAATAATAATAATAATAATAATAATAATAATAATAATAATAATAATAATGTTCGGCCTCGCGGTTAGGGGCAACGCGTCCGTCCGTCACACTGAGTGTTTGTGTCGTCCTTAACGTTCCTTTCCTCCCATTCAACACTCTACACTTCCGCAATTCCGCTTACACGCAGGTTCCTATCATGTGGTGAAAGTAATGGCAAAAGATCTACAGAAGTCGACGCCACGAACAAACATTAAACAGTAGGTATTCACTGCGAGGAAAGTTGGTTCATTGGACTAAATAGAGATAAATCGTTAAATATATAAATATTAAAGCTTCTGAAGTTAGAAAATGACCCTAAACTGACCCAAACTGCAGAAAAGAAACAATTAATCTATTTCTTAATTTGTTACAAAACATGTAAATAATACAGGAACAATGATTCTGTCTTCCCAGAATAAAAATATGCAATCGTAATCACACCTCTAGCCCTAGTTATCAATAAGTCGCTAAGATTATGTATTTATTTATTCACTTATCGTGTGGCTTTTAATGAGTGTTCGAGGACATGTTCAGGTCGCTTGGTTAAGGTTTTACTATTTGACTCCCATGGGTGACCTGCGCGTCTGGATGTGGGAAGATAATGATGATGATGGGGGTAGAGAGAGGGTAAAATCCGTTCTCAGCACATAACCTACTCCTAACGAAAAACTTCAAAGGGTGTGTTCAAGGCTTAACGTTCCATACGACGGACAATTCACCATCGACAGCATCATTTTGAACCCTTTGAGCCACTATGAAGGATACCTACCTTCCTTACCTATCAGCAATTAGCATGAGATCTGTCTCTTGGGTCGTTAAGGGTGCTGCGTCACTTGCCGAGGTAAAAGGCGACCTTCGATGTTAGGCCCCTTTAAACAACAAGCAACAACAACAACAAAAGGTATGGTTAAGTAATCCTAATCTATCTACTCAAATGAAAGGTCTATTCACAAAATATTTGTATTTATTAATGAAATCACGATAAAAAATATTAAATTTCAATATAATTTGGACTCAATCTTGTCCACTCAACGCCACTATAATTTAACACAGAGGAACAGAATACTGGTTTGAGCCTTTGACTTAACTGCCTGATGGGCATCCTTACTAGAAACCATTGTCTCAAATATTAAATGAAGAAAAGAACGTCTGGAAATCCTTAAATTCGGCTTCCATGTGAGCCTGCATGTACCATCATAATGATTCTTGATGGTCCAGCCCTCGTAACACGAACTCTGGACTCTGGGTATAATTAAGGCAGTCCAATCGGTGTGTGCCACACAGTGGTTATACAACAAGGACCCTTAATTGAATCGATGTGAACTGCGGCTATGTCATGGACCAACCTCTAAACTTCTAAGTTACTTTAAAGTCATTGTGGATGATGACCGCAAGGAAAATGATGCTATATTGGCATATAGCCCTAATCTAAGTCACTGAGGTTGATGACCCCATGACCATTCAAGTTTCTAAGCTGAAGGCTAAACACAATTTAGTTACATCGGTTGATGACCAAAGTTTCCACTTTACTAATCCCAGCACATTTAATGCTCAATCAATCAAAGTCAAACAATACAACAACAACAAAAACAACAACACTCACAATACCTTGTGGCAGTAAATTCCATTACCTTCGGATATGTCCCCTGAAGTGTTACGTTAAGATTTGAACTTTCCTAGAAAAATAAACTAAGATTTCCAGAATGCACCTGCAAGTTATTCACTTGGTTTAAGTTATTTCACAAATACGATTTCCACTGAATATAATAATTTAATAAATTTAAATGATTTAATGAATCTTAATGAACAACAAATTCTATCTCCGCGGACGAATGGTTTCTTTAACAAGTCCCTACTCAAATTCTGACGTAGTTATAATTTATCATTATTACAATAGTTTATCGTCGTTAGAATCGTGCAGCTGGAAGAAAATTTACATAATTTATTTCCAGTATTATATCTCGTTTCATGTCATCACACTTTAAGTTTAATCTAATACTAACAATTATTAATACTTGGATAACCCTATTAATTAAGTACACAACAAAAATCTGCATAAGTAACTCGCCGTACAATGTAAGCCAATTACGATGTCATATCTCATCATGACATTCCCATGAAGCTTTGTGCAACCCTCAAAAATAAATTTCATCACTACCATCACTATATATTCTGGACAACCCTGAAATTGGCTAACTTCGCTCATTATAGTCTGTGGTTTCAAATGTACATCAGATCTCGGTTAAACAAATTCACAGTATCTAATAACCTACACGTTACTCCCGGATGAAAATTCAACCAGTTCGCGCATGTTAATGATCTCCGTTCCAAAGAATGCAATCTCATTTTCAACACGTAACACGCAACACAACTCCCGTTATATTCGAACTGCCACCCTCGATCAGCTGGCGGCATTGGAAACAAGCGACCCTCCTTGCTGTCAGCTTTGATATGAAACATCTGTCCTTCACGCTTAACTGGTCCCACAAGAATCTTCGACTTCGCAAATAGAATTAAAATACGACATTCCTGACCAAACAGATATGCACATAGATTTTACTTTTAAATGTCCTTCAATAATTGTACACGTCGCAAATTAACACTTGCGTGGATTCTCTCACACTTTCCCACCCCAAACATTATACAAATATCTTCCTCGGGCTCACATAAAATCCCGGCATCATTACAGGCTTCCAATCACCTGATTCGCAAATCCTATCTCAACTCATACGGCAAATCTAACCTCTTGTCTCAAACTCGACGACTCTCACTGACAAAAAGAAATGGAATAAAAATCCTTACAATCCACGACGCATAAATTACGCACAATACCTTAAAAATGAACAACTTCGCATAAAATGATCTCGTATTTTTTAACTGGATTTTCACAAAAATGACTGACAAACTTTACTGTTACTTATTGTCAATCAGACAGTTTAAACGGACATAGAATAGCATTACACTTCGTGACAGATATTCACCGATCTGCATTACTCAACACGACAGCGCGCTTACACCCGATTGAAAATGGGCAACCACGGATATCTTGCGCCAATTCCATCAAAATTCAAACAGAAAATGTTTACGTCAAATAAAGCATCTCGACATCACAAAATATAGACAATAAATTCACGGAAATGACGATCTACTTTGGACGTGAGATCACTTCGTAACCCACACTAATCACCTTTTACAACATGTTACGGGGCGCTCATAATACTTTTAAATTTTTATCCAAGCAGAAAATAAAACAAATGACCTTTCGTCGTATTTCTGACATTCACGAAAACATATGGGTGACCAACTGCGTCGTAACTACCCATTACAAATACATATAAGTTTGACATCATGAAACAAGATATAATAGGCGGTAGGATGGCATTTCACCTACCTTAACTGCACGTCAGCTTCCATTTTAGGCTCACCAATGACCCTCTGTCATTTTTATTTAGCCATTTTTACATTTCTGGCTTCACATTGGTTTTTATTCATGTTTCTTTCCTGAAAGACAACGCATAAAAGAAAAAGAAATACCCTTCACCCGGTGTCTTCGTTGATCGCACTCGACTGATTGTATTTGTTACCCGCACACGAATTACTTTCTTTACAACACAATATTACAACTTCACAAATACTACTTCGGTATCTTGACCGTCTTTTATCAGATTACTTCTGCAATGAACAACTATCTCCACATGGAGTCAAGACCCCGGTCACATCGGCCAAAAATCTGTTTGTTGGACTTAGTCTACTTCTTGGCGATCGATTTAAGAACAGTTCAACCCTCTCTCTCGAGATTCAATGATACAAATGCAGGGGTTTCAAGATGGCGTCCCCTCTTATTTTATAGATTCTATCCCCTCTTTCTCGCATTTTTCCTTTGCCGCCAAGAAAATTTGCGTAATTTTTCCGACCTAGCGGAACTGTATTTAAAAGAGATTTTGCTGTAACCGCGTACTTACTAACTTGCTAGCAGCAGTGTTCACGAACATTTAAAATGTATTCTTACCAAATTAACTGGTTGAATGACCTCATTTGATAGGCACAATTTTCTGACGACTTGGCGTGGGTAAAATAGACATGCGCGTCTATCATGACATATTCACTGAATTGGCTTAGCAATCTCAAATCTGTCTTACTAACGACCAATTGTCTTATAGATAAATACAGGGCCCTCATTATACCCCGTTCATTGCTAATTCCTTCATTTAAATATACTTTTTCAACCTAAACTTTCTTCTGTATCCATCCACCTTTGACACGTGCGGATGATGTCACATCTCATAGCGTTGGAAAGAAAACAGCTATCGTCCTGCCTCGTGTCGCTTCTGCGACATAAAAAATATTCGAGCTCCTCATCACAATTGACACGGGGCCTCATGTGGTAACTTTAAAAAAGGGCACAACGGTCAGGGGTTCAATATGCCTACTACATATAAAACTGAGGAAGAGGTTTGGAATTGAATTGAGGCTTTTGGCGCACAATTTAGAATCATGAGGAAATGCTGTGTGGCTAAGGCAGTACCTGCTTGGGGGTCTGTAAACAGCGGGCCGTCGTCTTTAGTTTCGTAGTTACTACAGTATAAAAAAAATTCTTCTCAACCACGAATTTGTTATGCCGTGATCATCTACATAAATACAAAAATAATTAAATTTTGTCTGTATACTTTAAATTGTTGCCTCATTCTTCGTTTGCTCATGAGATTAGGTACACAGAAGTCGAAAATAGCTTCAGTTCGGTTTGTCCGTCTTTGTTGACATCACAGGAAAACGGTTAAAAATTCTCGAAAATTGGTACGAATGTAAGACCAGGGATGGCCGGTGTGTGTACTAGGCTATACACTAATGAGCTATTACATTATGAACACCCTGACTCGGGAATATTTATTACGCCTGAAGCGTAGAGAGGTATACGTGATACACTGACAATATGATATATATAAAGGGTAGCTCTACACGTTCGCTGTTAGTTGTGCCTCCGTCCTAAAAATGGGGAAAAACTGGCGATCCCTCCGAATTTTATGGAGGTCTAATTGTGACAGTACGGCGCCTTGGAGCCAGTATTTCTGAAACGGTGCAGCTCGTTGCTGTTGTGAGCTCCTATCGAGTGTGGTGCAGCGGAGGGGAAACAAGGATACGTCATCCATCTGTACGTCAACATGGGCTCATAGATAGTGATGGGCAGTCTGAGACGAGTCTCGAGATTTCTCGACACTAGCGCAGGCACTATTTCCCGCGAGAAGTTTCGAAAGATCGCATTATGTGGCGAGCAGCCTGCCGTAGGCCTACGTGTAGACAAAGCTGAATGTTGTTTGTGCCGATTACAGTGACTCGCATAATTATTCGGACACATTAGTAATTATAGCCTTTGCTACACACTGTCCCTATATTTCAGAGAAAATATTGTACACGCAAACTAGTGACTGACAGAACCCAGTTTGACAGATTCAACACGGCGTCGAAATGTGTACTTTTAGGAAAGAGGAGAGAACCAGTGACCCTGGAACCTCAGAACGCAGTTAGCGTGCTTCAACAAAATTATTCAGACACAAGTCAGTTGCCATGCAGAGGTCGTGTACAGAAGAGCCACGGACAGTATGAACGTAAACATTCAGTGAGTTAGAGTACTGTGTAGAACTTAAGAGAAAATGGGCCGCAGAGGAAAAGAGAGCACAATCGAACAGCGGCAGCTAGTAATTTTTCCACCATACCAAAGGTAAAAGTTGTCGTCAACTTGCTGAAATGTTACAAATGAAGAAAAGTACAGTCTCTGATATTATCATAAGATTCCGGGAGGAAGATAGGATTGAACATTTACCGCATACGGGACGTCCAAGAACTTTATCTGTGAGAGAAGAGAGTTATAACCCCAGAAAGACAAAAAAGGAACCCAAGTCAAGTGCTCCAAAACTCGTTACGCAGATTGCCGCAGACACCGGAAAGAAAGTGCATCCCTAAACAATACGGAGAGTGCTCAAAAGAGGTACCTTTCAAAGCCGTATTGCAAGAAGGAAGCCCTTCATAAATAAAATAAATCGAAGAAAGAGAATGCTGTTTGCCAAAGAGCATGTTAGAGAGGACAATGAGTGTTGGAATGACGTTATATTTGCTGATGAGAGTAGATTTAACATATTTCAGTCTGATGAGAGGATAACAGTTTGGCGGCGTCCTAATACTGAGCTTTAAGAGAAAAATCTGGAAGCAACTGCGAAGGATGGCGGTGGGCATGTAATAGTGTGGAGGTGCATGTCGACGAATGGAGTTGGTGAACTGGTTTTCATTGAAGGTAAAATTGACTACCTACAATACCTTAGAAAACAGAGGGACAATATGAAAAAGAGTGCCGAAAATATGGGGATTGGTGAACATTTTAAGTTTTATCAAAATAACGACCCAAAGCATATGACCTGGAATGTAAGGATGTGGTTATTGTTTAATTGCCCAAAGGTGCTTCATCCTCCCGCTTAATCACCGGACTTGAATGCAATTGAGAACCTTTGGGACAAAGTTGATAAAGAAATAAGAAAAACAACAATCACATCTAGAGAACAGCTGAAAAACCTACTTCAAGAAGAGGGCAGAAGATATCTCCCGATTACACCCGATAATTAGTGGAGAGCATGCCAAATCGAGTCAGAGAAGTAATTAAAATGAAAGGAAAGGCAACCAGGCGCTGAACCTTTAGGATCATAATTAAAAAGGAAAGTGTCCGAATAATTTTATGCAATATTGGTTTTGGTTTCATTTTGTTTTTTCATTATTATATTTTCAATGACAATGTTCATTAGAAGAACGATGGACGTTTAGTTTTTATATTTCTTACAGAAACTTGTATTCAATTTATATCAGTGATTTATTATTAGTGAAATCACTAATACAAAGGAAAACGTAATAAATCATGTCTGTCCGAATAATTATGCGAGTCACTGTATGCGAATAGTCAACCACTTGCCTTCTCCATTCTGTAAATACGTGTTAACAACTAGGGCCTTCATTTCTTTCATTTCTGCCGAGGGCTATTTTGAAGCAGTAAAACACAATTATAAAGGATACGCATTCTGGCATTGTATGCAGCGGTAAGTACATGAATGAGAAGCCAAAGTACAGAAACTGATGGCTACTGCAGGTAAACCTACTGTACTATCTGCGCACTTTTTAGTGATAGATTTTCACCCTAGTGCTCAATAGGTCGATCACGGCAATCTTCGAGATTCGTACTGACAACTTTTGAACACAAACTATGACTCGATTATTCATCGCCATGCGACATCTGGCGTACACTTTACGTACAGGTGTTGTTTACATAACAAAGCCACCATTATATTAGGTTAGAAGGAACATGAGTGAGGAAAATAAGCCGAGTACATCACAGGAACCACCTGGTACTCCTAAACGGAAACGACCAGCCAGAGCTATACACAGCGAGGGACGGAAAATTATAGCACACGTCACGGAGTGCTGTGCTATGGAGGAAAAAATAAAGAGCTGCTCTTCCCCCTAAGTAAGTCTATTCAACGTGCTGTCGCGTATACGGGAAAATCCGTGGCCACTATTCAAAGGATTAAGGCATTTACTGCCTCTCACCCCGGCAAATCTCCACCCACACCTGGAAAAAAGAGGTAGGTCTGTCTAACCAGTCTACCTAATCTGTTCAAACCAATATCATTATGGATAGTAGTAGGTTGTCATGTGCAAGTGTTATATGATGTTCTCCTCTTTCTCGCAGGAAGAGAACGCAAGGGAAGATAGAACTGGACGATAGCGAAAAACGTGTGATAAGGGACACCATCGAAAACTTCTATACCGTCCAAAAAGTGGTGCCTACTCTGAAGAAACTGATCCCTGCGCTGGAGAAGGAAATTAAGTGGTAGTGGAGCCCAACGTCTCTCCGAAAAGTGTTGAAAGATATGAGTTTTGTGTGGAAGAAAGTCCAAAACAAACGTGTTTTATTGCTGGAGCGGGCAGACGTCGTTGATTGGCGAGCACGATTCCTCGTCCAAATAAAACATGCTAGGGAAGAAGGCAAGGAAGTGTTTTACTTGGACGAGTCCTGGACTGATAATAATATAACAACTGGAAAATGCTGGCAGAGAGAAAAAGATGTTGTGGGTGTTACAGCATGGGGATGCTCTTCGAAACGGCTAATTATTGCAAGTGTTGGATCTGAGAAAGGGTTCATTAGAGAAGCACAATTAATATTTGAAGCCAGAAGTACCCAAGGCGATTACCATGGACAAATGAATTCCGATAATTTTTAGAAATGGTTCAAAACATCTGTGCTCCCTAATTTGCCTCCTGCATCTGTGATAGTGCTGGATAATGCACCATACCATTCTCGACAGGTGGATAAAGTACCATCGCGGTATGATACACGAGTGACAATGGTCCAGTGGCTACAGGGGAAAGGCATTGTCTGCGACACAAATCAAAGAAAAGAGGCCCTGTATAGATTAGTTCAGGAAAACAGGCCTCCTGAAACAAGTTATGCTGTTGACGTCATGGCTGCTGAAAACGGTCACGTCGTCCTTCGTCTTCCCCCATACAACTGTGATCTGAACACCATGGAACTGGCATGGGCAAAAATAAAACGCGAGTTCAGAGGACACAATATAACGGGAGACATGACAGCAGGAAACCTACGACGACTGACCATCGAGGCATTCAACTCCGTATCTGCCGAAGATTGGAAAGGGTACTGCAGAAAGGTGCACGAACTGGAAGAAGACTACTGGAGGCACGACGGTGTAATGGAATTAGCCCTGGACGATATTGTAATTAATAGTACGGCAGAGAGCAGTGACGATTGTGAGAGTGCTGTTTCTGAGGATTCAACCGAATAAAGTTGTAACATATACATATCGATTCAATCATATCGATTCAATTCAGATTTCATTTCCATTCAGTTGGCAGTACTTCCGGAACTGCGAGAGCTCGCTCTTTACTCCTCACCTCGAACAGAAATCTATCACTAAAAAGTGCGCAGATAGTACCTGGATACTAGAGGTGTGCATTATTCGAACTGGAGATGGGACAAGATGCGCCTTGCTGCATATGCAACCGCCAATACGCATAAGTGGCACGTGTAATCTAAAATGCCTGAGGTTGCTCCAATTCTTTCGACAGATAGGTGCTCATTCGTTATCAGACCCCAGATTCAATATCATATGACCACTGCTTGTGTTTGCCGATACTTTGGTGAAGAAGGAAACAATTATTTACAATGTTACAGAGTATTTGCGTCATAATTAGGTACTTCGGTACATGATGGTGGAATGTGTAATTGTGTTTAATTGTACGCGATAACTTTAAAACGATGTTCGAAACTCAGCGTAAGTTGTGGATGCACGTTATTTTGAAGAGATGCCACATAGAACAGCCGGCTGTGTTGTTTATCCAAAAGTAGTAAAATACGTCAGCAAAAGTACTTCTGGGATGATCCGTCACTTAAAAACGCATAATATCAACGGAAGAGAATCGTCACAGAACACCTCCGTCCCGGTCTACATCACAAGAAGCTACTCTGCCGACAACAATTGCGAGGTATCCACGTAGGTGTACATCCTATTTACGGTTATTAGCAAATTAGCAAATTATAAGGGTTATTCAACTGAGTTGTCCAGTTGAAATGACTCGTGAACCGTTTAATATACTGACATTCTGTTTTCACTTTCGTTAATGGTAGTAAGGGGCTCTTAGTTCAACATACAGTACTTACCTAGGCTTTCGACAAAATTGATCTGCACACACGTTTCCATATGAGAACTGCTGATGTTATACTATCAAGCGTACGCTCGTAGTTACTAGGACGTCGCATACCTCGCAGAACAGGAGAATCGGTCTCGAGAGCGTTGCCCATCATCCCTGTCGTAAGAAATGGAGCAAACTCGGGCATTTTAGATGACACGTTCCACTCATGTGTAATGGTGGTTGCATATGCAGCAAAGCACATCTTGCCCCGCCTCAAGTTCGAAAAATGCCCGCCTCTAGTATCCGGGTAGGTGTACATATTATCTACAGTTATTCACAAATTATATAGGATTATTCAGCTAAGATGTCCACCTCAAATAAGTCGTGAACAGTAACATACTGACATTCTCTTTTCACTTTCGCTAATGGTATTAAGGGGTTCATAGTTGAACATGCAGTACTTTCCCAGGCTTTCGACAAAATGTTTCGGCACACACGTTGCCATACGAGAAATGCTGATCATATATTATCAAGCTTACGCTTGTAGTTACTGGGACGTCGCATAACTCGCAGCACAGGAGAATCGGTCTCGAGAGCATTGCCCTACATTCCTGTCGAAAGAATTTGAGCAAACTCGGGCATTTTAGATTATACGTTCCACTCATGTATAATGGTGGTTGCATATGCAGCGAAGCACAACTTTCCCCGTCTTAAGTTCGAATAATGCACGCCTGTAATACCCAGGTAAGTGTACATCTTTTCTATAGTTATTCTCAAATAATACAGGATTATGCAACTAAGATTTCCACCTGAAAACACCCGTGAACCGTATGAGATATTGACAATATCTTTTCACTTTCGTTAATGGTATTAAGGGGCTAATAGTTCAACATGCAGTGCTTTCATAGGCTTTTGACAAAATGTATCGGCTCATACGTTTCCATATGAGAACTGCTGATGATATACTATCAAGCTTACACTCGTAGTTACTGGGACGTCGCACAGATCGCAGCACAGGAGAACCGGTCTCTAGATTCTCGTGAGAGTCTCGAGAGTCTCGATCAAGAGCGTTGCCAATCACTCCTCATAGATGCCCGAAACCATCAAAGGTTGCCGCGCGTTATTAAGGGCGACTGTAGGGCCACAGTTCGAGAAATTGCCAAGGGCCGATAAGTACGACAGTAGTGACAACGGCAATATTTTACAACACACGGTTCACCAAACACTGCTGCGCATGGGACTGCGGAGTCTAAGGCCCGGCCGTACCCCCAATTAGCACTCCACCGATAGCAGTGCATAAGGTGAGCATAAAATCATCGACACTGAACTGTGGATAATTGTAAAACGGTCTCCTGATCTGATTAATCAAGAATCCTGGTTCACCACATCGACCACCAAGCGCGTGTATGCTGAGTGCCATCGGAGGCTATAGCAACTGGTTGCTCTGTTGGGCGGAGACAGGCCATTGGTGCTGGTGGTGGTGATTATTGTTTTAAGAGGAAGTACAACTGGCCAACTGGAGGAGGTGTGATGGTTGGGGCGATGTTTTCATAATACATTCTGGTGCCCATTATCCAGGTAACCACATTCTGACAACTAGCTGGTATGTGGATATTACTGGGAACAAAGTTCATTCGTTCATGTCAACGGTGTTCCCTGCAAATAGCAGCCGCTTCCAACAGGATAATGCACCATGCCACTCTATCAGTATTGTGAAGAATTCGAACAGACCACTGAATGTAAAACATAACAGTGAATTTGCTTTAATGTTATGGCCTCAAGGAGCCCGGATATGAACCCAATTGAACATTTTTGGTTGACTCGAAGGAGCAGGTTCGTGCTACATCACCACCATCCTGCAGTGTACCACCAACTTAAGATATGTTGTCACGCTAGTGGTATGAGAAATCCGTGGTGAATCGATGCCTCAACAAGTGGTCGCGGTTTGTCAGGATAGAGCTGGGGGCCGTGTTAGGTAGGTGGTCATTGGCTCATCGATACAATTATATTATTTGATAAATATACGACGGCATAGCAATATTAATGGGACTAAAACAGGAAATGCCCAATTTCTCCGTGAATATTATCTGTGTCGAAATACTGCCCATTTTACAAGTCGTGCAAAGTATAATTCCGACTATAATTCCACGCATTTTTACCGTGTGAGGAAAGATAAAGGAGATATTTGTGATTATTATCTTTTTTATAAAATTCCCACCATATTGGTAAATATTAGTTTTATCCAAAAAACAACAAAAATGTATAATGTATAAAAATGTATAAATGTATAAAATTTTCGACCATTTATGACACATACTGTATACGTCTTTGCAAAAACGTATCCTGGAGCAGATATTAACTCTGACCATAATCTACTAATAATAATGTTATTGGCTTTACGTCCCACTAACTACTTTTTAGGTTTTCGGAGAGGACGAGGTGCCGAAATTTTGTCCATCAGGAGTTCCTTTACGTGCCAGTAAAACTACCGACACGAGGCTGGCGTATTAGAGAAGCTTCAAATACCACCGGATCGAACCTGCCAAGTTGGGTCCAGAAGGACAGCCACTCAGCCCCGCAAATCATAATCTAGCAGTAGCTGAGATAGAAATGAAATTGAAAAAAAAATGCTAAGGGTTGGGTTAGAGGGGAGCTAAACATAGGAATAATAAAAAGTAAAATGAGAAAAGTGATGAGATAGAAATTATTTTTATTGAAAAGATGAAGGCAAAATCAGACACAGGAATTGTAAATAAGGAATGGATAGCAGTCAGAGATGGAATTAAAGAGGCTGCCAAACAAGCACTTGGAGTACGAGAAGGAAGAAGACACAGAAAGGAATGTTGGATAAAATGGAAGAATTAAGTGGAGAGCAGTTAAAACACAAAAAGGCAAGAAAAAGTACAGAAGTCTAAATAATGATTTCAGAAGAAAAACCTATAGGGCTCGAGAAAAATGGTTGAAAGAGCAATGTGAGCAGATAATCTAGAAAGACAAGGGAAATATGAACTGATGTACCAAGAATCAAAGAGAATGGTCTTTTAAGAGAAACAACTGAAAGGCTGAGTGCAATAGTGGTCTAAGCATGTTTCTTTTACAGCGAAGTTGACATAAGCCAGTTTTTCATATTTTGCTATTACGTCCATTTAATTTCCATCAGTACTTAGTCTGAGTCATGGTAATATTCTACACATTAAATAAACTGTCTTAAGATGAAATGAAAAAGGTTAAAATTAAATAAACGTAAGTACTTGACACATCATGGTATGGGTTAGACCACTGTTGCACAGAACTATAACACTGGATGCCATATAAACATTTTCTACTTCAGAAAATTCAAAATACCTTTCAGAAAAGTACTTATATTAACTACTCTTGTATTACTGGTATCTCAAAGTACCATAACATGTAAAAGAAAATTATAGAAACGGAATTAGTTTAAACACTTTTTGATGAAACATAATCAGGTGTATCAAAGCCATCATCTTCATGACTGTGTCCGACTATTTATTATTTTGAGAAATAAGATTTACAAAAAGGAAACACTGTGATTATACACTGACTGACAGAGCAAATGCAACACCAAGAAGGAGTGGTCAGAACTTTATGCCAATTGCAGGGTAGACTGACGTCACTGAGGTATGCTCATGATGTGAAATGCGCCGCTGTGCTGCGCACGTAGCGAACGATAAATGGGACACGGCGTTGGCGAATGGCCCACTTCGTACCGTGATTTCTCAGCCGACAGTCATTGTAGAACGTGTTGTCGTGTGCCACAGGACACGTGTATAGCTAAGAATGCCAGGCCGCCGTCAACGGAGGCATTTCCAGCAGACAGACGACTTTACGAGGGGTATGGTGATCGGGCTGAGAAGGGCAGGTTGGTCGCTTCGTCAAATCGCAGCCGATACCCATAGGGATGTGTCCACGGTGCAGCGCCTGTGGCGAAGATGGTTGCCGCAGGGACATGTGGCACGTGCGAGGGGTCCAGGCGCAGCCCGAGTGACGTCAGCACGCGAGGATCGGCGCATCCGCCGCCAAGCGGTGGCAGCCCCGCACGCCACGTCAACCGCCATTCTTCAGCATGTGCAAGACACCCTGGCTGTTCCAATATCGACCAGAACAATTTCCCGTCGATTGGTTGAAGGAGGCCTGCACTCCCGGCGGCCGCTCAGAAGACTACCATTGACTCCACAGCATAGACGTGCACGCCTGGCATGGTGCCGGGCTAGAGCGACTTGGATGAGGGAATGGCGGAACGTCGTGTTCTCCGATGAGTCACGCTTCTGTTCTGTCAGTGATAGTCACCGCAGACGAGTGTGGCGTCGGCGTGGAGAAAGGTCAAATCCGGCAGTAACTGTGGAGCGCCCTACCGCTAGACAACGCGGCATCATGGTTTGGGGCGCTATTGCGTATGATTCCACGTCACCTCTAGTGCGTATTCAAGGCACGTTAAATGCCCACCGCTACGTGCAGCATGTGCTGCGGCCGGTGGCACTCCCGTACCTTCAGGGGCTGCCCAATGCTCTGTTTCAGCAGGATAATGCCCGCCCACACACTGCTCGCATCTCCCAACAGGCTCTACGAGGTGTACAGATGCTTCCGTGGCCAGCGTACTCTCCGGATCTCTCACCAATCGAACACGTGTGGGATCTCATTGGACGCCGTTTGCAAACTCTGCCCCAGCCTCGTACGGACGACCAACTGTGGCAAATGGTTGACAGAGAATGGATAACCATCCCTCAGGACACCATCCGCACTCTTATTGACTCTGTACCTCGACGTGTTTCTGCGTGCATCGCCGCTCGCGGTGGTCCTACATCCTACTGAGTCGATGCCGTGCGCATTGTGTAACCTGCATATCGGTTTGAAATAAACATCAATTATTCGTCCGTGCCGTCTCTGTTTTTCCCCAACTTTCATCCCTTTCGAACCACTCCTTCTTGGTGTTGCATTTGCTCTGTCAGTCAGTGTACATAATCAGAATCAGATATATCAAAGCCATCATCTTCATGGTCTCAGAATATATTGAGAAATATATTTCAAAGAGAAAATACTGTGAATACTTAAAAACAGAATCAAGTATATCAATGCCAGCACTATCATGACTGTGTCAGACCAGACGTCATCACGTAGATGCTCTAGGGAGCCGATGTTACTTGCTCCGCTCTGAACAGCTGTCTGTCACGTGACAAGAGAGCAGCAGACAGGCGGGTTGCATACCGTGCCCGTACTGTACTTGGCGCTCGGAAATGTTACCATATGAACAACAGCTATTATAATCATAAATAATAATAATATTAATAATAATAATAATAATATTAATAATAATAATAATAACAATAATAATAATAATAATAATAATAATAATAATAATAATAATAATAATAATAATTATTATAATAATTTGGAGCATGGATCATTTGAAACGAACAGGACACAGATTACAGAGTATAACAGGAAAAGAAAATTATTTATTGACAAAGGAATATACAGTAGTGTGCAATTGTCCTGAATAAATACATTTTCACGATTAACTGAAGCTTTGGGACACGTACATTTACCGAAAGAAAATACAATTTGTGTGATTTGTACACATTCTTTGCACTCTCATTAACATACATTTCAGTATTTGTATGGCATTGATGACTATGACAGCAAATTAGACACACGAACTGAAACATATCAGTGGTGTACTCCTCCTTCACGGGACCTTTGGACTCATTTGGATAGTATTGTATCAATGTCTGGCACTATCGTTTGCGTACTGGCAAGTCGGAAAGCACATTTCAAGTTTTCATCGGTGAGCCTACTTCTGTGTCTAGATTTACAAATCTTCATTAATGAAAACATCTGTTCACATAAATAAGTTGATCCGAATATACTTAAAATACGTGTATTAAATTTGTGCAATCCAGGAAATCTCTCCCGTGGAAAACGAACATAAAAGTCAATCAAACTGTTTGTGTTTGCAAACTTATCTTTCATTTGTGTATCGCACTGTAAGTCAATCAGCTCTAGCTGCAGTTCTGGTCTAACAGTTTGCACATCCACTGAGAAAGGCGTAGTGAACACCTGCAGATTCTTTTCTAATGCCTGAATATCGTGAAACCGACTCTCAAATTCGTCATATAGTGACATTAAAACCTCTTTATATTCTTCTAATGTTTTACCGGAATAGTTTGGAGCTAGACACAACTCTGCAGTCAAAGTGGGAAAATGTGTTGTGTCTTTATTCACGAACTGACTTTCCCACAGTAGTACTTTTCGCTTAAAAGCTTTGACACGGTCAAAGAGGTGAATAATGGTAAGATCTATACCTTGTAGGGAGGAATTAAGGTCATTAAGGTGGCTGGTGAGATCTACTAGAAATGCCAAATCTCGTATCCATTTTTCCATTGTTCAGTTCTTCTAGTGGTTCACTGTGCATTTCCATGAAGGGAGCTATTTCTTTCCTCGGAGCATAGAAGCGATGTAAAACTTGTCCTCTACTTAACCAGCGCACGTTCGTATAATACGGAATATCACCATACTCACTTTCAATATCACGAAGAAACTCTTGAATTTCCTTGTGGTTCAGTCCACTTGATCTGATAAAGTTAGTCGATATAGGAACTACATCCTTGACAGTTCCAAGGTGGATCTGCTTGGAATATAGATTTTCTTGGTGTATAATGCAGTGCACAGGCAGAAGATCATGTCGAATGTTCATTTCTTTTACTTTGTTTTGGAGACGTCCTACCACTCCTGTATTCTTCCCACACATTGCAGCTGCCCCATCTGTTGCTATGGACACTAGTTTTTCCCATGGAAGGCCAAAACTTTCCACTGTCACTTCGAGACTTGCAAATATATCAAAACCGGTTGTGGTATGTTTAATTGGCACTATATCTAAAAGTTCCTCCCTTGCCACAAGGTCACTGTTTACGCCTCTGATAAAAATAGCAAGTTGGAAGGTGTCATTCATATCCGTGCTGTCGTCTATCGCCAGGACAATATCCTATGAACTTTGTGATGCTACATAATTGCCTATGAACGTCATTAGCTAGGTCCTGTATTCGTCGCATAACTGTAGAAGAGGATAAGGTAATAGATTGAAAATCATCCACTTTTTCTGGACACACTGCCTCAGCTGCCAGGAGTATACACTTTTTCACAAACGCACCATCACTGAAGGGTTTCAAAGTACGCCCTATCTGCAAAGCAATCTTGTAACTGGCCCGAATAGCAGGTTCACTGGAATGCATATCCTCCTGTTAAAAATAATGAAATACAACATAAATACATACATAAGTACACACGTACATAAGTACATAAATAAATCATCTCTGAGGAATTATGAAACTTTATAATACAACCGATGAGAGGAACTCGCTGTATAAAAAGAGTTGAGTAGGATAATATGAAATTTACGTACCTCCTCAAACATGTTGTTCTTAAGTTCTTCTAGCAAAGCTGTTCTTTCCCGGCCTTCATATTTATCATACTTGTCGGCATGACACAAGGAATAATGCGCTGCAGATTAATTTTTTTAATGTGATTCAATATTTTATTACTTATTAAACATTCTGCTGTGTTATTTTCTTGAATTATTAAATACTCTTCTTCCCAGGAAGGTTTGAAACTTGTTGGCGTCGATGGCCTACGCTGTGCTGAAATCTCCTCCATAGTAAATGCAACTTCTACTGACTAGGATTGAACACTATGTGATGCGAGAGTAAAGACGGAAATGCACTACTATCACCTCACACGAGTTCATGCGTATCGTGTCGCAATCTAATCTGTCCTGAAAGATGTGCTATACCTTTGCGCCACTAGCCTTCAGTACGTACTACGTCATGCACTTCCCCTATTTCCTCCCCTACTTGCCCGCTAAGCAGCTCACGTTCCCCGAGAGCAGGGAGCAAACTGGCTCCGAAGGCATTTTGCTATCCATTGACGATGCCTGTGTCAGACTATTTGAGAAATAAGATTAACAAAAAGAAAACATTGTGATTATACATAATCAGATATATCAAAGCCATCATCTTCATAGTCATGTCAGAATATTTGAGAAATAGGTTCCGAAAAAGAAAACATTGTGAATACTTAAACATAATCAAGTATATTAACGCCATCACCTTCATGACTACTATACGCGCACTTTTTCTTGAGCCCGGAGCTCCCTAGTGCTGAATCGGTAGACCTCGGTTATCTTCGACATCCATATCGGCAACCTTTGAAACACAAACTATGAATCGCTTATTCATCGCTGTGCGACATCTGGCGTACACTTTGCAAACTAGTACTGTTGTTGTTTACACAGCAAAGCCAAACTATATAATTCATGCTAGTAACAAGATTCGCATTGAGAAATGTTATATAATGTTAAATAATGTATGTGTGACACAATTGTTGACGTAAGATAATAAATGTTTAGAAAATTCATATCGATCGATCATATTATCGATTCAATTCATATTTCATTTCCATCCAGTCGGCAGTATAACCGGAACTGGCAGCACTCCCTCCTTGCTCCTCACCCCGTAAAAATCGGGCTCAAGAAAAAGTGCGCGTATAGTATGTCCGACCATTTGAGAAATAAGATTTACAAAAAGAAAACATTGTGAGTATACAATCAGATATATCAAGGCCATTGTTCTCCAGTGTTTATTTTTTCCTTCCTCATATTTCTAGCCCACATTTCGAGTCCTCTTTCGACTTCTTGTACTGTCCTTTTCCATTGAATTTTCGTCAGAACTATCACTTACATCACAGACAACACTAACACCGTCAGCCATTTTGTTTTCTTATGCACGTGACCTCCCATACCTATTCTGATAGGCAGAAGTGACTTAGACCACAGCTGCACTAAATATTCATTGCTTTCTTTCGAAGGCAAAAAATAACATAGCTGCCAACACACGAAAAACGACTTTATTCAGTATATATCGATTCAACTATGTAGTTCAAAGCTAATAATAACAGATGGCGCAATTAACTCAATTTCGACATTAGGGAGGGTTAAACCGCTGTTGCGCTCAGCCTTTCAACTGTGGAAGAATAGGAAAAATTGGAAGAAGTGATCCAAAAGAAGATAGATAGATAGATAGATAGATAGATAGATAGACAGATAGATAAATGTCTTTATTGGCGTAGTTAAGGCAATTAGGCCTTCTCTTACACTAAACCAATTAGTATACATTGAAGTCATAAGTAATACTACCGTAATTAACACTAGAAGACACCATTTAAACACAATAAAAATATAACTGAAATAAAATTCCACCACAGTGAGACATACATACAACAGCAATAATAATAATAATAATAATAATAATAATAATAATAATAATAATAATAATAATAATAATAGCTAGTAATGGTATTGTAGTAGCACTATCAGTGAAGACCAGAAATGCACAGGTCACTCTCATCCTGCTGTACCTCTTAACGCTCTTTTAAATGACACTGTAGTTGGTATTCCTCTGACGTCGTCTGGTAAACGATTCCATTCTCGTGCGGCAAACACCGAGAATGAGCTGTTATATGCGGCAGTTCGATAGTGAGGGATGATGATCAGGTTGAATGTTTGAGCCCTTGTGTGTCTGTCATGAACCTTTGAGAAGTAATGGAAACGCGAAGAAAGGTAAGATGGGGAAGATGTAGTAAGAACTCGATGGAGGAGAGACAAAGTATGATGGTTACGACGAGCATGGAGTCGCGACCACTCTAATTTTAGGAAAGATGGTGACACGTGGTCATATTTTCTTAAATTGCATGTATATCTCACACATGCATTTTGAGCACGCTGTAGCCTTAGGGAAAATTGCGGCCTCACGTCATTGAAAACAACATCACAATAGTCATAATG
Source organism: Anabrus simplex (assembly GCF_040414725.1). Classification (NCBI taxonomy): domain Eukaryota; kingdom Metazoa; phylum Arthropoda; class Insecta; order Orthoptera; family Tettigoniidae; genus Anabrus; species Anabrus simplex. The sequence goes on from NC_090268.1 coordinate 329,920,687, forward strand.
TGGCATTACAAGAGCTTCAATTAATTTCTTTTTAAGCTTTATCTGAAACAATGGAAAGGATACATAGGGTGTTTGTATGATACAGCGAACAGACCACTGGATGTAAAATTAGAAGAGGAAATCAGTTAGGTACATAAGGATGAAAAAGGCTACTCTATACTTAAGGGAGAGGTAGAGTTTGTCATTAAAGAGATGAAAAAGGGAAAAGCATGTGTAGTTGATGATTTGCCAGTGGAAATTTTTAAGGCTTTCGTAAATAAGAGTATAAAAGTAATAACATCAATCTGTAACAGGATATACGAGACAGGACAGTGGCCTGATGACTTTCTCATTACAATTATGGTCCCTATAGCAAAAAAAGAGTAACGCAGTTAAATTTGAAGATCACAGGGCTATAAGTCTAATTTCCCATACAACAAAAGTACTGCTTAGAATCCTAAATCGGAGCCTATACAGTAAGTTAGACGAACTCATTATGGAAGAGCAGTATGGATTTAGGAAAGGAAAAGGGACAAGAGATGCTATTGGGTTATAAAGAACCATTGGAGAAAGATATATTGAAAAAGGAAGGTTGGTGTTTGTGGTTCTTATTGATCTTGAAAAAGCCTTTGACAGAGTGCAATGGGAGAAATGAATGGGCATACTGAAGAAAAATGAGTAGATGGGAAAGAGAGAAGATGGATCCTTTCTCATTTCCTTTACCTGCTCGACTCCGGCGTTTTCTTTAACAGCTTTTCCTACCAACTCCTGAATCTTCTCACAGTCCTCCCAGTTCATGTTTGGGCCGGGGTTCAACTCCACTCCTCCTATAACTAGTAGCATAGTTACCACCGCCGCTACACGTAACACCTCGCCCAACTTGGGGCACTCCTTCGCTCGCCGGCGGCCACGCCGTCTTCTTCAGCCTGCACTGCCAGCTCCCAATCGCTGCCCGGTATTGTTCAATGCCCACCATGTCTCTCCACACTCACCACTCCACACGTCTACACTGGTTGCTCGCTTAAGTTGAACTGTGCATTATATTAGACATGTTTGCGAAATTAATAACTGGTTCAATAGAAGGCAGTTCGGTTTTAAGAAAGGTTATTCCACTTAAGCTCAACTTGTAGGATTACAGCAAGATATCCGATATCTTGGATTCCGGAGGTGAAATGGACTGTATCGCGATTGACCTATCTAAAGCATTTGACATTAGGGGCGGTTATTCCTTGGAATGAAGATTATGAGTCATTTCCTTAAAAGTATAACACAAAGAAAAAATAGATTTAAGCATGTTATTGCAGCCAGTTTTTATTTTATATTTTGTGTCGTTTTATATAACGTATAATTAACTTTATTTTAACGTGACAATGATGCATGGGCAGTTGAGAGTTGCAAACATACGTCTGTCTCCAAGTGCAACGCAAGGATGTCCTATCAAAGCCGTTCGTCAGGCAAGTGTCCGGCTCCATGGCTAAATGGTTAGCGTGCTGGCCTTTGGTTACAGGGGTCCTGGGTTCGATTCTCGGCAGGGTCGGGAATTTTAACCCCCATTGGTTAATTTCGCTGGCACGGGGGCTGGGTATATGTGTTGTCTTTATCACCATTTCATCCTCATCATGACGCGCAGGTCGCCTACGGGAGTCCAATTGAAAGACCTGCACCTGGCGAGCCGAACATATCCTCGAACACTCCCGACACTAAAAGCCATACGCCATTTTATTTTTTGTCAGGCAAGTGGCTTCCCAGACTCGACCATGACTTCACTCTCGTCCCTTCGTAATTATCGCTTGGGTTCGGGAATCTCCAGCCTAAGAGGATGCATCCAACTACTCATTCCGTTCGAGAGAATTTGTATGTGATAAAACTTGTGAGAAAAAGGTTTAATTGTGCTTGTGTTTTCAACTGAAGTGAAATCTCGTACAGTGAGTTGTATCATTTAATTTACTTTATGTTATTTGTGAAAATTACAACAAATTTTCGTGCACACATATAAATTAAAGAAACTAGAAGGGAATGCATTGAGTCGGCGCGAGTGAGGAGTGTGGATGCGCATTAGAATCTCTCTTAATCCACGGCATGAGTTCCAGTGGTGTAAAAACTAAAACGTTGGGTTCGACACTTTCACACAGAGCAGTACGAAAAATAGGCTAGTTATATGGTTGTCAAAAAACATCAAAACTCTACCGTCACAAATGGAACATAATAATTGCTTTTACTTAAATGAAGTGAAAAATCTGCGATAAATTCAGAATACCGTCGTTATTAGAGAAATATGAATACATACTTAAGGCCTGTATACAGGACTCCTTTATGTTGTTTTTCGCTGCTGGTGCCGTCTTTTGTTAATTTCTTGAGGTCCAGGGCTAGCACCGAGAAATGTGAGTGCTATGTCTATGAATTCTCATTATCTTTGTCCATATGACTAGAACGGTCAGTTGAAACAGCAAAATGGTGGTCAACAGCATTCATGATAAGAAAAATAGCATGATCCCTGGACCAATAAATATATTTTTTTTTGTTCGAACGAAAATAGCATGATCCCTAGACCAATAAATCACTAGTCCACAGAATTCTTCTTATGTACATTGGCTATAGTTTTTTGTCGCCTATTAAATCTTGCATATCGCGATACTATTCTGGAAATGGTGTCATTGACAACTGAAGCAATGAAAGGAAAGCAAAAAACTTCAGTGAACACAGACATCACACACGAAATTGTTGAAAGTGAAAACCAAACAAAAGACATACGTGTGTTACTGTAAGCGTAGTACCAAAAGTACTTGTAAAGTAGTAAAGTAGGTATTCATAATATTCTCCAAAAATAAAATATTTCTTAATTTACCGCAGATTTTATACTTTAACTGTGTAAAAGCAATTATTACGTTCCATTTGTGACAAATTTTACAGTGACATTTCGTAGATAGGAATGCGCGACGTAACCGGCCTTGCGTTCTATTTTCAAATGAAAAAGGGGTGTGGAACAGTGTAGGCTTCAATCACATGAATAACTTGATTAAAGCATCCCAGCGTCATTAGCAATCACAAACACATATCCGAGTTGAAATTCTGTTAACAACTTTCGGAACGACCAGAATAGATTTGCAACTCGATCAGCAGCGTAAACCGGAGACAATAAAATATAACGAGTTGGTAAACCAGAATAGAAAGGTGATCCAACGACTGATCGACGTTGTAATGTATCTTTCAAGACAAGAACTTCCTTTCAGAGCGCATGCTGAAGATAAAAGTTCCTTAAATCGTGGAAATTACATAGAATTCATAACGCTGCTGAGCAGGTACGACGACACACTGGCAAATCATTTGCAGAAAGCAACAGTGTTCACAGGTCTTTCACATCAAATACAAAATGATTTAATTGACGGAGTAGCCACTGTGTTTTTGACCGAAATAAATAAATAAATAAATAAATAAATAAATAAATAAATAAATAAATAAATAAATAAATAAATAAATAAATAAATAAATAAATAAATAAATAAATAAATAAATAAATAAATAAATAAATAAATAAATAAATAAATAAATAAATAAATAAATAAATAAATAAATAAATAAATAAATAAATAAATAAATAAATAAATAAATAAATAAATAAATAAATAAATAAATAAATAAATAAATAAATAAATAAATAAATAAATAAATAAATAAATAAATAAATAAATAAATAAATAAATAAATAAATAAATAAATAAATAAATAAATAAATAAATAAATAAATAAATAAATAAATAAATAAATAAATAAATAAATAAATAAATAAATAAATAAATAAATAAATAAATAAATAAATAAATAAATAAATAAATAAATAAATAAATAAATAAATAAATAAATAAATAAATAAATAAATAAATAAATAAATAAATAAATAAATAAATAAATAAATAAATAAATAAATAAATAAATAAATAAATAAATAAATAAATAAATAAATAAATAAATAAATAAATAAATAAATAAATAAATAAATAAATAAATAAATAAATAAATAAATAAATAAATAAATAAATAAATAAATAAATAAATAAATAAATAAATAAATAAATAAATAAATAAATAAATAAATAAATAAATAAATAAATAAATAAATAAATAAATAAATAAATAAATAAATAAATAAATAAATAAATAAATAAATAAATAAATAAATAAATAAATAAATAAATAAATAAATAAATAAATAAATAAATAAATAAATAAATAAATAAATAAATAAATAAATAAATAAATAAATAAATAAATAAATAAATAAATAAATAAATAAATAAATAAATAAATAAATAAATAAATAAATAAATAAATAAATAAATAAATAAATAAATAAATAAATAAATAAATAAATAAATAAATGGCGATTGTGATTGATGAAACTACTGATATTTCAGTCCATTCCCAACTTCCAACTGTTGTCAGGTACACGTCTGCTGATGGGGAAGTACAGGAGCGATTTCTTGGATTTACCGACGTAAGCACCGATCGTAGTGCTCCTGCTCTTGCAGATCACGTGTTCCACATAATGGACGAGTTTAACTGTGGTTCTAAACTAGTCGATCAATGTTACGACGGAGCCGCAGTGATTTCAGGAGACCTCAGTGGTTTACAGAAAAGAGTGAAAGACAAATATCCCGACACTATATTCATACAGTGTTTTGCTCACAGACTGAACCTTGTCCTTACAGAGACAACTTCTAATATAAAGGAATGTGAAATATTCTTCATGACTCTGAGTAGTTTAGCCTCTTTCTTTCCGTATTCGACGACGAGAAGTGCTGCATTAGATAAACAAGTCAAGAGACGATTTCCTAAAGTGTGTCCAACACGATGGAATTACAACGGAAGACTTGTTGAAACAGTTCGTGAACAAAAAGAAGAATTAGTTCAGTTGTTCGAGAACATCCTTGATAATCCAGAGCAATGGGATAATCAAACATTTCACGAAGCTCAAGGTTTTAACAGTGTTCCCTTAGAATTCCAGTTCAATTTCATTTTTTTTTTTTAGTTTTCAGCGAGATATTTTGCTTAACGGATTTGCTCTTTGAAATTCTTCAAACGAAAGCACTTGATGTAAATTTCTGTATTGCCAAAGTAGAGGAAAAAAGTAGTATCATTCAAGGGAAAAAAAATTATTTTGAAAGAGTATGGAACAAATGTCAAGAGAGCTACGAACTGCCAAAGAGGAGGCTACGTCAAAATGAAACCTGCGACATGAATTCACACTACCGTCCCATGTATTGCGAGATATATGACAATATACATACCCAACTAGAAGTTCGGTTCCAAGCACTCAGGCTTATTAACATGTTTACCGTTAGTTGATCGAAAGGACTCGAAGAAAAGTTTTCCTGAAGCAGCATTCTGTTTTTTGAAACAAAGTTACGGTCAGCATTTTGACTTCGCCCGTCTTAGAAGCGTAGCTTAAACCTCTAATGAGTATCTTACGATGGGAGTTCTAAAACTTTTCTTTTATTTAAAAAGTTGTGGATTGTGATATTCTGCTTTTTCTGAACTGTTTAAGTTATTTGCGTTGATTTCAACTATCCCAGTGTCCAGTGCTAAAGCCGAACGTTCATTTTCGGCAGTTCGGAGAATCCACACCTACTGCAGAAACACACAGGGACAACAAGGACTCTGGAAACTTGTCTCTACTGTCGACTGAGAAGACGTTACTAAAATTGAAGTCATTAAAGAACGAAGAAGAATTCGTCAAGAAGGAGAGGCGGATGGAATTAACATTCAAATAGCACAAGACAAGGTGAGTCATTATATTTATTTTACTGTATATATCTTCTTAGCTTATGATAGGTGCTTCCCTTATTGTAAAAGTCACGCGCCACCACTCTTTGATAGGGTGGATCATGGGAGACTACTGGCAAAAATGAGTGTAATTGGACTAGACAAAAGAGTAACTAAATGGGTTGCTATATTTCTAGAAAATAGATCTCAGAAAACAGGCGAAGCTTTACCTGACCCTGCAATAATTAAGAGGGGAATTCGTCAAGGCAGTATTATTGGACCTTTATGTTTTCTTATATATATAAATGATATGAGTAAAGAAGTGGCATCAGAGGTAAGGCTCTTTGCGGATGATGTTATTCTCTATAGAGTGATAAATAAGTTACAAGATTGTGAGCAACTGCAACGTGACCTCGAAAATGTTGTGAGATGGACAGCAGGCAATGGTATGATGATAAACGCGGTTAAAATTCAGGTTGTGAGTTTCACAAATAACAAAAGTACCCTCAGTTTTAATTTCTGCGTTGATGGGGTGAAAGTTCCTTTTGGGGACCATTGTAAGTATCTAGGTGTTTATATAAGGAAAGATCTCCATTGGAGTAATCACATAAAAGGGATTATAAATAAGGGGTACAGATCTCTGCACATGGTTATGAGGGTGTTTAGGGGTTGTAGTAAGGATGTAAAGGAGAGGGCATATAAGTCTCTGGTAAACCCCCAGCTAGAGTATGGTTCCAGTGTATGGGACCCTCACCAGGATTACTTGATTCAAGAACTGGAAAAAATCCAAAGAAAAGCAGCTCGATTTGTTCTGGGTGATTTCCGACAAAATAGTAGTATTACAAAAATGTTGTAAAGTTTGCGCTAGGAAGAATTGGGAGAAAAAAGACAAGCTGCTCGACTAAGTGGTATGTTCCGAACTGTCAGCGGATAGATGGCGTGGAAAGACATTAGTAGACGAATAAGTTTGAATGGAGTCTTTAAAAGTAGGAAATATCACAATATGAAGATAAAGTTGGAATTCAAGAGGACATATTGGGGCAAATATTAATTTATAGGAAGGGGAGTTAGTGATTGGAATAACTTACCACGGGAGATGTTCAATAAATTTCCAATTTCTTTGAAATCATTTAAGACAAGGCTAGGAAAACAACAGATAGGGAATCTGCCACCAGGGCGACTGCCCTAAATACAGATCAGGATTGATTGATTGATTGATTGATTGATTGATTGATTGACTGGATCGTCAGTTAATTCTGGCTGTGTCTATTTGAATTATGTGATTTCCGGAAAAATGTCTAATACAGACACAGGTATATTTACCAGGTTCAAAATTAGGTCGGTGTATAGTATAACATGAATCCATTTAGCTCGCTTCTCCTTTTTGCTAGGAAACGCAAATATTGAGATAGCCACCTCCTTATTCGAGCGGTAATTTGATGTACATCTAGGCACACTACACGTTCTTCCCATATAGCAAAGAGGAGCCTACATTACACTAACACATCGTCATAATCATAATTAAAAAATAAGACAATTCATAATAGTTCATTGGGTTCACCTAACCTATCACATAGCCTAGCAATACTTCCTCATATCAGACTGCTCAAATTACAATACTATAGTAGTTAACACACACTATTGCTGAAAATACATCTTTCACTGATGCTTTTTCATACAGTTATGACTTGCAAACATGAACGAACAACTCTAATAATGCTGAAATTAAGACAACTCCGGATTGGAGTCTGTCTTAGCCGTAACTACCTATCGAGCTGGCCGTGCTCATGGTGATCGAATTACTCAATTCTGTGGTTAGGTAGTTCTGCTTCACTTCATATCTTTAGCTTCACAAGTCTGAGCGCCATTTTAATTGTTGTGGGATAAGTATGTACGTGAGCGTGTATTCTTGTGTAAAGCACGTATAGACAAGCCATTACAGCAAATGAATCTGCAAAAAACATTCACAAAAATGAAAGCGAAACTCGTGTGAGCGGAAAGCCATACGCCACGGATACTTTTTATACACGTTCCTTGCGTCAAACTGTTTCTACTATACCGTAGATCACAAATTTCTTGTCCCCCAGCTACTTATTTTCGTCATCGGATTGCGACTTTGCGTTTATAGATGAACGCGCAAAACATTGTAGTTCGCAAAATGTGGAGGATGTGAAAACTGCTGTTACTACCGCAAGACATTTGTAAGCCTTCCAAGTGCTGGACAAGGGGTATAAAACTTTTTGATTTTGAGCATGTCGCATCGAAGTACAATGGCATATCCGAACTAGGTAGGCTATTACCAAAGCTACGTGGCTGCAAATCTCTGAAGATCATACGGTGATGGATCTAGAAGTATAGTGATATGGCGTCTCCGGAAACATGTCGTATGATGAAGGCAGGAATCACCGTTACCCACAGAGAGTTCAAAACTTCCAATCCTGCCCGGTGAGATACCCTCAGGGAATTGAAAAAGAAATACATACGCCAGATGCTTGATTTTGTTAATGAAGGGAAACTTCGTTTTTAAAAGAAATATGCCCATCTAAATGCGATGATGATTGTGAACGAGAATTTAGATTTGTTGGATAATCACTATTTTCAATTTTTCAATACATATTTCACAAAGTTTCTTATGTACCTTACATTATCCACGTTTCCCTAGTACCTTCTGTTTTTAACATAAAACTGTGTTTTAACAGTGTTCCACATATTTCATTTTCCCCCTAAAAATGTTTCTTGGCAGTTCACAATGCCCCACCAATCTATAGTTCATTTTCATTTCCTTTCATCCAAATGTCTGCACCATCACATACATTTTCAGAAACGTGAGTTGCCACCTCTGGCACGAATCACAGCTTCGAGCCATACTCCTGACGAGTGCTGCAATATCATCTTGAGAAATTAACTTCCGTTTTCTTGAAGGACTTCCCGCAATTCTTGCATAGCCTCTGGTCTGTGACTACGCACTTTTCACTCCAAAATGTCCCACAGATTCTCAGGTAGGTTGATATCCGGACTGCATGCAGGCCATTGCATCAGCTGGATCACTACTTGAAGGTACTTCATTACACCATCTTACCCTATGAAGGCACACACTGCCCTGCATTAGCAATGAATGGTACAAAAGGAAGAACAAGTTCTTCGAGGATTTCTTCAATGGAGCGATGTATCCCACCTTCCAGACTAGCTCGGTTCGGGCAACCAAGGAGATCCCTACCCAAACCATTACACTGTAAGCTATTCGTGAAGAAAAGTTCCATGGAGAATACATTTCTCAACGTATCCTCCATAACCTTTCTCGTCCATCTGGGGATCCGAGCCTAAACAGAGATTCATCCATAAATAGATCAACTCAATCCCGATGACCTCTCACGAAACGCAAGGATTCCCCGCATGCTGATGCATCAGATCTAGGCCAGTAGCAGGTCTATTAGAGTAGAGTTCAGCATCATGTAACCACCTCACAGTCCAGTCTCTGACATTCACACCTCTTACCTGTTCAAGTCGACTACAGACTTGAACTGCACTTCTGTGCCGGTCACGCAGAATTGGAAGGCGCGAGTACGGTTCATCCGTTGCAGAAATTGACCTCCTTCCACCAGATCCTGACCTGTGAGATTATTAACCCAATTTCCGATACTTCTGTATGGTACGTGAAATTGCTGATGGAGCACAGGGTTTTAACTCAGCCACATATTGCAAGCTGTGTCCATCCCCTACCAAAACTACTGCCCTAGCGGCATCCTCACCCTTGTTAGTGCTGTTTTTAGCACAGAGTAGGATGTCAGAGAACAATTAGGGTGTGTTGCATTCTTGTGATAGGCAGTCATTTTCGGCTGCATAACATTATAGCTTTGGTATGGTCTATTGTTGGCTATTACTGCCTTTAGTTGAGTTCATTTCATTTGGCACTCTTTCAGAAAACATCCCAAGTTTTGCAGGAGACCATAAGAAATATTAAAATTGATATATCTCAGTTTTTGCTTCTTTGTCGGCGTTTTCTTCTTAGAGAGAGTGTCTACAAGGATAGTTGCCCTATAACAGAGGATACGTACGATAACAATGTATTGTAATGCCATTCAAAATTTCACACTATTTATAGGATAAAATGAGCTTATATATTTTTAATTCTGAAAATCCTCTGTTGGAAAATTATCCCCAACGAGTAATATTTTCTTTTTCGTTGCATACACCTTATAAGTGAGGATTGGCTAGTGACAATGAATTCCATAAAACATCTAAACAAATATATTTTTAAAATTACACGGGAATACCAAAACAAAGGAAGAAATTAAAGTGAAAATTTTGTGATAGATCCTCGCGTACCAAAGAGCAACCCAATAACCTTCCAGTAATTGGTGGGTGTGTGATACTTCTCTTCAAAGTACTTTAAACAGGGTTCCTAGTGTCTCTTTTCAGAATCAACTTCTTTGGCCAGTGAACGGCTACTCTCAAACCTTATTGTTGGATCATCGCCTTCTGCTATGCACAACACGCCTCTCCACACTTCCTGTGCTTTCGAGCGAACGCGTATTGGTTACCGTATTCCCCGCAGGAGCGCTAAAAGGATGTCATTTCTGCGTTTATAGGATCCAGGGAACCTATTGTTTGACGTTGAGACCATGGTTTTAAGTTGAAATTAGTTGGTACTGAAGCGCATGGGTGAACCGAAATATTAACGAAAACACGAAAAGTTAATGAAAAGTTTCATTCAGAAAAGTTAGAGATATTTTGTTTATCAACATGCCCGAAAAGTTAATGAACACGCAATTTTGTATAATAACATCCAAATATGTTAATGAACATTGTTTATTAACAACGTTTATTAACAAAGTTAACGAAAAGTTCTTGGTGTGGACGCACCTAGACGCAATTAGAGCACGCAAATTCGTAACGTGTAATACGATGCTTTCTTATTTCTTCTAAAAATTGACTATCATATTTCAAGCAAAGTTCTAATATACAATACCATTAATTCTGTGATATTCTTTTAGCTGTGTTCTAATGTAGTTTCATTTCCAGCTTCGCTCCTCGTTGAATAAGCTAACCTTTCATAATCACTTGTATATCATCAAAATATTATCGTAACTAGGTTAAATGAAGATTTTCTATATTTCGTACCTTTACCAACCTTGAAATTGTTGTATAAAGCTTCAAACACCTCAGACACAACTGAAATTGCTTGTTCTGATACTCTAGATATAAATAAGTGAAATGTCCCAGTCACTATTTTCTAGGAATCTTTAAGTTATGCCTTATAAAATATAGTCTATCATTCGTGGAGCCGGCTTTCCAATAATCTGTATGATTTCTTGCAATTTCAGGCCTAGTTACTGCCAACATTCAGGAGATAGTAGGTTCGAACCCCACTGTCGGCAGCCCTGAAAATGGTTTTCCGTGGTTTCCCATTTTCACACCAGGCAAATGCTGGGGCTGTACCTTCATTAAGGCCACGGCCGCTTCCTTCCCACTCCTAGCCCTTTCCTGTCCCATCGTCGCCATAATATATATCTGTGTCGGTGCGACGTAAAGCAACTAGCAAAAAAAAAGTTACTGCCAACAAAAACTGAAAATCATGTAGGGGCATTCTCAAGAAAATTCTGAAAGCATGCTGCGTCATGAACTAAAAGTTCTGGCATAAGCCTTTCCGATAGTTTTCTTTGCCACGCGTTCCGTATGAGCTTTCTCTAATTGTACTCGATAAAATAATGGAAACTGCAGCTGTAAGTATTTTCTTCCTCCTCGCCCTATCCATTGTAACTTCACAAACAGCTATTCTGGTGTGGACGCAATGTTGAAGAAGTTTGTTAACAACAGTTTATTAACATGTTTATGTTTCCATTAACATTGTTTATTAACTTTGGAGTGGACTAACCTTAATAGTATATCCACAACTGCATGCCCACTTAAGGTCGGGAATTAATTCACACGACTTCCACTTTAATTGAATCAAGACCCAGAAAAATAACCACACATAGTAAAATATTTTGTATTCAGCTAATCCAATGTGGCCTACTTAAAAAATAACAGCTGGCAATCACCTAATTAAAGTATAATTTTTGACTTGTAGGTGCCGGTACATTATTTACACAGTGGTTTATTGCCGTGTGCCGTATTGCAAAAGCCAGAACGGGAAAAGTAAAGGCATTTCGTTTCACTAATTCCTATGTGATGCAGACCAAAGACAGAAATGACTGAAAAATGTGTCGCGGGGCAGTTTTGTTACAAATTTTGAATTAATATCCTTTGTGTGTAGTCTGCATTTTGCTGAAGCAGATTACCGTCCCGGACTAAAAATAAAGACATTTAAAGAAAATGCTGTTCCTTTCTCATTTAAGGAATGTCCCGAGCATAAGATGCCAATACCAACACCAGAAAGGTGACCAATAAAGAAACATGAACTAGAGCAAACACTGGAAAGAAGAGGAAGGGACGAGAATTTCGATTATGAATCGGGTACTTACGATAACATTGCTTATGCCGGTCACCTGGAAGATAGTGCCAGTAGATCTGTTGGGAAACAGACAATCATTAAATCTCGTAGAAACTGGAAGAATGAACGAGGCCGAAAAATTATGCACCCGATTTGTTGATGAAATGGCAATAAAGCAGCAATTGTTATATGGCAATAAAAATTGGACAAATGTTTATTCACATTAAGCGTATACCGAGGCTAGTCGAAATGTAGACAGTTCTGGAAGTACGTCCATTTCAACAGAGAGCAGTGGAAAATAACCCGCTCTTGCCAATACTTTATTATACTTATTTTTTATGTGGCATAATAACTTCTTACCAACTTCCCGTTGCCCATTTCTTCTCGAAGAGGCTGTCTGGTATTGAAGTTTACAATCTGACACTAGCAGGTCATCAAACAGGTTGAAACTATTGGTTTCGTAATTTTTGAGATTGGTTACAGATAACCACAAGACAAATGTGAATATGATGAAACGACTATTAAATGTAACAGCTTTTAGTCTCGGATTCCTCACTCTACCAATCAAGACCGACCTGTATTCCTAACCTAACACCTGTGTCACACCCCTAAAAATGACAGGATATCATTTGTACAAAAGACCATGCACGATGAGGAAGAAGAAATTACGAAGTGCCTGCCAGTGCGCCGACTGACATCCTATCAGCGCTGAGAGGCGGATAGTGGATAAAGTGTACACTTGTCCAATGTTAGCGCTCTCAGCCGGAGTGGAAAAGCGTGTAGTGCATAGCAGAAGGCAGTGGTTGGATCAAAAACAACGCCGATGTTTCTGTTCCTATCAATCACGACAATGTCTGCACGTTTTCTGGATCCATTGATAGAGTGCACTTCTTCAAAAACTAAACCTTTCAGGTTTTTGAGAGGTTCTACAATACTACTACCGAGCCTATAGCGCCTGTTATTTTTCAACAGTTCCCCTTACGGACAGAATCCATGAACACGAGGGAGGGTTTCAACCTCATTGCAATGACGACAAGAATTTTCTTGGCTTCTACCGAGAACTCTTCGGATCGCCATCACATTAAAATTCATATTTCTATCTAATTTACGTCGCACCGTCACAAATAGGTCTCATGGCTACGATGGAATACAAATGGGCTGTAGTGAATATGAGGAAACCATGGAAAATCCTCTTCAGGGCTGCCGACAGTGCCAAATCAAGTACTACTAATTTCCATTTAGGACAGTCGCCCAGGTTGCAGATCTATCCGTTGTTTTCTTAGCCTTTTCCTAAATGACGGCATAGAACATCTCCCTAGGTAAGTTATTCCAATCCCTAACCCTGCTTCCTATAAACGAATATTTGCCCAAATTTGTTCTCTTGAATTCCAACTTTATCTTCATGTTGTGATCTTTCCCACCTTTAAAGACACCACACAAACTTATTCGTCTACTAATGTCGTTCTACGCCATTTCTCCACTGATAACTCGGAACATACCACTTCCTCGAGAAGATCGTCTCCTTTCCCCCAAATCTTCCTAGCCTAAACTTCGCAACATTTTGTAACGCTACTCAATCAATCAGTCAATACTGATCTGCATTTAGGGCACTCGTCCAGGTGGCAGATTCCTTATCTGTAATTTTTCCTAGCTTTTCCTAAATGAAAAAATGAAATGCCGTATGGCTTTTAGTGCCGGGATATCCCAGGAAGGGTTCGGCTCGCCAGGTGCAGGTCTTTATATTTGACACCCGTAGGTTACCTGCGCGTCGTGATGAGGATGAAATTATGATGAAGAACACACATACACCCAGCCCCCGTGCCACTGGAATTAACCAATTAAGGTTAAAACCCGACCCGCCCGGAAATCGAACCCGGGACCCTCTGAACCGAAGGCCAGTACGCTGACCGTTCAGCCAATGAGTCGGACTTTCCTAAATGATTTCAAAGAAATTGGAAATTTATTGAACATCTCCCTTGGTAAGTTATTCCAATCCCTAACTCCCCTTCCTATAAATGAATATTTGCCCCAGTTTGTCCCCTTGAATTCGAACTTTATCTTCATATTGTGATCTTTCCTAGTTTTATAAACGCCACTCAAACTTATTCGTCTACTAATGTCATTCCACGCCATCTCTTCGCTGACAGCTCGGAACATACCACTTAGTCGAGCAGATCTTTTTCTTTCTACCAATTCTTCCCAGCCCAAACATCGCAACATTTTTGTAACGCTACTCTTTTGTAGGAAATCACCCAGAACAAATCGAGCTGCTTTTCTTTGGATTTTTTGCAGTTCTTGAATCAGGTAATCCTGGTGAGGGTCCCATACACTGGAACCATACTCTAGTTGGGGTTTACCAGAGACTTATATGCCCTCTCCTGTACATCCTTACTACAACCCCTAAACACCCTCACAACCATGTGCAGAGATCTGTACCCTTTATTTACAATCCAATTTATGTGATGACCCCAATGAAGATCTTTCCTTATATTAACACCTAGATACTTACAATCACCCCCAAAAGGAACTTTCACCCCATCAACGCAGTAATTAAAAGTGAGAGGACTTTTCCTATTTGTGAAACTCACAACCCGATTATTAACCCCGTTTATCAACATACCATTGCCTGCTGTCCATCTCACAACATTTTCGAGGTCACGTTGCAGTTACTCACAATCTTGTAACTTATTTATTACTCTATAGAGAATAACATCATCCGGAAAAAGCCTTACCTCTCATACCACTTCTTTACTCATATCATTTCTATATATAAGCAAATATAAAGGTCCGAAAATACTGCGTTGAGGAATACCCCTCTTAATTATTACAGGGTCAGATAAAGCTTCTCCTACTCTAATTCTCTGAGATCTATTTTCTAGCCGGGCTGAGTGGCTCAGACGGTTGAGGCGCTGGCCTTCTGACTCCAACTTGGCAGGTTCGACCCTGGCTCAGTCCGGTGGTATTTGAAGGTGCTCAAATACGTCAGCCTCGTGTCGGTAGATTTACTGGCACGTAAAAGAACTCCTGCGGGATAAAATTCCGGCACCTGGGCGTCTCCGAAAACCGTAAAAGAGTAGTTAGTGGGACGTAAAACAAATAACATTATTATTATTAATTCTATTTTCTAGAAATATAGCAACCCATTCAGTCACTCTTTTGTCTAGTCCAATTGCACTCATTTTTGCCAGTAGTCTCCCATGATCCACCCTATCAAATGCTTTAGACAGGTCAACCGCGGTACAGTCCATTTGACCTTCTGAATCCAAGATATCTGCTATATCTTGCTGGAATCCTACAAGTTGAGCTTCAGTGGAATAACCTTTCCTAAAACCGAACTGCCTTCTATTGAAGCAGTTATTAATTTCACAAACATGTCTAATATAATCAGAAACAATGCCTTCCCAAAGCTTACATACAATGCATGTCAAACTGACTGGCCTATAATTTTCAGCTTTATGTCTACCACCCATTTTTTTATACACAGGGGCTACTATAGCAACTCTCCATTCATCTGGTATAGCTCCTCCGACCAAACAATAATCAAATAAGTATTTCAGATATGGTACTATATTTCAACCCACTGTCTTTAGTACATCCCCAGAAATCTTATCAATTCCAGCCGCTTTTCTAGTTTTCAACTTTTGTATCTTATTGTAAATGTCATTGTTGTCATACGTAAATTTTAATACTTCTTTAGCCTTAGTCTCCTCCTCTATCTGGACATTATCCTTTTAACCAACAATCTTTACATACTGCTTACTGAATACTTCTGCCTTTTGAAGATCCTCACATACACACTCCCCGTGTTTATTAATTATTCCTGGAATGTCCTTCTTGGAACCTGTTTCTGCCT